>NC_064845.1:28267151-28585645 GCF_024166365.1 Elephas maximus indicus
GTTGCTTCCAGCTTTTTGCAGTTGTAAACAGTGCTGGAATAAACATGGGTGTGCATATATCTGTTCGTGTAAAGGCTCTTATTTCTCTAGGTTATATTCTGAGGAGTGGGATTTCTGGGTTGTATGGTAGTTCTATTTCTAACCTTTTAAGAAAACGCCAGATAGATTTCCAAGGTGATTGTACCATTTTACATTCTCAGCAGTAGTGTATAAGAGTTCCAATCTCTCCGCAGCCTCTCCAAGATTTATTATTTTCTGTTTTTTGGATGAATGCCAGCCTTGTTGGAGTGACATGGAACCTCATCGTAGTTCTACTTTGCATTCTCTAATGGCTAATGATCGAGAGCATTTTTCTCATGTATCTGTTAGCTGCCTGAATATCTTCTTTTGTGAAGAGCGTGTTCATATCCTTTGCCCACTTTTTGATTGGGTTGTTTGTCTTTTTGTGGTTGAGTTTTAACAGAATCATATAGATTTTAGAGATCAGGTGCTGGTCGGAGATGTCACAGCTGAAAATTTCTTCCCAATCCGTAGGTGGTCTTTTTACTCTTTTCGTGAAGTCTTTAGATGAGCATAGGTGTTTGATTTTTAGGAGCTCCCAGTTACCTGGTTTCTCTTTGTCATTTTTAGTAATGTTTTGTATTCCATTTATGCCTTTAATTAGGGCTCCTAAC
Source organism: Elephas maximus indicus (assembly GCF_024166365.1). Classification (NCBI taxonomy): domain Eukaryota; kingdom Metazoa; phylum Chordata; class Mammalia; order Proboscidea; family Elephantidae; genus Elephas; species Elephas maximus. The sequence goes on from NC_064845.1 coordinate 28,267,826, forward strand.
GTTGTCCCTATTTTTTCTTCCATGATCTTTATCGTTTTAGTCTTTATGTTTAGGTCTTTGATCCACTTGGATTCAGTTTTTGTGCATGGTGTGAGGTATGGGTCCTGTTTCATTTTTTTGCAAATGGATATCCAGTTATGCCAGCACCATTTGTTAAAAAGACTCTCTTTTCCCCAATTAACTGACACTGGGCCTTTGTCAAATATCAGCTGCTCATATGTGGATGGATTTATATCTGGGTTCTCAATTCTGTTCCATTGGTCTATGTGCCTGTTCTTGTACAAGCACCAGACTGTTTTGACTACTGTGGCTTTATAATATATTCTGAAATCATGTAGAGTGAGGCCTCCCACTTTCTTCTTCTTTTTCAGTAATGCTTTACTTCTCCGGGGCTTCTTTCCCTTCCAAATGAAGCTGGTGATTTGTTTCTCCATCACGTTAAAAAAGGTCATTGGAATTTGGATCGGAAGTGCATTGTATGTATAGATGGCTTTTGGTAGAACAGGCATTTTTACTTTGTTAAGACTTCCTATCCAGGAGCAAGGTATGTTTTTCCACTTATGTAGGTGCCTTTTCATTTCTTGCACTAGTACTTTGTAGTTTTGTTTGTATAGGTTTTTACATCTTTGGTAAGATTTATTCCTAAGTCTTTTATCTTCTTGGGGGCTACTGTGAATGGTATTGATTTGGTGATTTCCTCTTCGTTGTTCTTTTTGTTGATGTAGAGGAATCCAAGTGATTTTTGTAGGATTATCTCATAACCTGAGACTCTGCCAAACTCTTCTATTAGTTTCAGTAGTTTTCTGGAGGATTCCTAAGGGTTTTCTGTGTATAAGATCATGTCATCTGCAAATAGAGATAATTTTACTTCTTCCTTGCCCATCTGGAAGCCCATTATTTCTTTGTCTAGCCTAATTGCTCTAGCTCGGACCTCTAGCACAATGTTGAATAAGAGCGGTGATAAACGGCATCCTTGTCTGGTTCCCGTTCTCAAGGGAAATGCTTTCAGGCTCTCTCCATTTAGAGTGATATTCGCTGTTGGCTTTGTATTAAAAAAAAAAAAAAATTTTTTTTTTTTTTTTTTGTATAGGTGCCCTTTGTTATGTTGAGGAATTTTCCTTCAATTCCTATTTTGCTGAAAGTTTTTATCATGAATGGGTGTGGGACTTTGTCAAATGCCTTTTCTGCATCAATTGATAAGATCATGTGGTTTTTGTTTTATTTATATGGTGGATTACATTAATGGTTTTTCAAATATTAAACCAACCGTGCATACCTGGTATAAATCCCACTTGGTCATGGTGGATTATTTTTTTGATATGTTGTTGAATTCTCTTGGCTAGAATTTTGTTGAGGATTTTTGCATCTATGTTCATGAGGGATATAGGTCTGACCTGGTTTTGGAATCAGGGATATGGTGGCTTCATAGAATGAGTTAGGTAGTATTCCATCATTTTCTATGCTTTGAAATACCTTTAGTAGTAGTGGTGTTAAGTCTTCTCTGAATGTTTGGTAGAACTCTTCAGTGAAGCCGTCCGGGCCAGGGCTTTTTTTGTTGGGAGTTCTTTGATTACCTTTTCAATCTCTGTTTTTGTTATGGGTCTATTTAGTTGTTCTACTTCTGATTGTGTTAGTTTAGGTAGGTAGTGTTTTTCTAGGAATTCATCCATTTCTTCTAGGTTTGCAAATTTGTTAGAGTACAATTTTTCGTAATAATCTCATATGACTCTTTTAATTTCAGTTGGGTCTGTTGTGATATGGCCCATCTTGTTTCTTATTTGGCTTATTTGTTTCCTTTCCTGTATTTCTTTAGTCCGTCTGGCTAATGGTTTATCAATTTTGTTAATTTTTTCAAAGAATGAGCTTTTGACTTTGTTAATCCTTTCAATTGTTCTTCTGTTCTCTATTTCATTTAGTTCAGCTCTAGTTTTTATTATTTGTTTTCTTCTGGTGCCTGATGGATTCTTTTGTTGCTCGCTTTCTATTTGTTCAAGTTGTAGGGACAGTTCTCTGATTTGGGCTCTTTCTTCTTTATGTATGTGTGCATTTATCGATATAAACTGACCTCTGAGCCCTGCTTTTGCTGTGTCCCAGAGGTTTTGATAGGAAGTGTTTTCATTCTCATTGCATTCTATGAATTTCTTTCTTCCCTGCTTAATGTCTTCTATAAGCCAGTCTTTGTTGAGCAGGGTATTGTTCAGTTTCCAAGTATTTGATTTCTTTTCCCTGATTTTTCTGTTATTGATTTCCACTTTTATGGCATTGTGGTCTGAGAAGATGCTTTGTAATATTTCGATGTTTTGGATTCTGCAAAGGTTTGTTTTATGACCTAATATGTGATCTATTCTAGAGAAAGTTCCATGTGCCCTAGAAAAAAAAGTATACTTTGCAGCTAGCTGGGTGGCGTGTTCTGTATAAGTCTATGAGGTCAAGTTGGTTGATTGTAGCGATTAGGTTTTCCGTGTCTCTATTGAGCTTCTTACTGGAAGTCCTGTCTTTCTCCAAAAGTGGTGTGTTGAAGTCTCCTACTATAATTCTGGATGTGTCCATCTCACTTTTCAGTCCTGTTAATGTTTGTTTTATGTATCTTGCAGCCCTGTCATTGGGTGCATAAATATTTAACATGGTTATATCTTCCTGGTCAATTGTCCCTTTAATCATTATGTAGTGTCCTTCTTTATCCTTTGTGGCGGATTTAACTTTAAAGTCTATTTTGTCAGAAATTAATATTGCTACTTCTGCTCTTTTTTGCTTGTTGTTTGTTTATTTTTTTCCATCCTTTGAGTTTTAGTTTGATTGTCTCTCTAAGTATAAAGTGTGTCTTTTGTAGGCAGCATATAGACGGATTGTGTTTCTTTATCCAGTCTGAGACTCTCTGTCTCTTTATTGCTGCATTTAGTCCACTTACATTCAGTGTAATTATAGATTAGTGCTGTCCTTTTGATGCCTTTTTGTGTGTGTTGTTGACAATTTCATTTTTCCACTTACTTTTTTGTGCTGAGACATTTTTCATTGTAAATTGTGTGTTCCTCATTTTCATAGTAGTTGAATTTATGTTGGTTGAGTTGTTATGTTTTTCTTGGTTTTTATTTTGAGTTATGGAATTGTTATACCTCTTTGTGGTTACCTTAATATCCACTCCTATTTTTCTAAGTAAAAACCTAACTTGTATCGTCCTATATCGCCTTGTTTTCCTCTCCATATGGCAGTTCTATGCCTCCTGTATTTAGTCCCTCTTTTTGATTATTGTGATCTTTTACATAATGACTTCAATGATTCCCTGTTTTGAGCATTTTTTTCTTTTTAAAATTAATCTTAATTTGTGTTTGTGATTTCCCTATTTGAGCTGATATCAGGATGTTCTGTTCTGTGACCTTGTGTTGTGTTGGTATCTGATATTACTGATTTTGTGACCAATTTCCTTTAATATTTTTTCTAGCTGTGGTTTGGATTTTGCAAATTCTCTAAGCTTGTGTTTATCTGTAAATGTCTTAATTTCGCCTTCATATTTGAGAGAGAGTTTTTCTGAATATATGATCCTTGGCTGGCAGTTTTTCTCCTTCAGTGCTCTATATATGTCATCCCGTTGCCTTCTTGCCTGTATGGTTTCTGCTGAGTAGTCTGAACTTATTCTTATTGATTCTCCTTTGTAGGAGACCTTTCCTTTATCCCTGGCTGCTTTTAAAATTTTCTCTTTATCTTTGGTTTTGGCAAGTTTGATGATGATATGTCTTGGTGATTTTCTTTTTGGATCAATTTTAAATGGGGTTCAATGAGCATCTTGGATAGCTATTCTTTCATCTTTCTTGATGTTAGAGAAGTTTTCTGCCAACAGATCTTCAACCATTCTCTGTGTGTTTTCTGTTATTCCTCCCTGTTCTGGAACTCCAATCACACGCAAGTTTTTCTTCCTGTTAGAGTCCCACATGATTCTTAGAGATTCTTCATTTTTTTTTAATTCTTTTATCTGATTTTTTTTCAGATATATTGGTGTCAATTCCCTGGTCCTCCAGATCTCCCACTCTGCATTCCAATTGCTCGAGTCTGCTCCTTTGACTTCCTGTTGCGTTGTCTAAATCTGTAATTTTATTGTTAATCTTTTGGATTTCTGAATGCTGTCTCTCTATGGATTCTTGCAGCTTATTAATGTTTCCACTATGTTCTTGAATAACCTTTTTGATTTCTTCAACTGTTTTATCAGTGTCTTCCTTGGCTTTTTCTGTGGATTGCCTTATTTCATTTATGACGTCACCCCTGATGTCTTGAAGCATTCTGGAAATTAGTTTTTTATATTCTGAATCTGGCAATTCCAGGATTGTATCTGCATTTGGGAAAGATTTTGATTCTTTAGTTTGGGGAGTTGTAGAAGCAATCATGGTCTGCTTCTTAATGTGGTTTGATGTCGACTGCTGTCTCTGAGCCATCTATAAGAAATTGTAATGATTTATTTTATATTTGCTCACTGAGTCTTGTTTTGTTTTCTTTCAATATACGTAGATGGGCTACTAGATTGCGCTGTTGTGATTATTGTAGCCCTTGAATCACTTATGTCCTATTACCAGCTGGTTTGGGCTGTTACCAGATATAGAAGCCTAAGAGTCCATTCACTATTCTTGAGTAGAATCTGATTTTGGGTCACAAAGTGTGTGGTGCAGAGTGTCACCTATCCACCTAGAGGAGTAGTAGTGGTCATCACTTGTCGCCTGTGAACATGGGCTCGGCTGTAGTCATAAGTCCTCTGGTTGGGATCATTCTATGTGAAGAGGGGCTGAAGGAGTAAGTGTGTCTGTGTGTGTGCTGAGCTAAAAGAGAGAGGAAGGAGGGGAGAAAGATAATGTGGAAAAGAAAACTAAAGCAGTATTGGAGGCAGATGAAGGGACAGAGACTAAGGAATTTTCTTTCTTGGCTTAACTGAAATGAAACAGAGCTGAGCTTTCAGCACCCAAAGGCCACTGTGTAAGGGAACCTCAGAGGAATAACTCAATGGTGATCAGGAAGCTAGAGCAACCCAGCCAGGGGTTAGGGCAGAGTCCAGGAGGCTCCTGTGTTGGCCACTTTTTTCATCTCTAGGTTAGACCTGATGACTAGCATCTAACGTTTCGTGTTCCCTGACAAGCTGGAGATAGCCTGTTGTTTTTTAGTCTTTAAATATTGTCATCTGTACCCAAAATCTTCTGCAAAAGACCTCTTTAAAGCATTAAAAAGTAAAGGTATCACTTTGAGGACTAAGGTGTACCTAACCCACACCATGATATTTTTAGTAGCCTCATATGCATGCCAAAGGTGGACAGTGAAGAAGGAAAATAGAAGGAATATCTCGACATGCCCCACACCACAGGACCCCTAGAAACTTCACTGAGGTGGAAGGTGCCTGAATTTTTGTGGGATAATTTCCCACCCTCTAGCATGCAGCTGTTTTACGAATAAGTCCAGAGTCACTGACACTTCTTCCTTACTAGGTCCAATCAGTTATGGACCCATGTGATGTCTTGTGGAAGGGGAAGGTGATAAAGTTCCCAGCAGTGTAAATTACGACCTATGGCTGGAGAGTTGATGTAGCCATGAGATAGGCAACTGAAAGTGTATTGCTCATGAAGCTGGAGAGACAGGAATGTCCCAAGTCCATGGGTCAGGAAAGAGGCTTCTGATTCACATAGCCACAGGAGCTATAAACTCAAGATCGGCAGGCCGGAGACCAGGGCTGTTGCTCACAGTCTGTGAAAATGGGCAAATCCCAAGATTGGCAGGAAGACCACAGCTAAGCTGCTAGCTCAAGTCCCAAGAAGTAGAGGTCAGAAAAACAGAAGCCAGCTGCAGGACCCCGAATGAGTGAAAACCCCCGAGCCCTGCCCGAATGTCTGCCAACACTCAATGCAGGCTGCATGCCCAAGGAAGCTCCCTTCAACTGCTTGGCTACTCACAGCAGATCCCATCATGGGGTGATCCCATATCAAATCTCAACAGGGAAGGGATCACAACATTACAGGACTGCCAAAACGCTGAGAATCATGGCCCAGCCAAGTTAACACACAATCTTAACCATCACAGATCTTGATCTTCTTGCCCTTCCACGAGACCTCACACTGGTCTATTACATTCATGACATCATGCTGATTGAACTTAGTAAGAAAGACGTATCAATGACTCTAGACTTATTGGTAAGACATTTGTATGCTAGATGGTGGGAAATTATTCCAACCATAATTCAGTTTCCCTACACCTCAGTGAAATTTCTAGGGCTCCAGTGGTATGGGACATGTCAAGATATTCCTTGTAAAGTGAAGGAAAAGTCAATTTATCTGGCCCCTCCCACAACTAAAAAGGAGGCACAACACCTGTTGGGCCACTTTGGATTGTGGAGGTAACTTATCCCTCATTTGGGTGTGCTACTGTGCCTATTTATCAAGTGACTCAGAAAGCTGCTAGTTTTGAGTGGGGCCCAGAACAAGAGAAGGCCTTGCAGTAGGTGCAGGCTGATGGTGCAGGCTGCTCTGCCGCTTGGGTCATGTGATCTGGCAGATCCGATGCTTCTGGAAGTGTCCATGGCAGATAGAGATGCTGTGTGGAGTCTCCTATTAGTGAATCACAGTGCAGATCCTTAGGATTTTGGAAGAAAGCCCTGCCATCCCATAGCTAGGATTCATGGGTCCAGGAATCAAGGGATGGAAATGGAAGTGGCACCATTCACTATTACCCCTAGAGATTCACTTGCAAAATTTTTGCTTCCTATCCTCAAGACTTTATGCTCTGCAGGCCTAGAGGCTTAGTTTCAAAGTGAGGGATGATCTAAGCAGGAGACAAAACACTGATTGAACTGGAAGTTAAGAATGCCACTAGCCGGGGGCCAAGATGGCGGACTAGATGGACGCTACCGCAGATCCCTCTTGCAACAAAGACTCGGAAAAACAAGTGAATCGATCACATACATAACAATCTACGAACTCTGAACAACAAGCACAGACTTAGAGATGGAAAATGAACAAATACGGGCAGACAGCGACTGTTTTCAGAACTAGGAGCCAGCGTACCAGGCAGGTGACCTTCGGAGCCCGATCTGGGGCAGAGACCAGGGGCGCAGACGGCACAGACAAAGGGCCCAGCCGTACCCCCCCGAACCCATCCCGGGAGGGAGTCTAGCTGGTTGGCGCGGGCGGCGTAGCGGCACAGCCGGAGGAAGAAGCACCCGGGAGGCGGTGACTAATCTTGGAGCGGGGAGAGCAGCGTCCCAGCCGGGGAGCCGTCCCGCCAGGAGTTTGGCGGGAAGCGGGTGGGGCGCGAGCAGGGGGGGGTCAGCTATATTTCCCTAAAGCGACCCCGGGGCGTGGCCCGCACGTTCGTGCGGGGGGACGCCCACCCAGTTCGCGCTAGCAGTGCCGAGCACCGGAGGGAGAAGTCCCCGGGAGGAAGTGACTGGTCTCGGAGCGGGGAAAGCAGCGTCCCAGCCGGGGACCCGTCCCGCCCGGATTTTGGCAGACGGGGGCGGAGCGTGAACACGGTGTTCAGCTCTATATTCTGTGGTGCTACACTCCTAGCTCTCTGATCCCTCCCCCACCCTCCCCAGGCAGTTCCATTAACATCCGAATACCCGGAGCCAGAGGGAGAATTCAGATAGGCATCTGACTGCATTTTTTTTTAGCTGATTACCTGGAAAATCTAGTTTCCCAGTGATGGCTCAGAGACAGCAGTCCATATCAAACCACATAAAGAAACAGACCATGACAGCTTCTCCAACCCCCCAAACAAAAGAATCAAAATCTTTCCCAAATGAAGATACAATCCTGGAATTATCAGATACAGAATATAAAAAACTAATTTACAGAATGCTTAAAGATATCACAAATTAAATTAGGATAACTGCAGAAAAAGCCAAGGAACACACTGATAAAACTGTTGAAGAACTCAAAAAGATTATTCAAGAACATAGTGGAAAAATTAATAAGTTGCAAGAATCCATAGAGAGACAGCATGTAGAAATCCAAAAGATTAACAATAAAATTACAGAATTTGACAACGAAATAGAAAGTCAGAGGAGCAGACTCGAGCAATTAGAATGTAGACTGGGACTTCTGGAGGACCAGGGAATCAACACCATCATAGCTGAAAAAAAGTCAGATAAAAGAATTAAAAAAAATGAAGAAACCCTAAGAATCATGTGGGACTCTATCAAGAAGGATAACTTGCGAGTGATTGGAGTCCCAGAACAGGGAAGGGGGACAGAAAACACAGAGAAAATAGTTGAAGAACTCCTGACACAAAACTTCCCTGACATCATGAAAGACAAAAGGATATCTATCCAAGATGCTCATCGAACCCCATTTAAGATTGATCCAAAAAGAAAAACACCAAGACATATTATCATCAAACTTGCCCAAACCAAAGACAAACAGAAAATTTTAAAAGCAGCCAGGGAGAAAAGAAAGGTTTCCTTCAAGGGAGAATCAATAAGAATAAGTTCAGACTACTCAGAAGAAACCATGCAAGCAAGAAGGGAATGGGATGACGTATACAGAGCACTGAAGGAGAAAAACTGCCAACCAAGGATCGTATATCCAGCAAAACTCTCTCTGAAATATGAAGGAGAAATTAAGATATTTACAGATAAACACAAGTTTAGAGAATTTGCAAAAACTAAACCAAGACTGCAAGAAATGCTAAAGGAGATTGTTTGGCCTGATGACCAATAATATCAGGTACCAACACAATACAAGGTCACAAAACAGAACGTCCTGATATCCACGCAACTCAAATAGGGAAAGCACAAAAACAAAGAAATTAAGACTAATTCTAAAAAATAAATAAATAAACAAAATAATACACATAACAGGAAATCATGGAAATCAATAGATAAACGATCACAATAATCAAAAAGAGGGACTAAATATAGGAGGCATTGAACTGCCAGATGGAGAGTGATACAAGGCGATATAGAAGGATACAAGTTAGGTTTTTACTTAGAAAAATAGGGGTATATAATAAGGTAACCACGAAAAGGAATATCAATTCCATAACTCAAGAAAAAAGCCAAGAAAAAAGGTAACGACTCAACAAACACAAAGTTAAACATTATAAAAATGAGGATCTCACAAGCTACTAAGAAAAACGTCTCAGCACAAAAAAGCATGTGGAAAAATGAAATGGCCAACAACACACATGAAAAGGCATCAAAATGACAGCACTAAAAACTTATTTATCTATAATTACGCTGAATGTAAATGGACTAAATGCACCAATAAAGAGACAGAGTCACGCACTGGATAAAGAAACACGATCCATCTATATGCTGCCTACAAGAGACACACTTTAGACTTAGAGACACAAACAAACTAAAACTCAAAGGATGGAAAAAAATATATCAAGCAAACAATAAGCAAAAAAGAAGAGGAGTAGCAATATTAATTTCTGACAAAATAGACTTTAGACTTAAATCCGCCACAAAGGATAAAGAAGGACACTATATAATGATAAAAGGGACAATTGATCAGGAAGACCTAACCATATTAAATATTTACGCACCCAATGACAGGGCTGCAAGATACATAAATCAAATTTTAACAGAATGGAAAAGTGAGATAGACACCTCCACATTTACAGTAGGAGACTTCAACACACCACTTTTGGAGAAGGACAGGACTTCCAGTAAGAAGCTCAATAGAGACACGGAAGACCTACTTACAACAACGAACCAACTTGACCTCATTGACTTATACAGAACTCTCCACCCAACTGCTGCAAAATACACTTTTTTTTCTAGTGCACATGGAACATTCTCTAGAATAGACCACATATTAGGTCATAACACAAATCTTTGCAGAATCCAAAACATCGAAATATTACAAAGCATCTTCTCAGACCACAAGGCAATGAAGCTGGAAATCAATAACAGAAAAACTAGGGAAAAGAAATCAAATACTTGGAAAATGAACAATACCCTCCTGAAAAAAGACTGGATTATAGAAGACATCAAGGAGGGAATAAGGAAATTCTTAGCAAGCAACGAGAATGAAAATACTTCCTATCAAAACCTCTGGGACACAGCAAAAGCAGTGCTCAGAGGCCAATTTATATGGATAAATGCACACATACAAAAAGAAGAAAGAGCCAAAATCAGAGAACTGTCCCGACAACTTGAACAAATAGAAAGCGAGCAACAAAAGAACCCATCAGGCACCAGAAGAAAACAAATAATAAAAATTAGAGCTGAACTAAATGAATTAGAGAACAGAAAAACAATTGAAAGAATTGACAAAGCCAAAAGTTGGTTCTTTGAAAAAATTAACAAAATTGATAAACCATTGGCTAGACTGACTAAAGAAAAACAGGAAAGGAAACAAATAACCCGAATAAGAAACGAGAAGGACCACATCACAACAGAGCCAAATGAAATTAAAAGAATCATTTCAGATTACTATGTAAAATTGTACTCTAACAAATTTGAAAACCTAGAAGAAATGGATAAATTCTTGAAACAATACTACCTACCTAAACTAACACATTCAGAAGTAGAACAACTAAATAGACCCATAACAAAAAAAGAGATTGAAACGGTAATCAAAAAACTTCCAACAAAAAAAAGTCCTGGCCCAGACGGCTTCACTGCAGAGTTCTACCAAACCTTCAGAGAAGACTTAAGACCATTACTATTGAAGCTATTTCAAAGCATAGAAAGAGACGGAATACTACCCAACTCATTCTATGAAGCTACCATCTCCCTGATACCAAAACCAGGTAAAGACATTACAAAAAAAGAAAATTTTAGACCTATATCCCTCATGAACATAGATGCAAAAATCCTCAACAAAATTCTAGCCAATAGAATCCAACAACACATCAAAAAAATAATTCACCATGATCAAGTGGGATTTATACCAGGTATGCAAGGCTGGTTTAATATCAGAAAAACCATTAATGTAATCCATCACATAAATAAGACACAAGATAAAAACCACATGATCTTATCAATAGATGCAGAAAAGGCATTTGACAAAGTTCAACACCCATTTATGATAAAAACTCTCAGCAAAATAGGAATTGAAGGAAAATTCCTCAACATAATAAAGGGCATCTATGCAAAGCCAACAGCCAATATCAGTGTAAACGGAGAGAACCTGAAAGCATTTCCCTTGAGAACGGGAACCAGACAAGGATGCCCTTTATCACCGCTCTTATTCAATGTCGTACTTGAAGTCCTAGCCAGGGCAATTAGGCTAGACAAAGAAATAAAGGCTATTTAGATTGGTAAGGAGAAAGTAAAGCTATCACTATTTGCAGATGACATGATCGTATACATGGAAAACCCTAAGGAATCCTCCAGAAAACTACTGAAACTAATAGAAGAGTTTGGAAGAGTCTCAAGTTATAAAATAAACATACAAAAATCACTTGGATTCCTCTACATCAATAAAAAGAACACCGAAGAGGAAATCACCAAATCAATACCATTCACAGTAGCCCCCAAGAAGATAAAATACTTAGGAATAAATCTTACCAAAAATGTAAAAGACCTATACAAAGAAAACTATAAAACTCTGCTACAAGAAATTCAAAAGGACATACTTAAGTGGGAAAACATACCCTGCTCATGGATAGGAAGACTTAACATAGTAAAAATGTCTATTCTACCAAAAGCCGTCTATACATATAACTCACTTCCAATCCAAATACCAATGTCATATTTTAAGGGGATAGAGAAACAAATCACTAATTTCATATGGAAGGGAAAGAACCCCCGGATAAGCAAAGCATTACTGAAAAAGAAGAAGAAAGTGGGAGGCCTCACTCTACCTGATTTCAGAACCTATTATACAGCTACAGTAGTCAGAACAGCCTGGTACTGGTACAACAACAGGCACATAGACCAATGGAACAGAATTGAGAACCCAAATATAAATCCATCCACGTATGAGCAGCTGATATTTGACAAAGGACCAGTGTCAGTCAATTGGGGAAATGATAGTCTTTTTAACAAATGGTGCTGGCATAACTGGATATCCATTTGCAAAAGAATGAAACAGGACCCATACCGCACACCGTGCACAAAAACTAACTCCAAGTGGATCAAAGACCTAAACATAAAGACTAAAACGATAAAGATCTTGGAAGAAAAAATAGGATCAACCCTAGGAGCCCTAATACAGGGCATAAACAGAATACAAAACATTACCAAAAATGATGAAGAGAAACCCGATAACTGGGAGCTCCTAAAAATCAAACACCTATGCTCATCTAAAGACTTCACCAAAAGAGTAAAAAGACCACCTACAGACTGGGAAAGAATATTCAGCTATGACATCTCCGACCAGCGCCTGATCTCTAAAATCTACATGATTCTGTCAAAACTCAACCACAAAAAGACAAACAACCCAATCAAGAAGTGGGCAAAGGATATGAACACACATTTCACTAAAGAAGATATTCAGGCAGCCAACAGATACATGAGAAAATGCTCCCGATCATTAGCCATTAGAGAAATGCAAATTAAAACTATGATGAGATTCCATCTCACACCAACTACTGGCATTAATCCAAAAAACACAAAATAATAAATGTTGGAGAGGCTGTGGAGGGATTGGAACTCTCATACACTGCTGGTGGGATTGTAAAATGGTACAACCACTTTGGAAATCCATCTGGCGTTATCTTAAACAGTTAGAAATAGAACTACCATACAACCCAGAAATCCCACTCCTCGGAATATACCGTAGAGATACAAGAGCCTTCACACAAACAGATATATGCACACCCATGTTTATTGCAGCTCTGTTTACAATAGCAAAAAGCTGGAAGCAACCAAGATGTCCGTCAACGGATGAATGGGTAAATAAATTGTGGTATATTCACACAATGAAATACTACGCATCGATAAAGAACAGTGACGAATCTCTGAAACATTTCATAACGTGGAGGAATCTGGAAGGCATTATGCTGAGCGAAATGAGTCAGTTGCAAAAGGACAAATATTGTATAAGATCACTATTATAAGATCTTGAGAAATAGAAAAAACGGAGAAGAGCACATACGTTTGTGGTTACAAAGGGGGGAGGGAGGGAGGGAGGGAGAGGGCTTTTTATTGATCAATCTGCTTTGGGTGAAGGGAAAGACAACACTCAATATAAGGAAGGTCAGCCTAATTGGACTGGACTAAAAGCAAAGAGGTTTCCAGGATAAAATGAAAGCTTCAAAGGTCAGCGGAGCAGGGGCTGGGGTCTGGGGAACTTGGTTTGAGGGGACTTCTAAGTCAATTGGCAAAATAATTCTATTATGAAAACATTCTGCATCCCACTTTGAATTGTGGCGCCTGGGGTCCTAAATACCAACAAGCGGCCATCTAAGATACATCAATTGGTCTCAACCCACCTGGAGCAAAGGCAAAGGAAGAACACCAAGGTCACACGACAACTAAGAACCCAAGAGACAGAAAGGGCCACATGAGCCAGAGACCTACATTATCCTGAGACCAGAAGAACTAGTTGGTGCCCGGCCACAATCAATGTCTGCCCTGTCAGCATAACAAACAACTCCTGAGGGAGCAGGAGACCAATGGGATACAGACCCCAAATTCTCATGAAAAGACCATACCTAATGGTATGGCTGCGACTAGAGGAATCCCGGAGACAATGCTCGCCAGAACTTCTGATGGCACAGGACAGGAACCATCCCCGAAGACAAATCATCAGGCATGAAAAGGACTGGTCAGTGGTGGGGGGAGAGAGATGCTGATGAAGAGTGAGCTAATTAAATTAGGTGGACACTGGAGAGTGTGTTGGCAACTCTTGACTGGAGGGGGGATGGGAAGATAGAGAGAGAGGGAAGATGGCAAAATTGGCACGAAACGAGAGACTGAAAGGGCTGACTCAATAGGGGGAGAGCAAGTGGGAGAAGGGAGTAAGATGTATGTAAACCTACATGTGACAGACTGATTGGAATGGTAAATGTTCACTTGAAGCTTAATAAAAATTAATTAAAAAAAAAAAAAAAGAATGCCAGTAGCCACTTTGGGCTCCTCGTGCCTCTGGATCAACAGGCAAAGAAAGGGGTTACCATATTGGCTCATGTGATTGATCCTGATTACCAAGGGGAAATCAGAGTGATATTGCATGATAAAAGTAAAGAAGAGGATTTCTGGGACACAGAAGATCCCTGAGGACGTCTCGTAGTACTACCATGCCCTGTGATTAAAGGCAATGGAAAACTACAGGAACTCAATTCTGACATGGTTGCTAATGGCCCAGAAGGTATGGGTCGCCCCACCAGGCAAAGAACCATGCCAGTTGAGGTGCTTGCGGAGAGTAAAGGGAATGCAGAAGTGGTGGTAGAAGAAGGTAGTTTTAAATACCAGTTATGACCACGTGATCAGCTGAAGAGATGAGGACTATAATTGTTATGAGTATTTCTTCCCTGTATGTGTGCATCAAATATTTTTGTTTTCTTCACTTAAAAAATAGAAGATGTAAATGGTACTAGTGCAGTTAGGCCAAGAGGGGAACTGACTTTCCCAAGATCACACCACCAGAACCCAGCCCTGCTTGAAGGTGTCCACCATGCATGCTGCTTCCCAGTCCTGCTTGAAATTCTTGAGCCTCTGAGTTTGTGCATTAGCTACAGGGGCAGATATTCCAAAAGGCAAGGTAAGCATTGTCAACACCACATTTTGATGTGGTGAAACCCATGTGAAATTGTTCACTACAGATTAGTAATTAAGCACAAGTAAACTTGTGCTTACCTTGCTTACTGGGTTATCTGCCCCCATCAGGGATTGTTAATTTGAAAAGAGGCTTTGATTCTGTAGGAAGGTGCTGTGGGGTTGAGAGAAACAGATGCCAGCCATACCTAGAAGCAGAGACTTTGATGTGGTGACAAAATATGAAAATGTTCACTATAGATGGCCTGGTAAGCAGGTAAGCCCTGTGCTTACCTTGCCTATTGGATAATCTGCCCCTAATTAGCTACATGCAACGTCAGCCAACAGGTTCTTATCTCACATACACTTGCTGACGTCCCTAAGAAGAAGATGCTAGAATGATCCTCACTGTAAGGGTCGGGGACCAGGGAGGCTCTGGGAAGCACAAAGACTTGTATAGGGTTGGAGACTGGTTAAGAGGGATGAGCTGTGTCTGAACCCAGCTGTTTGCTGCACCCAAGCCTTCCCCAGGTTCCGTGGGCTGAGGAGAGAGGGCTGTGTTGGTGTCACTGTGTACAGTTATGGAGATGGCATGGGGAGAGGTGAGCATTAAGCAGCCCAGAGGAGACTTTTGGGAGGTCTCATCTGAGGTCGGGCCCAGGTAAGGGGACCCAGGACATGGCTTCACTTCCTTGACAACAGAGTACATAGAACTTGGAACCCTGGTAACCAGGCACCCACATGCAAAACAAGGCCCCCTACCCAGCTCACTTGAGTGGAGACACTCGAGCTGAGAACATGTTTTCTTGTTGTTTCTCATCCTCTTTTGTACCGAAGCTTGAGAAATCCAGGAGTTCGACCCTGTCCCAAAGGCTGCGACAAGGTCTCATATCCCACCCCCGACAGCTCCGGCCACTTTCCAAAAGGAAACCGAAGGTAACACAGGGTGGCCAGAGCTGCCAGTCCAAGCCAGTCCACCACTGTGATCCCACCTGGGTGGCCTCACATCCCACCCCAGGTTATACCAGCCCCCAGGCCATGTCGACCCTTGTCCTCATGGGGTCCCTGGTAACAGGGGCAGGGAGGAAATGAGGACAGAACCGCTGAGACAGAAAGTTGTTGGCTGAGGCAGGGTCCATTTGGGAGAAAGGTGGGTGGGAGTCAGAGAAGGAGGGCCATGTGATCTGGGGAGATTTGGGAGGGGAGAGGTGAGGATGAGGATGATGAAAATGGTGCTGTTGCTTGAGGGCAACCCCAAGCTCCAGGCCCACAGCCCCTCACCGTCACTGGGTTCATGGGGCGGGGTCTGACCTGGAATGGGGTGGTGGCCGGGCCTAGTCCATCAGGTTGGGTGCCTTGGAGACTGGGAGCTGGAGCACCAAGGCGGAGACCTCCTTTACGTCCCTGCCGCAACCCCACTGATCACATAGAACTCTGCAACCTAAGTCTGCCCAGAGGTCCCAGTTCAGACCAGGGCTTTAGGGAGGGACTGTCAGGGTCACAGTCTGAGTCAGCACTCTCACCTGGGCCTTCTCTGAGATACGGCTCGCCTTGAGTGGGGCAATCAAATCGCAGTCCTAACTACTGGCATTGCCTGGGCCAGTGCTGACCCTGTGCCAGCCCAGCTTCTCCCAGATCCTGCTGCAATACTCAGAGCTTTGATTTTTCTATCCGTGGGCTTGGCTGGGGCTGGGTGGTGCAGCCCCCAGGCCGACCCGCTCATCACATGGTGACAGATGGGAAACTGGGAGCTCCTCTGAGGCCCAGGGGGCACGAGGACCTAAAGGGGCAGAACGTGAAGGAGGTGGCACAGAGGGGCCCTTGATGCCTCCCGGGCCACTGCCAGCACTGTTTCTCCAGAGCCCGGCAAAGAAGATCCCCAAGGAAAAGGAGAATGGCATCATCCACTCGGGGTCCAGGAAGGGCTGGTGTAGGCTCAGGGTAAGTGCAGGTGAGGGGAGTAGGTCCCCGGGTGGGACCCTAGATGACCAGGGGGCGCCCGGGGCCCAGACACCGTCCTGGAGACCACCAGTTCCCTCCCAGGACTTTCCCTCTCGAGGGCCCCCGGTCCCCTCTCAATGAAATTGACCACCAACCTTTCCTGTCCCCCCAAGCCCCTGCCACTGCCCTCCCTGCCCTGGCCAGCTACAAAGCCTCTTTTCCCATATTTGTAGGAATATCAGAAAGGGCTTTTTCATAGTGTTGTCGCTTCACATCAGCCCATGCGTCTTTTTGCGTGTTGCTGCTGTTTTAGTGTTTAACTTCCAATCCCAGGGCCCTGGGCAGCAGTTGGCTGGACTGTCCTTCCACACCTTCTCCCAGCCTCACACATCGTCATGCTTAGCAGGCTTCTTTTACCCTGAAGCGCAGGGCTCAGGCTATGAAACATCTTTTTCTGCCACCTGCAAGCTCGAGGGACACATCACGTGACCCCTCCAGTTCACGAACTGTGTCCTCACTCACTGCAGAATGTTCCAGAAGGGGGGCCTGTCCCCACAGTGACTGAGCCTCTCACTGCTGCTGGCCCTGGACTGATTTCCTTCTGCCGCCCTTTCAGCAGGGCTGCAGGAATGCTTATGTGTGTCCTCACACAGTGACCCACCAAGGACAGACTCCTAGGAGTGACATGCTAGGGGAAGGATGTGCACATTTCAAGTTAGGATCACTAGAGCCAGGCTCCTTCCCAAGACACCAGTCGCAGTCCCGTGGCTCAGTAGTCTATGGCAATGGCCGTGTCCCTGCATCGAGCCAGTTCTGGGTATTAGAGTTCTTTTCCATTTTGCCAATCTGCTGTCAGGGTGGCCAATGGAACTGCAGGGTGGCTTTGAGGTGCTTGTTGGCCCTGGGAAGCGGAGCCCCCCTCACTCCTTTACTGGCCATTTGGATTCACTCTTTCTGAGTCATTTGTTCAGACCCTCAGTTCTGTGGAGGTCTTTCTCCCACCCCAGGATCTCCAAGCTCTCACCCGTGGCTGGATCTGGGTGCTCCACAGCTTCAGGTTCTCAAAGCCCCCTTTAATGTACAGAAAGAAAAATCCATGTCTTGCTTATCTCATGGGCGTGTCTGCTCTGTGCACTGTCTCCAGCTGGGAAAGGGTGAGCTTGCACCAGACATTCCCCTCTAAGTCAGGAGCAGAACAGGCCTCATGTAGCACAAAGCGAACATCACAGAGCCCTAGCGTCAGGTGGTTCAGGGCACTGACTAGGTGACTTCAAGCAGACACTAGACGTCACCAAGCCTCTGTTTTCTCATCTGTGGAATGGGGTGTTCTGTGAGGACTCACTGGGATACTGCTCTTCCTCCAGGGAGATGCCATTGTTACTTAGTTAACAAAATCCCTTCAGGTTCCTAATGTTTGTAATCATCCCCTACCTCCAATCCTGCTTGGAAAGCCGAGGCCTGTTTGCTGCTGAAGGCACTCCTGTCCCACCTCCTGCCACAGGTCACTGAAGGAGAGGGAGTGCCTGGGCTGAGCTCCGGGCCCCAACCCTCCTGGTGGTTCATGGGGCTGCCTCTGACAATGTGTCCCTCCTCTGTTCCACCCCAGTGTGTCTGTGGTTCTGACGAGGACCTGGATGAGGCCTGGGTGACGAAAACTTTCAAGGCAGGCTCACTGGAGAAGCTGGTGGAGAACTTGGTGCCCGCCTTCCTAAAGGGTGACTTCTCCTACATCGAAATCTTCCTTGGAACCTACAGAACCTATGCCACCACCCAGCAGGTCCTAGACCAGCTGCTCCAAAGGTGAGCGCCTGCCTTCCACAGGCTAGTGGAGACTCTGCCCCCTACCAGCTGTGAGTCTGGAGAATGTCACTTCAACACCCAGAGCCTGTTTGCTCCACTGAGAAATGGGGTGGTAAAGGACAAATCAGCTAGAATTACTGTCAGGACCCTGTGGGACAAGCCATGGGAAGTGTGTATCAGAGGCCAGCTCTTTGGTAAAGGGTGTTGGAAGGGCTGGGATGTTCACATTCATTATTTTCTTCTCACCCATGAAGAAGCTGTCTGGCTCAGCCCTCAGTGACCGTGTGCCCTTGAGCAAACGTATTTCCCATTTGTAAAGGGGGGTTGAGATTCTTTTTAGTGGGTCCTTGACCTTGGTATAGCCAGAATAGGGATCCCTGGAGGCTAGTAGGGGGGTCCTAAGACTCTCAGATACCTGGGAAGGTGCTGATTGGGTTCACTCCTTCACCAGTTAGCCATGAAGCCCCTACTGTTGCAGACACTGTTCTAGGCACTTAGCATCGTTCAGTAGATGGAGCACATAGGAAGCCCTGCCCTCCTGGGCCTCCATTCTAGTCGGGCAGTCAGACAGGAACACCAGATACCTTAAGCAGATAGTGTCCACAGTGCATTAGATGTGACACCCTCACGCCACCTCTAGGTATGGATGTAATCACCCCTCTTCTGCCCAGGACGGTGAACCCCAGGAGCAGCTGAAAGGGTGAGTGGACTTTGGGCAGACAAAGAGGGGCTCCTGTCTATACAGAAGGGTGGAGGCTGTATGGGGCCTGTGTCTGGATTGGGGCTGGGCAGACACTGCACCCCATACATCTAGATTCCACTAGAGGAATGAGTTTAGGAGCGCCCCCTGCAAGACATAAGCAGTCATACAGAGCTGAGGGTGGAACCTGGGCGTCCTGGGGAGCAGAGGGGAGGCTGGGGGCTCAGAGAGGCCTCTGAGAGAACCCATCCCCCCACAGTCCCCTCACATTTCCACTTGCCCCCTCCCCTATTGGGGGCCCAAAATAGGAGGTGTGGGGTGGGAGGGAGAGAAATCTGCTCCTAAATCTCACTCCCCAGTTGTGGGTGCTCAGCTGCATGTGGGGCCCCTGTCCCAGGGGAGAACAGTGTCCATGGGAGAAAAGACCATCACATGCATGCAGAGAATCAGGCAGCATGCTGGTGCACAATCTCCAGAGGAGGCGCCCTATGGCCTGGGCAGCTGGGGCAGGGGACAGCCTCCATATGTTGCCCAGCATCAGATAATCCTAGAGCACTACTGTGTGCCAGGCTGTGAGATGAACATGCAGACACACATCTCTGTGCCCTTAGAGGGTTACTGTCCAGTGGGGAGAGGGCCAGAGGAGAGAAAGGGATGTAATTCATGCTTGCCAAGGAGGGAGAGTTGTTCAGACCATTGATGGGGAGCTCCCTGGGATGGAGGCTGTGTGCTAGCCCTCTGCTCAGTGACCAGGCCTGCTACTGCCAGGATAGCCAGAGGGTGTGATGCAGGGTGGTGCTGACCTTTGGAAGGACGGGCAGACACAGGGCTCTATGCAGGGGAGCCCTGGGAGGGAAGTGTGGCAGGAAAGCAACGCTTCTGACACTGCTATTCACCACCCACCCCCAGCGCCATCTCTTTTATCCTGGACACATGGCTGAAGGAATACTTGGAGGATTTCGATGAGCCCCCATACTTCCCCTGCCTAAAGCTCATGGTGGAGTATGTGCAGGTGAACATGCCAGGCTCACATCTGGAGCGCCATGCCCAGCTTCTCTTGGCCCAGCTGGATCAAATGGAGGTCACTGAGCCACAGCCAGAGGGTGAGGAGGTCTGGGCATGCTTGCATGTGAGCTTGTGAGGGGGACACGGGAAGACCCCCAGAGGCTGGGGTTGGCCTATAGCGCAGAGTAACCTCAGACCCTCCTCTGGTGGACCATGGTCTGGGAAAACTTTCTGGGGTGGAAATCTTGGGACTGGGCTTCTCTTGATGGCCGTGAGATGTTTTTCATCATCGGAAAGGCCTGAGGAAAAGCAGTCATATTGGTGAACATTTCTCTTCTTGCAGCTCCAGAGCCAAGGCCAGGGCCAGTTGTAAAAGTAGCTCAAGATCCATCTTTGCCCCAGGAACTGGCTCCTGCACCATGTTCTGGGGTATATTCTGCTCCTGTATTGGCTCCGGAGCTCCACAGCACACCACCTATTATATCGCCAGCTCCAGCACCGGCACCAGATAGAGAGGCAGCTGGAGGGGTGGATTCCCAGCCAGGGTCACCTCCAGAACTGGCTCTTGGATCACTGGCTGATGTCAGTCCTGCTTCTGATGCAACAGCGGAGCTCCATACCACACCAGGTATTTCATCACCAGCGCCTGCACTGGCACCAGATGGAGGGCCAGCTGGAGGGTCAGAGTCTTACCCTGGGCCACCTTCAGAGCTGGCTCCTGGACCACTGGCTACTGTCAATCCTGCTCCTGCTCCAATACCAGAGCTCGATGTAGCCCAGGCCCTCCTCCAGCTCCATCACCAGCATCCGATGGACAACTGGATGGAGAGGTGGATTCCCATCCTGGGCTTCTTCCAGAACCGGAACCTGGACCACCAACTCATGTCGATCCTGCTCCTCCTCCAACACAGGAGCTCCGTAGAGCAACAGCTGTTCCATGACCAGCTTCAGCTGTGGCAGCAGAGGAATAGCCCGATGGACGTTCGGATTCTTAACCTGGACCACCTAGAGAGTGAGACACTGGACAACCTGGTGATGGAGATCCTGGTCCTGAACCGACACCGAAGCTCAATAGAGCATCAGCAGCTCCAGCACTGCCAAGAGATGGAGAGCTGGATTTTTACGCTGGGCGACTTCCAGAACAGAATCCAGGACCAATTCCTGCGTTATATTCTGTCCTTGCAGCAACGTTGGAGCCGGGTACAACAACAGGTCCTCCATCACCAAGTTGAGCAGGCAGAGAGCTTGCTGGAAGATCGGATTCTCTTCCTCGGCCAACACCATAACGGGCTCCTGGACCACCTGGTGGAGTTGATCATGCTCCTGGACTAACACTGGACCTCCATAGAGCACCATCACCAGCTGCATCACTGGTACCAGATGGACAGCTGGCTGGAAGGTCTGATTCTTATCCTGGGCTACATCCAGAACTGCCTCCTGGACCACCGGCTGATGTCATCCCTACTCCTGCTGCTACAACAACACCAGAGCTCACTGTAGCCCACCACCCTTCA
Source organism: Elephas maximus indicus (assembly GCF_024166365.1). Taxonomy (NCBI): domain Eukaryota; kingdom Metazoa; phylum Chordata; class Mammalia; order Proboscidea; family Elephantidae; genus Elephas; species Elephas maximus. The sequence continues at coordinate 28,289,403 of NC_064845.1, forward strand.
TCTCCAGGTCTGGCCTGGGCACCAGGAGAACAGCTGGCTGGATGAGCTGGATTCCAACCCTGCACAACCTCCAGAAATGATTCCTCTATCACCTGCTGATGTTGATCCCGTTCCTGCACCAACAGTGGAGCTCCTCAGAGCTCCAGCAGTGGCACTAGACAAAGAGCCAGCTGGAGCATTGGATTCGTATCCTTGGCCACCTGCAGAACCAGCTTCCGTACCACCGGCTGATGTCCATTCTGATCCTGCACCAACACTGGAACTTGTTGAAGCCACAGGTCTTCCTTCTCCAGCTTCATCACCAACAGCAGATGAAGGGCCAGCTGGAGGGGTGGATTTCCATCCTGGGCCACTTCCAACTGCCTCCCAGATGAACAGCTAATATTGATCCAGCTTCTGTTCCAACACTGGAGCCCCATCTCCAGCTCAGTCTGGGGCACCAGAGGCTGAGCTAGTTGCCACACCTCCTCCACAGCAGCTCCTTATTGACAGCCAGGGAACATCCACTCCAGAAGCAGACCCTTACTTCTCCTCACCGCAGTAGGTACTATTTAGTTTTTAGTATTTTTCCAGCTGAATTTATTCTGTATAGTTTATAGTATTTTAACTGGTAGATTTCTCATTAAATAAAGTTTTGTTTTAATAGCCTGTGAGTGTGTAATACAGTGGCTTTATGTACTTTCACAATCCTATTCACCGTCACCAGCGTCTACTTCAGAACATTTTCATCACCACTGTGTTGATTAACGTTATGTGTCAACTTGGGTAGGCCATGATTCTCAGGGTTTTGGCAGACATTATGTAAGCATACTCCATTTTATGATCTGATATGAGCAATCAGTTGGAAGAGGTGTTTCCTTGGGAATGTGGCCTGCAAATGAATACATTTCCTGGGGTATGCAGCCATTAATCTGGCCAATGTGTTTTTCTCCATCCCTGTTTTGAAGGACCACCAGAAGCAGTTTGCCTTCAGCTGGCAAGGTCAGCAGTACACCTTCACTGTCTTATCTCAGAGGTATGTCAACTCTCTAGCCCTGTGTCATAATTTAATTCACAGTGACCTTAATCGCCCTTTCCTTCCATAATATGTCACGCTGGCCCATCACATTGATGACATTCTGCTGAATGGACTTAGTAAGAAAGACATATCAATGACTCTGCAGTTATTGGTACAATATTGCTACAGGGTGGGAATTATTCCAAAAAAATTCAGATGTCTTCCACCTCAGTAAACTTTCTAGGGCTCCAGTGGTGTGGTCATGTCAAGATGTTCCTTGTAAAGTCAAGGATAAGTTGATGTATCTGGCCCCTTCTACAACTGAAAAGGAGGCACAACCCCTGCTGTACGTCTTTGTATTTTGGAAGCAACGTACCCCTCATTTGGGTGTGGTACTCCAGCCTATTGATGGATGTGTGCAGCTGTTTCTTCTCATTTTGAGTCGTGCCACATCAGCAAATGAAGGCCGGGAAAGCTTTACTCCATCCACATCATTAAGGTCAACTCTACTTTGAGGAGTCAGATCTTCCCCAGTCATCTTTTGAGTGCCTTCCCACCTGGGGGGCTCATTTTTCAGCACTATATCAGGCAATGTTCTGCTGCTATTCATAAGGTTTTCACTGGCTAATGCTTTTCAGAAGTAGACTGCTGGATCCTTCTTCCTACTCCGTCTTAGTCTGGAAGCTCAGCTGAAACCTGTCCTCTGTGGGTGACCTTGCTGGTATCTGAATACTGGTAGCATAGTTTCCAGCATCACAGCAACACACAAGCCCCCACAGTACGACAAATTGAAACACATGTGGGGAAAACATCCATTAATAACTGGAACCTGGAATGTATGAAGTACGAATCTAGGAAAATTGGAAATCGTCAAAAATGAAATGGAACGCACAAACATCAATATACTAGGCATTAGTGAGCTGAAATGGACTGGTATTGGCCATTTTGAACCAGACAATCATATAGTCTATGCTGGGAATGACAACTCGAAGAGGAATAGTGTTTCATTCTTCGTCAAAAAGAACATTTCAAGATCTATCCTGAAGTACAATGCTGTCAGTGATAGGATAATATCCATATGCCTACAAGGAAGACCAGTTAATACGACTATTATTCAAATTTACGCACCAACCACTAGGGCCAAAGACGAAGAAATAGAAGATTTTTATCAGCTGCTGCAGTCTGAAATTGATCGAACATGAAATCAAGATGCATTATTACTGGCGATTGGAATGCAAAAGTTGGAAACAAGGAAGAAGGATCAGTTTTTGGAAAATATGGCCTTGGTGATAGAAACAATGCCGGAGATCAAATGATAGAATTTTGTAAGACCAACGGCCTCTTCATTCCAAATACCTTCTTTCACCAACATAAACGGTGACTATACACATGGACCTCACCAGATGAAACACACAGAAATCAAATTGACTACATCTGCGGAAAGAAGATGGAAAAGCTCAATACCTTCAGTCAGAACAAGGCCAGGGGACGACTGTGAAACAGACCATCGATTGCTCATATGTAAGTTCAAGCTAAAACTGAAGAAAATCAGAGCAAGTGCACGAGAGCTGAAATATAACCTTGAGTATATCCCACCTGAAATGAGAGACCATCTCAAGAATAGATTTGATGCATTGAACACTAGTGACCAAAGACCAGATGAGTTGTGGAATGACATCAAGGACATCAAGCATGGAGAAAGCAAGAGGTCACTGAGAAAACAGAAAAGAAAGAAAAGGCCAAGGTGGATGTCAGAGGAGACTCTGAAACTCACTCTTGAGCGTCGAGCAGCTAAAGCAAAAGGAAGAATTGATGAAGTAAAAGAACTGAACAGAAGATTTCAAAGGGGCTCTTGAGAAGACAAAGTAAAGTATTATAAGAACATGTGCAAAGAGCTAGAGATGGAAAACCAAAAGGGAAGAACACGGTCGGTGTTTCTCAAGCTGAAAGAACTGAAGAAAAAATTCAAGCCTCGAGTTGCAACAGTGAAGGATTCCATGGGGAAAATATTAAACGACGCAGGAAGCATCAAAAGAAGATGGAAGGAACACACAGAGTCATTATACCAAAAAGAATTAGGCGATATTCAACTATTTCAAGAGGTGGCATATATCAGGAACCGATGGTACCGAAGGAAGAAGTCCAAGCTGTTCTGAAGTGATTGGCGAAAAACAAGGCTCCAGGAATTGATGGAATATCAATTGAGATGTTTCAACAAACAGATGTAGCGCTGGAGGTGCTCACTCGTCTATGCCAAGAAATATGGAAGACAGCTTCCTGGCCAACTGATTGGAAGAGATCCATATTTATGCCTATTCCCAAGAAAGGTGATCCAACCGAATGTGGAAATTATAGAACAATATCATTAATATCACACACAAGCATAATTTTGCTGAAGATCATTCAAAAACAGCTGCAGCAGTATATCAACAGGGAACTGCCAGAAATTCCGGCCGGTTTCAGAAGAGGACGTAGAACCAGGAATATCATTGCTGATGGCAGATGGATCCTGGCTGAAAGCAGAGAATACAAGAAGGATGTTTACCTGTGTTTTATTGACTATGCAAAGGCATTCGACTGTGTGGATCATAACAAATTATGGATAACATTGCGAAGAATGGGAATTCCCGAGCACTTAATTGTGCTCATGAGGAATCTTTACATAGATCAAGAGGCAGTTGTTCAGACAGAACAAGTGGATACTGATTGGTTTAAAGTCAGGAAAGGTGTGTGTCAGGGTTGTATTCTTTCATCATCCCTATTCAATCTGTACACTGCGCTAATAATACTAGAACGTGGACTATATGAAGATGAACAGGGCATCAGGATTGGAGGAAGGCTCATTAACAACCTGCGTAATGCAGATGACACAACCTGGTTTGCTGAAAGTGAAGAGGACTTGAAGCACTTACTAATGAAGATCAAAGACCACAGCCTTCAGTATGGATTGCACCTCAACATAAAGAAAAACAATCCTCAGAACTGGTCCAATGAGCAATATCATGATAAACAGAGAAAAGATTGAAGTTGTCAAGGATTTCATTTTACTTGGATCCACAATCAAAAGCCATGGAAGCAGCGGTCAGGAAATCAAAAGACGCATTGAATTGGGTAAATCTGCTGCAAGGGATGTCTTTCAATTGTTCAAAACCAAAGGTGTCACCTTGAAGACTAAGGTGCGCCTGACCCAAGCCATGGTATTTTCAATCGCATCATATGCATGTGAAAGCTGGACAAAGAATAAGGAAGACCGAAGTAGAATTGATGCCTTCGAACTGTGGCGTTGGTGAAGAATATTGAATATACCGCAGACTGCCAAAAGAATGAACAAATCTGTCTTGGAAGACGTACAGCCAGAATGCTCCTTAGAAGCAAGGATGGCGAGACTGCATCTTACATACTTTGGAGATGTTGTCAGGAGGGATCAGTCCCTGGAGAAGGGCCTCATGCTTGGCAGAGTACAGTGTCAGCAGAAAAGAGGAAGACCCTCAGCAAGGTGTATTGGCACGGTGGCTGCAACAATGAGCTCAAGCATAACAATGATTGTTAAGGATGCTTAGGACCAGGCAGTGTTTCGTTCTGTTGTGCATAGGGTTGGTATGAGTTGGAACTGACTCGACAGTGCCTAAGTACAACAACTGCAACAAGGAAGATCAGTTAATGGAACTATTATTCAAATTTACACACCAACCACTAATGACAGAGATGAAGAAATTGAAGATTTTTACCAATTCTGCAGCCTGAAATTGATCAAATATGCAATCAAGATGCATTGGTAATTACTGGTGATTGGAAGGAGAAAGTTGGAAACACACATGAAGGATTAAAAAAAAAAAATTTTGGATTAGTAGTTGAAAAATATGGCCTTGGTGATAGAAACTATGTGGGAGATTGCATGGTAGAATTTTGCAAGACCAGTAAACTATTCATTGCAAATACCTTTTCTCAGCAACATAAATGATGACTACGCACGTAGACCTTGTCAGATAGAATACAAAGGAATAAAATCGACATATCTGGAATCTACATATGTGGAGACAACTGAGACATTCAGTATCGTCAGTCAGAACAAGGTTGGGGCTGACTGCAGAGCAGGCCATCAATTACTCATATGCAAGTTCAAGTTGAAGGTGAAGAAAATTAAAACAAGTCCACAAGAGCCAAAGTACAACCTTGAGTATATCCAAACTGAATTTAGAGACCATCTCCAGAACAGATTTGATGCACTGAACACTAATGAATGAAGAGCCGATAAGTTGTAGGATCATGCATAAAGCACATCATACATGAACACAGCAAAAGGTCCTTAAAAAGACAAAAAAAAAAAAAAAGACCAAAATGGATGTCAGAAGAGACTCTGAAACTAACTCATGAACATCGTGTAGCTAAAGCAAATGGAAGAAATGATGAGTAAAAGAGCTGAACAGGAGATTTCAAATGGCATCCAAGGAGACATAAAGTTTATAATGAAATGTGCAAGACCTGGAGTTAGAAAACCAAAAGGGAAGAATAAGCTCGGCACTTCTCAAGGTGAAAGAATTGAAGAAAAAATTGAAGCCTCAAGGTGCAATATTGAAGCATTCTACAGGTAAAAAACTGAACAAGCAGGTAGCATCGAAAGATGATGGAAGGAATACACAGAGTCGCTGTGCCAAAAATAACTGTCAAAATTCAACCATTTCAGGAGGTAGCATATGAGAAGGAAGATGTCCAAGCTGCACTGAAGGCATTGGTGAAAAACAAGGCTCCAGGAGTTGTGGGGAAATCAACAGAAATGTTTCAACAAGCAGATACAATGCTGGAAGCACCCACTCATTTCTACCAAGAAATTTGGCAACAGCTACCTGGCCAACCGACTGGAAGAGATCCATATTCATGCCCATTCCAAAGAAAGGTGATCCAAGAGAATGCAGAAATTATTGAACAATATCATCAATAGTGTAATAAGTAAAATTTTCCTGAAGATACCTCAAAAATGGTTGCAGCTCTACATTGCCAGGGAGCTGCCAGAAATTCAAACTGGATTCAGAAGGGGATGTGGAATGATGTCAGATGGATCTTGGCTGAAAGCAGAAAATACTAGAACAACATTTACCTGTATTTTATTGACTATGCAAAGGCATTAGACTGTGTGGATCACAACAATTTATGGATAACATTGGCAAGAGTGGGCATTCCAGAACACTTAATCGTGCTCATGAGAAACCTGTACATAAAGCAAGAGGCAGTCTTTAGAAGAGTACAAGTGGATACTGCATGATTAAAAATCAAGTAAGGTGTGTGTCAGGGTTGTATCCTTTCACCATATTTATTTAATCTGTATGCTAAGTAAATAAGCTGAGAAGCTGGACTATACGAAGAAGAACAGGGAATCAGTACTGGAGGAAGACTCATTAACATCCTGTCATATACAGATGACACAACCTTGCTTGCTGAAAGTGAGAGGACTTGAAGCACTTACTGATGGAGACCACAGCCTTTAGTATGATTTATACCTCAACAGGAAGAAAACAAAAATCCTCACAAGTGGACCAATAAGCAACATCATGATAAAGGAAGAGAAGACTGAAGTTGTCAAGGATTTCATTTTACTTGGATCCAGAATCAACGTCTACCGAAGCAGCAGTCAAAAAATCAAAAGATGCATTGCACTGGGAAAATCTGCTGCAAGAGATCTCTTTAAAGTGTTAAAAAGCAAAGATGTCACTTTAAAGTCCTTAAGGACTAGTGTATGCCTGACCCAAGCCATGGTGTTTCCAATCGCTTCATATGTGAAAGCTGCACAATGAATAAGAAAGACCGAAGGAGAATTGATGCCTTTGAATTATGGTGTTGGCGAGGAATATTGAATATACCACAGGCTGCCAGAAGAAGGAATAAATCTGCCTTGGAAGAAATACAGCCAGAACGCTCCTTAGAAGCAAGGATGGCGAGACTTTGTCTCGCTTATTTTGGACATGTTATCAGGAGGGACCAGTCCCTGGAGGACATCATGCTTGGTAAAGTAGAATATCAGGGAGAAAGAGGAAGCCCGTCAATGAGATGGATTGACACAGTGGCTGCAACAGTGGGCTCAAGCATAACAATTGTGAGGGTGACACAGGACTGAGCAATGTTCTTTCTGTTGTACCTAGGGTCACTATGAGTCATAATTGACTTGATAGCACCTAACCAAAACACCACCACCTTTTAATCATCATTTCACCCTCTTCCCCTCTCATACCTATTTAAACTATTTTCTCTTCCGCAGTGTTCCGTGCTTTCGTGCTTTTTATATGGCCTGTTCCCCAGGCCTGGAATACCCTTGGCTGGCAAACTCTTACTAGTTCTTTGGAATTCAGTTAAGGCATTACTTCTTGTAAAAATTCTTCCCTGATTCCATCAATCAGAAGTGGTGGTCCTATTTGCTTTCTTGCCATGCTGTGTGCCTCACTTGCAATACAACACTTTTTAATCTTGAATTGTGATGGCTTACTTCTCTTCCAAAATGAGCTGAAAGACAGGGCTCATGGAGTGTGTTTGTTGAATGAATGAGATCTGATCCCTCACCTTATGTCTGCTCCTAATTACCTGTGCTGCCCTCCAAAGGTGACCTGCTTTCCAGCTCCAAATCTGTAACTGTAAAACACAAGGGTTGGTTGGACCACGTGGAAACTCCAGCTCTGTTATCATGCTCTTATGCCAGTTTGGAATTTCCAAACATTTTGTTCAGTAAGAACTTTTCCATTTATATTTTGTTTATTACATGTATACAACATGATGTTTCCTTACATAAGCCATTCTCTTTCCTTTGTGGCTAAGCTTGCTTATTGTGAACTCTCCTTCTAAAAAATAAACTTCTTGGGAGTGGTTCAAGGAGTTTTGACTGTATTTATAATGTTTTCTTTCATGAGTTGAAGGGGGGGGCTATAGAAGGCTATATCGTATATTACCTACACATTCCTTAAGTCTGAAATATTTTTTTAAAAAGTAACAACCTATGGAGACCATGAAGAAAATCATTTTATCTAAGCTGTGCCTTGTGTGTTAGGTTAAATCTAAATCTGTACAGGATTACACTGGATGACAAAAAAAAGAAAAAAAAGCAACAGTTATTAAAACACAACTAAAACTCTTTGGTGTCAAGTTGATTCTGACTCATAGAAACCCTACAGGATAGAGCAGAACTGCCCTATAGAGTTTCCAAGGAGCTCCTGGTGGATTTGAACTGCAGACCTTTTGGTCAGTGGTCATACCACTTAACCTCTATGCCACCAGCATTTCCAAAAGACAGACACATAGGTATAAAATGTTACAGAGGGTAAATTTTGGGATAACCTGTGAGTCTTTGTGAATGAAATCAATTGCATTTAGAGAAGCTGTTTATTGCTAGAGAGATAAAAGTGTAATTAGCAATTACAAAGGAGTCTACAGAGGTTTTGCTCACAACAGACCAATGGGCGGATTTCTGGGGACTTGGCAAATTGGTGGGGTGTTTATATCTTATCTCTTTCTTTTCTTTTCAAATATACCCCAATCTCTTGTTCAGCAATTTCTGGGGGGGAAGAAAAGTGCTTGCGATCACTCGGGATTTATATCACATCCTAACATAGCCATTTCCTGAGCTAGAATACTCGAGTTATGTATGTGAGGCAAGTAGACCGAAAAACAGAAAATGAATGAGGGCCTGGATGTCTTTTTACAAATTCATATCCTCAGGTAAGCATCTCTTTGCTTCCTGTTGCCTCTCTTTATAATGTTGACACTGATAAAGAGAAAAACAAATTTTTTTTCCTAGTTAAAAGTTCACATTCTTCATGCTAGTTAAATATCAGTGAAACCTGTCCTTATTTTACCCAGTAGATAGAGCTACAAGTTTACAAGGCAAAAAACATTCTTCCCCCATTTAGATGCTGTGAAATATATTTTTTAAAGCGTCAGAGCTAGAAAGAAGCTAGTCTGAAGGCTCACGCATTGGGCTTCCTTATTTTTGGTGTCACAAATAAAGTCACTTTAGAAAAAGATGGCTGTTGTTAGCAGAGCGTTCTGAGGGGACCTCACTAATTGAGTTAAATACTGAGTCAAGCTCCACTGCATTACACATCATTCCACAGAAAAACTCTGGGCAACAACAGCATCCGGATGCCTGATTAAAAAAAATAATAATAATAATGACAGAACTTCATACAATCCCAGTAAAGAGAACTGAGAATCTCCTGGAGTTTTATTAAATGGAATGGCCCTCCTTTATTTAGCCAGCATGGCAAACTAATAGCATAGGTCTTTTACTTGAGGGCTTGCCTATGTGTGGATGCTTTCTATCAGGAGGTCCAGTTTGGACTCCCATTTAACCAATACTGACTTCAGGATCGTTACATGAGAGAGGTAACAAGAGGCTCTGGGGTGGGTCTTGGGAATCTGCATTTTAACAAGTACCCCTGGTGACTCTGTTACACACTTTGGGAAAAGCCTCAGAGAATAACTGTTACTGATATTCAACCAGGAATTTGCTTTTGGTAAGAGGGGCGTAGAAGAAGTGAAGATATCACTAGAGAGCTGGTCAGCTTGGCATGCTTAACAAAGATAACAGGTTCTTTTTGAAATATTTAGCTAATCAACTGGAATGAAACTGAGTTATGGACCTGGCGTTTCAATTTGTACCGCTGAATTGTCCTTGGTGTATTTATTTCCTATGAGTTATTTTTGGCCTTTCTTATCTATTCTCACATATTGTGTGCAAAATGCCCTGTTTTCACAGTCTTAATGTCATTAGTGTTCTGTGTTGCAGAGCTGACTTTTCCTTGTGAAAGAATGACTCCATTGATGTAGGAACTTATGCAGGTGTTCTCACACATGCTGGATAGCAAATCACCTGCAGAGCTTTTTAAACCTATAGCTACACAGGTTCCACGCCTCACCCCAATCAGAATCTCTGGGCACAGGGGCCCAAAATCTATACCCTTAAAAACCTTTACTGTACAGCCACGCTTGAGAACCACTGATGTAATGATAAACCCCAAATCAAACCCACTGCCATTGAGTTGATTGCGACTGATAGCGATCCTATACGACAGAGTAGAACTGCCCCATAGGGTTCCCAAGGTTGTAACCTTCACAGAAGCAGGTCACCACATCTTTCTCCCATGAAACGGCTGGTGGATATAAACCACTAACCTTTTGGTTAACACCTGACCACTTTACCACTGAGCCACCAGGACTCCTCCAGTTTAATGCTAAAACCAACCCAAACCAAACGCATTGCCATCAAGTTGATTCCGACTCATAGCGACCTTAGAAGACAGCAAAGGAGATTTTCTTTGAGACTTCAAATGTGTTTTTCTTGCTTGGACATCTGTTTATTCCTGCTATAACCAGAACCGGTGCTATACTTGACTTAATGTGCTCCCAGAAACTCTGAATTTTGTGGTATGCGTGCCCTGATACTGAGCAATGTGATGAACAATGTCCAAGTTTACTCACTGGGCTTCACTTCTAGCACTAAGACACACTGACAAGGATGAAGTTCTCTCTAAGTGGCAGTTTAGTCCCCTTGATGAATAGTGAGAGAGAACTGCTTGAAGCAATGTGGTGGAATATCACACCACCTGGTCTGAAGGCTTTAGAGAATTTAGCACTTAGACTCTTGAGCCACATCAGTACAACACTGGGTAATAAGAGCTTGGCTATGCTGAACCACAAAGCTTCTAGACGGCCACTCTGTACACTAAGTTCAGGTCAAGTTTGAGAGATTTTAGAGGCAATGGGCTTCTTGACGTCCTGACTCTGGAATTACAGAAGAGCATCTGGGAAAATTTTTAAGACTTCTAAGGCAGGTTTGCTATGGCTGCTAACCAAAAGGCCAGCAGTTCGAATCCACCAGGTGCTCCTTGGAAACTCCACAGGGCAGTCCTACCCTGTCCTGTAGGGTCGCTATGAATCGGAATGGACTCGATGGCAGTGGGTTTTAAGGCAGGTTAGTGTACAACCACTCTAGCTTACACTGCAAGCATCAGGTCCCTGCATGTTTTTCCTATACTCCAAGTGCCCTTCCTGAACTTGCCCTTGTAGTTGTATGACAGACTGTAAATTACATAAAGTAGGGGGGACTTTATGCCAGAGTCTGGCCCAGCTGCCACTCAGAAACACATGCCCAATATTTCAGAACACAGTCCTGTTATTTCCAAGGATCACACAGTCTCCATTTCTACTTTCCATACCCCAACCCCAAGTTGGCATAGGTTGTTGTCCCTTAGTCTAAGAGTGGGTGGTGTGGGAATTAAACAGCACAGTGGTGAAAGGTCAGGGGTTCCAATCCACCAGCTGCTCCTGGGACAAAGCAGTCTGCTTCCCTCAAGATTTACAACCTTGGAAACCCTATGGGGCAGTTCTACTCTGTCCTGTAGGGTCCTATGAGTCCAAATCGAGACCACAGCAGTGGGTTTGGTTAGCGGTTTTTTTCCCTCAGCAGGTGCCCAAACCATGAGCATCACCAAGACACCCCGTGCTTAGTCAGTCACTGGAATGCTCTGCATCACTGGAGGAAGAGGTCTCAAAACTTGAAAATAACATGGGGCAGGTGTAAAACCGACACTTTCTGACAGATTTCCTTAAAATGTTGCTCCTGGAGGGTGGTCCTCGGACCAGGCGCATCATCACCACGACCTGGGAGCTAGTTAGAAAGGTGGACTCTCAGGTCCCTACCCCAAACTTGCTGCATCGGAATCCGCATTTTAACAAGGTACCCAGGTGATGACTATTATTAGGATTTTAGAAACTAAAAGATGTAGCAAATGATCAATCAATCAGTCCCCGAACACGGATCCTCAGTCTTTTGCGCACGTCTCACACCCTCTCTGCACTGTAGCAGCTGAGCCCCCAGGGACTTGGGAGCAGGCGGCCGAGGGCTATTTTGTGATTGGCTGCTGTGGCCACGTGACTGCCGCTGGGCCTCCCGTGCCAGCGGATTGGCTCTCGCAGCCGCTGACCGACAGGGCCGGGGTGGGCCAGAGCCTGGTCGGAGGGTCTGGCGCCTGGACCGGAGGGGCGAAGGCGCGAGAGCGTAGTGCGCCTGCGGGAGCGGCAGGTTTTTTTTTTTTTTTTTTTTTTTTTTCCCAGAGCCGTCGGAGGAAGCCGGAGCGTTTCTTCCGAGGTGAGCGAGGCCGCGGGGCTGCCAGTCGCATCGCACGTTCGCCAGGTCGGGGCGAGCGGGATGGGCGGGGCGGGGCGGGGTGAGCGGGATGGGCCTGGCGGGGCGGGCGGGGGTTCACACGCCCCTCCACCACCCCGGGATCCCCGATTCTGAGGTGGACGCAGACCCTCTTCCCTGGTGCGGGCGGGGTGGGGGCGGCGTGACCCGGAGACCGAGCCCGAGTACCGCCCGGAGAAGCTTCTCTGGCCGCTCGACCTGCAGGCAAGCCCTCGGCCCAGGTTCCCCGCAGTTGGGCGCTCTGAGTGGGCTGCAGGGCCCAGGTTCCCCTCAGTTGGGCGCTCTGAGTGGGCTGAAGGGCCCACGTTCACCGCAGCTGGGCGCTCTGAGTGGGCTGCAGGGCCCACGTTCCCCGCAGCTGGGTGCTCTGAGTGGGCTGAAGGGCCCCGGTTCCCCGCAGTTGGGCGCTCTGAGTTGGCTGAAGGGCCCAGGTTCACCGCAGTTGGGCGCTCTGAGTGGGCTGAAGGGCCCACGTTCCCCGCAGCTGGGTGCTCTGAGTGGGCTGAAGGGCCCCGGTTCCCCGCAGTTGGGCGCTCTGAGTGGGCTGAAGGGCCCAGGTTCCCTGCAGTTGGGCGCTCTGAGTGGGCTGAAGGGCCCATGTTCCCCGCATTTGGGTGCTCTGAGGGGGCTGAAGGGCCCCGGTTCCCCGCAGTTGGGTGCTCTGAGGGGGCTGAAGGGCCCAGGTTCCCTGCAGTTGGGCGCTCTGAGTGGGCTGAAGGGCCCAGGTTCACTGCAGTTGGGCGCTCTGAGTGGGCTGAAGGGACCCAGAGATTCGTTACAAAGGTAAAAATGTTCTAAGCAGCTGGGTGCTGGTGGAGCAGATCTAAATGAGACGCTTAACTGCTGACTGGTAAATTGTGAGGAAGGAAATGCATGCAGTGAACTGCGGACTAGGTCAGCACACTGAGATTCTTGTTCAAGAAGACAGGATTTTGTGTGTGTGTGTGTGTGGGGTGGGGGGTCGCTGTGAACTGAGGCTTTTCTGGGGCTGTTCAAGAGGGAAATTAGTTATTTTCTGCATGTTACTGGGCTGTAGGGTGAAGGCAAGGTCTAAATTAAGCCTCTTCAGACTTCCTCAGTTCTTTGAAAAGTGTGTGTTTGAAGAAGACCATTTGGCTGGCAGAAGAGGGATGTGTGGGGAGGGAATATCTCCTGTAAACCACACTTTGAAAAGGGGAGGTGCGTGCAGGAGTTTCAGAGCAGATTAAAACTGCAGGGTATCCCCTACCTCTCTTCTCCATTTCCGCAGACCTGCAATAGGAAGGGCATAGTGTACATCCTTACAGTGAAACATAAAAAGTCCCTTCAGTTTTCCAGTGGTTAACTAGTGTTAATTTTACTGTATTCTGGCGTTTGAATGTAATTCACTTAGAATTTATTCTGGCATGAGATTGACAAAGATTTATATTTACCTGATTCCTTGGAGACACCCTGATACCTTTTCAAAGCCGTTTTGTTCCTCTTCTCCCTACAAATTTGTTTCTTTAGGAAACACTGTGATTTTCAAACATGTAAGTCATACTCCAGAGATGGTTTATCCAATAAGCAAGGTACACACGGGTTTACTTGTGCCTACCTACTAATCTGTAGTCAGAATTTTCCCTGTTTTTCACCACATCAAAGGTGTGATGAAACCCCCATGAAATTGTTCACTACTGATTCGTGAGTAAACACAATTAACCCTGTTGTACACCTTGCTTACTGGCTAATCCACCCTTGCATACTGGCAAAATGTCTGTACTTGATAGGCAATCAATTAGCTTGGCAAGTTAAAAAAAAAAAATTGAAGAGGGAGCACTTGGATCTGTTAGAGAGATGAGAACTCTGAGGTGAATGGAAGTAAAAGAAGTTGCTGCGAAGCTCAAGCTCGCTGGGAACAACTGTCCCTAGTAAAGTGAAATATAGGTTGTCGGCTAATAGTTTGGAACACAAAGCAAATTATTGGTAATAACTTCAAATTTTGTCTAAAATTTTTAAGTTGGTATTGGTGATGGTGAGGGAAGGAATTCTGAAGTTTGAGAGAGGTGGTATAACTTGAAAAAGTATATGCTTTTAGATCTAAAAAAAAAAAACTGTCATTTTTGTCATGCAGGGAGTCCCCGGATTAAGAAGGAGCTCCGTTCCTAAATCTGTCTTTAAGTTGAATTTGTACATAAGCCGGAACAGTTAGGTACAGTTTGTATCTAATGTTAGTTAACCAGATGTTTGTCTTAGCACGTAGTGTTCCTTTTGTAGACATAAAAAGCATTATAGAATCATTTCCAGATACACTCAAATATCTTTAACATGATAATATGGTGATAATAACAGTGTTTTAATGCTCTTTGCAAAGTAGCACCTGTTTATTATTACGAGCCATTGTATATACCTCAAATTTTTAATATAAATAGGCTTTATGGGGATTGGTTTGTAACTACAGGTTGCATGTTAGTGGGACGTTTGTAACTGGGGACTGCCTGTGAAAACTACACAAAGGGCGTGCAGTTCTCACGTTCACCTGTGGAAGGGGCTGTGAAAAGGTTGAAAAACACTGATCAGGTTAAGCAAGGGAAACCAGGAAGATTGGCAGGCTGAGTGCATCTTGAGGGACGCAGCATGTATTAGTGACCTATAGCGCAAGAGTTTACTCTCTGAATCAATGAAAGCTCAGTAGTGTTACTTTCAAAACAATAACAAAATCATTTCCTTCCTGTCCTTTCTGTCCCTTGGGTTAGGCACGGGGAGGATGGAGAGTGAATGAAAAATTAGAGTCTGACTTGCATGCCTAAGGAGTAGTATCCCTTGAGAAGGATCTGTGTCACATTGTGTACCTGTAAGAGCCTTCACATTGGGAGGGGTCTGAGCACCTTCCTTAGGATGTAAGGTAGAGCTAGATAGCATAGCTACAGGTGGGGGCTGGGAGTGCTATTATCTGATACTGAAGCAGTGGGGGAAAAGGAGAGCCAGGAAATGTTGAATTCAGTGAGGCTCTTGCATTTGCAGCATTGAGGAGGCATTTCCAGGCAGAAGTGCCTCATCGTTGGCCAGCCTGGCTTTGCTTTACATGGCTTCCAGACGACCTGCAAGTCACAGTGGAGGCTCCTGTGGAGGTTACACATCTCAGATGGTAGCTTATGCTTATGATGTGCTCTAGAAAAGAAAGGCTCCCAAGGACAGAAATCTAGGCTGCCATTCCTGTCACCCATAGGCTTCCAGAAAGCAGATTGTGCCTTCCCTACCAGCAGGTGGCACTGCTGTCTCTGGGAGTTCCTGGAGGAGGTGAAATAATGGAGCTGGCAAACTAGCAGTGTGTAGCCTCTAGTCTACAGGATCTTGAGAGGCTTTGTGAGATCTCAGTCAAAGAGAAGCTCGAAGAAAATAGTTGTGAAAGCCAAATTGTTTACGTAAGGTTGAAATAATGGGTTTTGTGGAGACTGAGGGATGGTTGCGGTTATTTTGCTAGGGGTGTGTGTGTGTGTGTGTTTTTGCGTGTGTAGTGGGGGAGAAGGTGGGATGTAACCTAACAATTAAGCATCATAATACAGGTTTTGAATTTTGGGTTGCATAAATTGGGTAATTGAACCTGAAGTTGAAATCATGATTCAATTAAAATTCCCCATAACTTCATAGTTTCTAATTCGTTGCATGTAAACCTAGCCTACACACATGGGTGGGATTGTGGAAACATACATGTGACTTTTAAACCTGATCAATATCCAGTAATTATAAACCTTGAAGGTAGGCGTGAGAGTACTAGTAAAAATAATGTTGGTTAATTAGTCAGTATACTTCAGGGCTGGCACAGAAGGCAGGTCAAACTTATTCTGAAATCAGGTTCTTCTAGAACTTGGAAGTTTCTAATAAGTATGGATTTTCTTAAATTCTGTCCCTTTGAGATTGTATTCACAACCCAAAACTTGAACATTGGTTTTTTTGACCTCACGAGCCAGGGTTCATTCATCCATTCTCTTTTCTGAAATAACTAGATGGCTGTTCTTGAGGTGAATTTTGTAGACATGATTTTTGAGGGAGATGGGTGCTGTTGCCAGTGAAGGGGAGGTTACAGTGTATAATGAGGACCTCAGCTTTGACCCTGACCCAGGTAGAGTACACTGCCTTTGATGCCAGTACGCCAGTCACCTGCTTCCTCTTTCAGTTCGTATTCTATGTTCAGCTTATTGGAGGTTTATTTCTGTCTCTCTTCAAATAAACTGATGAGCTTGTTTTACTACCGATGACGAATCCTAAAATTCTGTTGGTGCTACCTCAACATTGTTAGTCATTAAAAAAAAAAAAAATTTAGGGAGATGCAAATCAAAACCACAAAGACATACCACCTCACCCCCACTAGAATGGTATAATAAAAAAAAAAAAAAAAGGAAAATACAGGTGTTTGCAAGGATGTGGAGAAATTGGAACCTCATTCATTACTGGTGGGAATGCAAAATGCCATAGTCGCTGTGGAAAACAGTTTGGTGGTTCCTCAAAAAATTTCAGTGTAGAGCTATCATATGAGCCAGCAGTTCGAATCCTAAGCATATGGCTCAAAGAATTGAAAGCAGGGTTGCAAACAGTACCTAACAACAATAACAGCAATGACCCTCAGAGGAAGGCAGGGTATTTTACAGATGGGGAAATCAAGACTCAGAGTTGTTAAGTAACTAAGGCAAGGTTACTGTGCTTGTGTCTTATCCCAAATTTCTTGCTCTAAACCTAATGTAGCCAGAATGCTCATTAGAAGTGAGGATAGCAAAACTTCATCTCGCATGCTTTGGACATATGATCAGGAGGGTCGAGCCCCTGAAGAACATCATGCTTGGGAAAATAGAAGGTCACCAAAAAAGAGGAAAGCCCTCAATGAGATGGATTGACACAGTGACTGAAACAGTGGGCTCAAACACAGCAATGATTGTGAGGATGGCACAGGACCAGGCAGTGTTTCATTCTGTTGTACACAGGGTCTCTCTGAGTCAGAATTGACGGCACCTAACAACAACAACAACAAACGTAATGCTGTGTTCCTGGTTGGGCTGGAGTCAGCCTTGTACAACAGAGATTCCTGGCTGCGGAGCAGTCCGTGTGGATAGCTCTAGCCCGCATAATGTGAGTGGAAGTGGGAGGTACTGAGATCCATTTCTAGGGAAAAGAGACAAACTCAACAAGATAACTCCCATGCAGCTCCTCCATTGTGTTTTCCACTCCTAGCTGGCTTGAAAGGAGTGAAGTCCCCAGAACAACCTTGGTCTTTGAGGGGAAGGGGAGATTGGTGTAGGCACAGGTATCTGGTTGCAGAAGGGGGTCACGCTCTGAACAAGGCAGGGGGCTGCCAGCCGTCCCCCCGAGTGTCTGTGAGGAAAGTGTGTCCCTGTTCCCTAGAATGCAGAGTTCGGTGGGTTCTGCAGCTGGACCACGGGCACCGAATGCTTTTGGTTGTAAGGACTGGTAGGAATGACTTACCCTTGGACCCCTGTCGTGGGTGGCTAGGTGACATGGGTGGAGCCACCAGTCCTCAGGCCCCTGATGTAGGTAGGTGAAGACCCTGTTTAAGAGGCAAAGAGTTGTCAAACATCAAAAACCCACCTCTCCACCACACAGCTGAGGCTGTTAAAGTCAGATCTCAAGCAGATGCACCGTTGCAGTCTACCAACAAGGGCCTAATCTGAAATGGGCCCACACAGCTCCATGCAGGGGTTAAAGGTATTCAAAGTTCACGGACCATTTCTGCCTGGACAGGAGCCGCTTCTGTCCTGAGCTCCCCAGGTTAGTGGAGCTGGCAGATTATCTTTTCCCCCAAGGCCGGGAGAATGGCTCAGGGTGCGCATCAGGGCCTATCTCAGGCCCAGGGAAATCAATGGCCACTGAAGCTGGCTTGGGGGCTTGGGGACACGGTAAAATAAACGCAAGTACTTAGCTTTTGCCGAGAGAGCTGTTGTTCTGTGGTTTGGGAGGTGTGAGTAGACTGTGCGGTTGGCTATCTCTCCCTGAGGAAACCACGTCCTGAATGCCACCACCAGCCCTGCTGCAGTTGCTCTGGGGGATTGTGCCTGAGGGGCACTGGTTCCTGCCGAGTCATGTCTAGCAACTCCTTGCAGCTTCTAAGCCATCTCTCCGTCCCCCTGCCACTCAGTCGGACTTCTGAGCTTTGCCTTTGGTGTTCAGGGATCCTACCTTGTGATATATATAACCGTTTCACTTGTTTTTTTCAGGTCTTTGTTGTAAGAGGGATCCCGGAAGCATCAGACTACTCCACCATCTTGGCCCCGCCTCACCCCAGAGCAACCTTAGAAATTGTTTCAGAGATGGCAAGACTTGTCAGCCTGGGTCCCTGGATCACTGCATTGAGGAGGCCCACCTCAGTGACAGACCTTTCACCTGTGCAGTATGTGTACAGGAGCTAGGAGTAAACTTTTATTTTGAGCTTGAGCCATTATCTGTGTTTGGGTCTATTTCTTAAGCACTTAGCCAACTTTAACAAATACACTCGAGCAGTGACTTAGTAATTGAAGTCGTGGGCCTGTTGGCCTAATGCATTCGTTCCTTTTTTTGTCTCTGGCAGTTGGTGATTGATTGATCGTGGTCCAGCATGCAGAAGCGAGTGAGTGGTGAAAAGCACCAGAGCTGATGGATTGTGAAGATGTATTTGAAGGCTGTCACACTGTCTACTTCAGGGTAAGGCAAAGGCAGTGGCTGCCACTGTTACTCTGACTTTGCCAGGTCGTAGGGACTCTTGTCTCTCCAGCCTCTTGGAGTTAGTGCAATGGGATACCCTGCCTGTGAAAGGTTCCCAAAGCCTCTGTTGATTCAACTCATAGACACCATGCTTATGAATAATTGTGAAGAGAAAACCATTAGGTTTTGGGTGATAGGATGAAATTCGTTATGTGGGTGGAAATATCTCAGGCATCATTAGGGATTTATTGACATGAGACATGATTTTCCTAGAACCAGGGAAGGGTTGTTGGGCCTTCCTGAGGTGTGTTGTCGAGAATGGAACCAGGTCTGATTGCCTTTTTCATGTACCATATCAGGTTGTTAGCTCTGCCAGCTCACATTCCCTCAACCACCATCCTCCTTCTCCGTGGATCACTTTCCTTAGCTGTTCTTTTGTTGATTACTTTTTCTATAAAGGAAACAGCGTGCCAGAGAGTTGAGGATTCCAGGTTTGGTGGATAATAGCATCAGCAAAGCACGTGGTTCTGCCAGTTCCACTTTATCCTTCATCAGTGGCAGTCACATGTCCATTTACTCATCTATTTACAGTTCCTAGTGAATCAGGCAAGGAGCCCTGGTGGCGCAAAGATTAAGCACTTGGCTGCTAACCATAAGGTTGGCAGTTCAAACCCACACACCAGCTGGGAGAAAGACCTGGGAATCTGATGGCACCTAACAACAGTGAATCAGGCATTGGCATTGGGAGCATTATGACCAAGGCTGCCTTTGAGCTCTCATTTGTGCTGAAGAGTTTTGAGGCCAGAAGGACAAAGTCACTGTTTGGCATACCCTTCTGAGAGTCCAGGTGGAAGTCTTGGAAGAAGGAGTAGAAAAGATACCACATCTCTTTTTGAGCTCTCCAGCTTCTCCAGCTTGAACTGAAAGTAGACTCCTTGAAGAGAAAATTACAACTAATAGAAATCTAGGCAGAGCCAAGGATGGTTAGGAAAGAGGGACAGGGAGTGAAAAATTAAAAAAGAAAAATTGTATTCAGCTTAAAAACTGGTTGGAGTGTTGTTTTCAGCTTACAATAGTAATTTGGAGCCCTTAGTAGATAATGTCCCATTGCCCAGCCTCAGACAGAGGGCAGCCAGAAAGGCTGATGTCCTTAGATGCCTCACATGACTTGGTAATGAATGTAATTTACTGAGCAAAAGAGACAACTAGGGGCTGTAGATCTCTGGAGATTCCCATCAATGTGCATCATTACTGCTGTGGAGTGATGCATGTGTGTGGGGATGAGCAAAGCAGAGAAAAGGCAGCTGCGAGAGCATGTCAGCAACTGAAGACTCCAGGTGAGCAGCCAGGCACAGGCAGACCACAGCGCAGGGGATGGAGGTTGCTAAGGAAAGGAGCTGGTCTTTGCCAGGTTTTCTCAATAAAGAAAAAGAGTTGGGCTTTGTGAGCTCTACTCATGTTCCTCTATGGCTCCCTGTATCATCTGTTTTAAAAAAAAAAATTTTTTTTTTTTTAAGAGTAACTAAAAAGCATTTTTTTTTTTAAGTATAACCTGTCAGATATAGCACTTGACTGCCATGTCTAAATGCTGTAGAATGATAAAATTGTACAGTAAGCCATTCTTTAACTATCAATTAGGGGCCAAAGAACGTAGTCCTAGAGATTAGGTCAATGTAGTTGACATTTTGATCCAGACAGTTCTTGTTTGTTGTGGGGGGGAGGGGGAGAGGGAGTTGTTGTAGGATGTTTAGCAGCATCACTGGCCTCTGCTCACTGGATGCCAGTAGCACTGCCCCCCTCCCGAATTGTGACAATCAAAAATGTCTCCAGACATGGCAGATGTCTGCATGAGGGGGGAGGGGCACCAAAAGAGCCCCAGGTGAGAGTGACTACAGTGGGAGATAGGAATTTAATCTTGCTTTGAGTTTTTCTGGGATTGTATTTTAATGATTTAACCTCATCGTGCCTCAGTTTCACTACCTGTAGACACAGTGTAAGGAAGTAATGTGCATAGTACTGCGTGGCAACTAGGGGGTTGTGTAAGTGCTCAGAAACAATACCTATCTCCCCACATTTCCAAGACCCAAAGATCACTCTTAATCTTTGTGATGGCAGTAAGTGAGGGGCAGTGGGAATTTGGAGAAGGGTAAAGGCTTAGTGGTGTGGGAAATGGTGAACAGTAGTGGCATCTGAGTTTATTTGAAGGCATCCTGTCCTAGTTTATTGTGACAGTGTATTCTGGATGAAGGCTTTCTTTTGGAGAGGAAAGAAAGGGGAGGGTGGAGCAGGCAGGAAGGAGGCTGTTGAGAAGAGCAGTCAGGAAAGTGCACTTGGTGGGGCGATCTCCTAATGTGAAAGTGACTCATGTATAATTGGACCAGAGGACACAGAGAAGTAACCTCCAAAATCGAAGTGTCTTTTGAAATGACTGCTGATCCAGAAGAGTTGTTGCAGGTGATTAATGAAGACCAGAGACTTTTGGAAAAGTCTCTTTCTTCTAGAGCCTTTAGGTTTCTGTCTCCTCTCTTTTGGAATATGGAAAAACGTTGTCTTCACATAGGCTTTTCATGAATGCTTTACTATGATCCATGTGTTCTTTTATTACTCTTCAGAACTGTGTGTTGAAAAGGTGAAAAAGGCTGTAATCCTGATCTAGACCTGAGTGATCTACGTTATTTTGATAGAAAGCACCAACTTGACTCAAGTCGGGCAGTGCAGGAATTAGATGTAAACCATCCTGGCAGGCTAGCTTTCACCCTTGCTGTGTTTTTGGTCTCTGTAGTGTTAGACACACTTGCAAAGTTTATGACAGACGTGGACAGGTATTGGATCTAATACGTGGAGAAGCCTTCTTAGACAGGTAGCCTTGTTTTTTCATATTCTGTCTGCCCTGCATTTATAGTACTAGGTGTTAAGTTTTTTTAAAAAAATAATTTTTATTGTGCTTTAAGTGAAAGTTTACAAATCAAGTCAGTCTGTCGCACATAAACATATATACACCTTACTACATACTCCCATTTACTCTCCCCCTAATGAGTCAGCCCGCTCCCTCCCTCCAGTCTTGCCTTTCGTGACCTTTTTGCCAGTTTCTAACCCTCTCTACCCTCCCATCTCCCCTCCAGAGAGGATATGCCAACACAGTCTCAAGTTTTTTTACCTGATACAAGTAGCTCACTCTTCATCAGCATCTCTCTCCAATCCATTGTCCACTCCCTTCCATGTCTGATGAGTTGTCTTCGGGAATGGTTCCTGCCCTGGGCCAATAGACGGTTTGGGGACCATGACTGCCGAGATTCTTCTAGTCTCGGTCAGACCATTAAGTATGGTCTTTTTATGAGAATTTGGGGTCTGCATCCCACTGTTCTCCTGCTCCCACATGGGTTCTCTGTTGTGCTCCCTGTCAGGGCAGTCATTGGTTGGCCAGGCACCATCCAGTTCTTCTGGTTTCAGAATGATCAAAGTCTCTAGTTCATGGGGCCTTTTCTGTCTCTTGGACTCATAGTTATTGTGTGACCTTGGTGTTTTTCGTTCTCCTTTGATCCAGGTGGGTTGACACCAATTGATGCATCTTAGATGGCCGCTTGTTAGCATTTAAGACCCCAGACGCCACATTTCAAAGTGGGATGCAGAATGTTTTCATAATAGAATTTATTTTGCCAATTGACTTAGAAGTCCCCTTAAGCCATAGTCCCCAAACCCCCGCCTTTGCTCCACTGACCTTCGAAGCATTCAGTTTATCCCGGAAACTTCTTTGCTTTTGGTCCAGTCCAGTTGAGCTGACCTTCCCTGTATTGAGTATTGTCCTTCCGTTCACCTAAAGTAGTTTTTATCTACTAACTAATCAGTAAATAACCCTGTCCCACACTCCCTTCCTCCCCCCTCTTGTAACCAGAAAAGAATGTGTTCTTCTCAGTTTATACTATTTCTCAAGATCTTAGAATAGTGGTCTTATACAATATTTGTCCTTTTGCATCTGACTAATTTCACTCAGCATAATGCCTTCCAGATTCTTCCATGTTATGAAATGTTTCACAGATTGGTCACTGTTCTTTATCGATGCGTAGTATTCCATTGTGTGAATATACCATAATTTATTTAACCATTCATCTGTTGATGGACACCTTGGTTGCTTCCAGCTTTTTGCTATTGTAAACAGAGCTGCAATAAACATGGGTGTGCATATATCTGTTTGTGTAAAGGCTCTTATTTCCCTATTCTGAGGAGTGGGATTTCTGGGTTGTATGGTAGTTCTATTTCTAACTTTTTAAGAAAATGCCAGATAGATTTCCAAAGTGGTTGTACCAATTTACATTCCCACCAGCACTGTATAAGAGTTCCAATCTCCCTGCAGCCCCTCCAACATTTATCATTTTGTGTTTTTTGGATGAATGCCAGACTTGTTGGAGTAAGATGGAATCTCATTATAGTTTTAATTTGCATTTTTCTGATGGCTAATGATCGAGAGCATTTTTCTCATGTATCTGTTAGCTGCCTGAATACCTTCTTTAGTGAAGTGCGTGTTCATATCCTTTGCCCACTTTTTGATTGGGTTGTTTTTCTTTTTGTGGTTGAGTTTTAACAGAATCATATAGATTTTAGAGATCAGGCACTGGTCGGAGATGTCATAGCTTTAAATTCTTTCCTAATCTGTAGGTAGTCTTTTTACTCTTTTGGTGAAGTCTTTCGATGAGCATAGGTGTTTGATTTTTAGGAGCTCCCAGTTTTCTGGTTTCTCTTGGTCATTTTTGGTAATGTTTTGTATTCTGATTATGCCTTGAATTAGGGCTCCTAAGGTTGTCCCTAGTTTTTTTTTCATGATCTTTATCGTTTTAGTCTTTATGTTTAGGTCTTTGATCCACTTGGAGTTAGTTTTTGTGCATGGTGTGAGGTATGGGTCTTGTTTCATTTTTTTGCAAATGGATATCCAGTTATGCCAGCACCGTTTGTTAAAAAGACTGTCTTTTCCCCAATTAACTGATACTGGGCCTTTGTCAAATATCAGCTGGTCATATGTGGATGGATTTATGTCTGGGTTCTCAATTCTGTTCCATTGGTCTATGTGCCTTTTGTTGTACCAGCACCAGGCTGTTTTGACTACTGTGGCTGTATAATAGATTCTAAAATCGGATAGAATGAGGCCTCCCACTTTCTTCTTCTTTTTCAGTAATGCTTTAATTATCCGGGACTTCTTTCCCTTCCATATGAAGTTGCTGATTTGTTTCTCCATCACATTAAAAAATGTCATTGGAATTTGGATTGGAAGTGCATTGTATGTATAGATGGCTTTTGGTAGAAGAGGCATTTTTACTATATAAGTCTTCCTATCCATGAGCAAGGTATGTTTTTTCACTTACGTAGGTCCTTTTTTGTTTCTTGCACTAGTACTTTGTAGTTTTGTTTGTATAGATCTTTTACATCTTTGGTAAGATTTATTCCTAAGTATTTTATCTTCTTGGGGGCTACTGTGAATGGTATTGATTTGGTGATTTCCTCTTCGATGTTCTTTTTGTTGATGTAGAGGAATCCAAGTGATTTTTGTATGTTTATCTTATAACCTGAGACTCTGCCAAACTCTTCTATTAGTTTCAGTAGTTTTCTGGAGGATTCCTTAGGGTTTTCTGTGTATAAGATCATGTCATCTGCAAATAGAGATAATTTTACTTCCTCCTTGCCAGTCCGGATGCCCTTTATTTCTTTGTCTAGCCTAATAGCTCTGGCTAGGACCTCTAGCACAATGTTGAATAAGAGTGGTTTTAAAGGGCGTCCTTGTCTGGTTCCCGTTCTCAAGGGAAGTGCTTTCAGGCTCTCTCCATTTAGAATGATGTTGGCTGTTGGCTTTGTATTTTTTTTTTTTTTTTCAGATGCCCTTTATTATGTTGAGGGATTTTCCTTCAATTCCTATTTTGCTGAGAGTTTTTATCATAAATGGGTGTTGGACTTTGTCAAATGTCTTTTCTTCATCAATTGCTAAGATGATGTGATTTTTGTCTGTTGTTTTATATATATGGTGGATTACATTAATGATTTTTCTAATATTAAATGAACCTTGCATACCTGGTATAAATCCCACTTGGTCATGGTGGATTATTTTTTTGATATGTTGTTGAATTCTATTGGCTCGAATTTTGTTGAGGATTTTTGCATCTATTTTCTTTTTTTGTGATGTCTTTACCTGGTTTTGGTATCAGGGATATGGTGGCTTCATAGAATGGGTTAGGTAGTATTCCATCTTTTTCTATGCTTTGAAATACCTTTAGTAGTAGTGGCGTTAACTCTTCTCTGGATGTTTGGTAGAACTCTACAGTGAAGCCCTCCGGGCCAGGGCTTTTTTTTGTTGGGAGTTTTTTGATTACTGTTTCAATCTCTGTTTTTTTTATGGGTGTATTTAGTTGTTCTACTTCTGATTGTGTTAGTTTAGGCAGGTAGTGTTTTTCTAGGAATTCATCCATTTCTTCTAGGTTTGCAAATTTGTTAGAGTACAATTTTTGTAATAATCTGATATGATTCTTTTAATTTCAGTTGAGTCTGTTGTGATGCGGCCCATCTCGCTTCTTATTCGGCTTATTTGTTTCCTTTATTTCTTTAGTCAGTCTTGCCAATGGTTTATCAATTTTGTTAATTTTTTTCAAAGAACCAGCTTTTTGCTTTGTTAATTCTTTCAATTGTTTTTCTGTTCTCTAATTCATTTAGTTTAGCTCTAATTTTTATTTGTTTTCTTCTGGTGCCTGATGGATTCTTTTGTTCCTCACTTTCTATTTGTTCAAGTTGTAGGGACAGTTCTGTGATTTTGGCTGTTTTTTCTTTATGTATGTGTGCATTTATCGATATAAATTGACCTCTGAGCCCTGCTTTTGCTGTGTCCCAGAGGTTTTGATAGGAAGTGTTTTCATTCTCATTGCATTCTATGAATTTCCTTATTCCCTCCTTAACGTCTTCTATAAGCCAGTTTTTTTTGAGCAGGGTATTGTTCAGTTTCCAAGTATTTGATTTCTTTTCCCTGGTTTTTCTGTTATTCATTTCCACTTTTATGGCCTTATGGTCTGAGAAGATGCTTTGTAATATTTCGATGTTTTGGATCGTGCACAGGTTTGTTTTATGACCTAATATGTGCTCTATTCTGGATAATGTTCCATGTGCGCTACAAAAAAAAGTATACTTTGCAGCAGTTGGGTGGAGTGTTCTGTATAAGTTTATGAGGTCAAATTGGTTGATTGTAGCAATTAGGTCTTCCATGTCTCTGTTGAGCTTCTTACTGGAAGTCCTGTCTTTCTCTGAAAGTGGTGTGTTGAAGTCTCCTGCTGTAATTGTGGAGGTGTCTATCTCACTTTTCAGTTCTGTTAAAGTTTGTTTTATGTATCTTGCAGCCCTGTGATTGGGTGCATAAATATTTAATATGGTTATATCTTCCTGGTCAATTGTCCCTTTAGTCATTATGTAGTGTCCTTCTTTATCCTTTGTGGTGGATTTAAATTTAAAGTCTATTTTGTCAGAAATTAATATTGCTACTCCTGCTCTTTTTTGCTTGTTGTTTGCTTGATATATTTTTTTCCATCCTTTGAGTTTTAGTTTGTTTGTGTGTCTAAGTCTAAGGTGTGTTTCTTGTAGGCAGCATATGGATGGATCGTGTTTCTTATCCAGTCTGAGACTCTCTGTCTCTTTATGGGTGCATTTAGTCCATTTACATTCAGCATAATTATAGATATGTATGTGTTTAGTCCTGTGATTTTGATTCCTTTTTATGTGCGTTGTTGACAATTTCATTTTTCAATTATTTGTGCTTAGACGTTTTTCTTTGTAAATTGTGTTCCTCCATTTCATAGTATTTGACTTTATGTTTGCTGAGTCATTATGTTTTTCTTGGTCTTTGTTTTGAGTTATGGAGTTGTTATACCTCTTTGTGGTTACCTTAATATTTACCCCTATTTTTGTAAGTAAAAACCTAACTTGTATTGTTCTATATCGCCTTGTATTCCTCTCCGTATGGCAGTTCTATACCACCTGTATTTAGTCCCTCTTTGTGATTATTGTGATCTTTTACATATTGACTTCAATGATTCCCTGTTTTGAGTGTTTTTTTTCTTTTTAAAATTAATCTTAGTTTGTTTTTGTGATTTCCCTATTTGAGTTGATATCAGAATGTTCTGTTTTGTGACCTTTTGTTGTGCTGGTATCTGATATTATTGGTTTTCTGACCAAACAATTTCCTTTTGTATTTCTTGCAGCTTTGGTTTGGTTTTTGCAGATTCTCTAAGCTTGTGTTTATCTGTAAATGTTTTCATTTTGTCTTCATATTTGAGAGAGAGTTTTGCTGGATATACGATCCTTGGCTGGCAGTTTTTCTCCTTCAGTGCTTTGTATATGTCATCCCATTGCCTTCTTGACTGCATGGTTTCTGCTGAGTTGTCTGAACTTATTCTTATTGATTCTCCTTTGTAGGAGACCTTTCTTTTCTCCCTGTCTGCTTTTAAAATTTTCTGTTTGTCTTTGGTTTTGGCAAGTTTGATGGTAATATGTCTTGGTGATTTTCTTTTTGGATCAATCTTAAATGGGGTTCGATGAGCATCTTGGATAGATATCCTTTCGTCTTTCATGATATCAGGGAAATTTTCGGCCAACAGATATTCAGCTGTTCTCTCTGTATTATCTGTTATCCCTCCCTGTCCTGGGACTCCAATCACACACAAGTTATTCTTCTTGATAGAGTCCCACATGATTCTTAGAGTTTCTTCATTTTTTTAAATTCTTTTATCTGATTTTTCTCAGCTATATTGGTGTCAATTCCCTTGTCCTCCAGATCCCCCACCCTGCATTCCAATTGCTCGAGTCTGCTCCTCTGACTTCCTATTGAGTTGTCTAATTCTGTAATTTTGCTGTTAATCTTTTGGATTTCTGAATGCTGTCTCTCTATGGATTCTTGCAGCTTATTAATTTTTCCACTTTGTTCTTGAATAATCTTTTTGAGTTCTTCAACTGCTTTATCAGTGTGTTCCTTGGCTTTTTCTGTAGATTGCCTTATTTCATTTCTGAGGTCATCCCTGATGTCTTGAAGCATTCTGTAAATTAGTTTTTTACATTCTACATCTGGCAATTCCAGGATTGCATCTTCATTTGGGAAAGATTTTGATTCTTTAGTTTGGGGAATTGTAGACGCAGTCATTGTCTGCTGCTTTATGTGGTTTGATATCGACTGCTGTCTCTGAGCCATCTCTAAGATAGTGTAGTAATTTGTTCTATATTTGCCAACTGAGTCTTATCTTGTTTTGTTTTCTTTCAATATATGTAGATGGGCTACTAGATTGCGCTGTCTTGATTATTGTATCCCTCCAATCACTTATGTCTTAGTTCCAGCTGGTTTGGGCTGTTACCAGATATATAAGCCTAAGAGTCCATTCACTATGCTTGAGTAGAATCTGATTTTGGTTCATCAAGTGTTTGGTGCAGACTGTCACCTATCCACCTAGAGAAGTAGTGGTGATATTTGTGTACACCAGATTCTAGTAGCAGCAGGGTTTCACACTCCAGTGGGGGAAGGATACTGACAGTCTTCCCCCAAGTGCCAGTGAGGTAGGTGTGTCTCTATTCCTAATGCACTTTAGTGGGTGGGCTCTGCAGCTGTACCTTAGGCCCCCAATGCATGCACCTCTACAGATTGGTAGGTATCACCCTCCTTAGACCCCTAAGGCAGGAGCCTAGGTGGTCTGGGGGGAGCTTCAGCCCTCAGTTCCCTGTTGTGGGTAAGTGAGGGCTCTGTTCAATATGCAAAGATATCAGACCTGGGAAACTTGTCTTTCCAGTAATGGGGTAAAACAATTACAGTCAGATCCCTATCAGAATTGCCTTTGCATTATACTAGCCACCTTGTTCCCTGTAGGGATGAAAGCCCAAGACTGTGGATCACATATGTTTGGCTGGAGCTGGTTATGTGTCTTTAGTCCAATTAGGGAAGGAGTTTTGGTCCCTGGGTTTTTTTGTAGCTGCTTCTCTCAGGCCAGGAGTATGGGTTAGGAAAAGACCAGAAAAAAAAGAAAGAAAGAAACAAAAACCGCAGCACACTTCACTCTCTGGCTCAGGAAATTTCAATGTTAATGAAGCCGCCTGGGAAGGGGAGGGGAGGGGAGAGTTCAGATAAATAGGAGAGAGTAGCACCCCGGAATATAGACAAAGTTACTTATTTTGCTTGGGATTACTGTTTTCTCTGAAATTCCCAAGGGGCGTGTTGACTGTGTGTGCTGGGTGGGTAGAGATTGCCCCCGAGGGTCAGGCCCGTGTCCTGTGCTTGCACTGTCTCAGAAGCAGTGGTCAGTTCCTCCGCTCCCAGTCCAAAGCCCAGCGCCAATGTTCCCCGGCTGGGACGCCACACTCCAGGCTCCAAAACCAGTTGATGCCTACTGGTGGCTTCTCCTCCTGTCAGCCACGTGGCTGCGCTGCCTGTGTGCACTGGCTGGGCTTCCCCTGAGGTCACTTCTGGGGGCTAGTGCCGCGTCCCTTGTTTGCGCTGCCTCAGGATGCCGTGCTCAGGTCCCCTGAGCCCAGTTGAAAGCCCGGCGCCAAGGTTTCCTGACTGGGACGCTGGCTGCAGGCTCCGAAAGGAGTTGTTGCTTCCCTGTGGTTGTTCGTTCTCAGTCTCTGTCACTCAGGTCAACTCTTTAGATCTGTGTTTGATGGTCAGGGTTCGTAGATTGTCATGTATGTGATCGATTCACTTGTTTTTCCAAGGCTTTGTTACAAGAGGGATCCGAGGTAGCTTCTACCTAGTCAGCCGTCTTGGCCCCCACCTCCTCTGTAAGCCACTTATCGCTTTTAAAATAGTTGTTGTAATATTTACCTCACAAGAGTTTTTTATTAGAATAAAATGAAATAATGCATAAAAAGTACTCACCACTTGTGAGTACTAAAAAATCATCATTCTCCTTTTAGGCCAACAAGGCTAATAGCAGCAACCAACAAATATTTTGCGTGTTTGTATGACTAATCAGGTATCCGTCAATTACAATGTAATTGTAATTGTAATTACAATGGCCCTGTTGGTTGCTGTTGTTTTTAGGTGCCACTGAGTTGATCCTGACTCATAGCAACCCTGTGTACAACAGAACGAAACACTGGCAGGTCCTGCGCCATCCTCACAGTCGGTGTTATGCTTAAGCCCATTGTTGCAGCCACTGTGTCAATCCATCTTGCCGAGGGTTTTCCTCTTTTTCACTGACCCTTTACTTTATGTTGCCCTTCTCCACGGACAGGTGCCTCCTGATAACATGTCCAAATTATGTGAGACAAAGTCTCACCAACCTTGCTTCTATTGAGCATTCTGTCTGTACTCCTTGTAAGACAGATTTGTTTGTGCTTCCGCAATTCATGGTATTTTCAATATTTTTCACTAACAGTATAATTCAAATGTACCAATTCTTCTTAAGTCTTCCTTAATTATTGTCCAACTTTCATGGGCATATGAGGCAATTGAAAACATCATGGCTTGAGTCAGGCGCACCTTAGTTGTTAAAGTGACATCTTTGCTTTCTAACACTTCAAAGAGATACTTGCAGACATTTGCCAAATGCAATGTGTCATCTGATTTCTTGACTGCCGTTTCCATGCATGTTGATTGTCGATCCAAGTAGAAGGATGTCCTTGACAACTTCAATCTTTTCTCCGTTTATTGTGATGTTGTTTATTGGTCCAGTTGTCAGGATTTTTGTTTTCTTCATGTTGAAGTGTAATCCGTACTAAAGGCTGCGGTCTTTGATCTTTATCAGTAAGTGCTTCAAGTCCTCTTTCAGCAAGCAAGGTTGTGTCATCTGCATGTCTTAGGTTGTTAATGAATCTTCCTCCAATCCTAAGTTGCTAAGTACGTCCAAATCAGCATTGTTCTCTTCTACCATCACAATCTATATTTATTGCTTTTTTTTTTTTTAACAGTTTACAGAGTGTTGTTTTCATGTTACCTCTTTTAATCTTCATTGCATCCCATATGGAAAATAGCTGATATGTTCTCTTGTTTTACAGATGAGGAAACTGAGACTCGATGTAGGTAAGTTACTTTCTCAAACCTTCCAAATAATTAATGGATTTTAAAACTAGACCTTCTCTAACCACAACTTGTACTTTTCATACGGCAAGATTGTATCCCCTGGAATGGAAATAGATGGTGACCCAAGACTCTCAAGTCTTGCCGTCAGTCAATCTGTACCCAGGAGAGTTTCCAGACACAACTTGTGGACCCAGGAGTAGGCAGGGAAGATGAGTGTATTCAGTCCCCTAAGCTATCCACTTGTCTCCCTTCCCCTACTTAAATGGTGCTTGGCTATGAATTGACTATGGCCCAATGGTTCCTTTGTGCATTCTTTCACTCAACAGGTGTGTTATTTTGGTCATATATGTGACTACTATAGTTCAGAAACGATTCTGCCCACTGAGAATTCAGCAATAAGCAAAATAGATTAAAAAAAAAAAGTCTATGCTCTAATAGAGCTTAAATTCTCAATGGAGAATATGGTAACAGATAAATGAACAAACATGTTCATTTACTTATTCATTTAATTTTGGGGACAATAAGTACTCTGGAGAGAAATAAAACCAGTAAGAGGAACCTGGAGTTTCAGGGCATGAGGTTTGTTGTTTTAGATAGGTGATGAGAGATGACCTTGTTAAGGTGAAGGAATTGGGAAATGAGACACAGATATGGGGAGAAGGGTAGTGCTCCAAGATGAATGAACAGCAAGTTGAAAAGCACTAATGCAGCAGGGTGTGTGGGGTTTTCTAGAAAGAGCAAGGAAACCAATGAGTCCGGAGCAGAGTGAGCCAGGGGAAGATGATAAGAGAGGAGTAATAGGGGACAATCATGGAGAGCCTTATTGGTCATTTGTCTTTTTTTTTTTTATGGTCAACAGATTTTTTTTTCTGAATTTTATTAGTTTTTTTGTTATTGAGAATATACGGAACAAAACATACACCAATTCAACATTTTCTGCATGTACAATTTAGTGACACTGATTGCATTCTTCATGTTGTGCAACCATTCTCACCCTCCTTTTCTGAGTGGTTCCTTCCTCATTAACATAGACTCACTGTATATAGATGGTTCTTAAAAGAGCGTATTGCTACACTCTTGGCTGATTTTAAGATGACTTCAGGGAATATTTTTGGTTTAATGTTTAAAAATCATTTCAGGGCAATAGTTTCAGTGGTGAATCTAGTCTGTATGGTCCAGAAAGTATGGATTCCATGAGAATTCGAAGTTCTGCAATCAGGATTCTTCTATGGACTTTTTGATCAAAATGTTTAGTAATGGTAGACAGACACCATCCAGTTTTTCTGGTCTTATGGCAAAGGAGGCGGTTGTTCATGGAAGCAATTAGCTACACATTCCATATCCTCCTCTTATTCCTGACCCTCTTTTTTCCCGTGTTGCTCCAGGTGAATAGAGACCAATTGTGCCTTGGACAGCTGCCTGCAAGCGTTTTAAGACCTCAGTCACTACAAAACAAACTAAGCACTAAATACATTATTAGGTCAGTTAACTGGGATGGTCCATGAAATCATAACGGTAAACCTCCAAGCCAAGGAACCAAATCCCATGAGGTGTTTGGTTATACATAAGCAGCCTCAACAGCTCCTCTTTTTTTTTTTTTTTTTTTGTAGTTATAAATATATCTATCACACAACTTTTGCCAACTCAGCTTTTTACAGGTGTATAATTGACAGCAATTATAATACTTAGCTGTGCAACCCTTGTTTAATCAATGTGATTTTTCCAACACCGTCAACACCCCATTCCTCCTCCTTCCCTGCCTCAGGTAACCACTAATAAACTTTGGGCTCTGTACATTTGCCTTTTCTTGTCTTTTTATGTAATGGAGGTCATATAATATTTTTCCTTTTATGATTGGTTTATTTCACTCAGCATACTGTCACATGTATCAAGACTTTATTTCTCCTACTGGATGATAGTATTCCATTGTATGTATGTACCACATTTTGTTTATGCATTCATTTGTAGATGGGCATTTAGGTTGTTTCCACCTTTTGACTGTTGTGAATAGGCTGCAATGAACATTCTTGTACAAATCCCTATTTGAGTCTTTGCTTTCAAGCCTTTCAGGTATATACCTAGGAGTGGAATTGCTCGGTCATATGGTAGCTCCATTTCTGGGTAAAAAAATATTTCTTATTATTTATTGTGGTGTAAGTGAAAAGCTACAGATCAAGTCAGTTTCTCATACAAAAACTTATGAACACCTTGCTCTGTACTTCTAGCTGCTCTCCCCCTAATGAGACAGCACACTCATCTCCAACCTGCATTCCTGGTGTCCATTCAACCAGCTCTTATACCCCTCTGCTTTCTCATCTCACCTCTAAACAGCAGTTGCCCATATAGTCTCATGTGTCTGCTTGAGCCAAAAGTCTCAGTCCTCACTAGTATCATTTTCTGTCTTATTGTGCAGTCCAATCCCTGTCTGAAGAATTGGCTTTGGGAATGGTACCAGTCTTGGGGTAACAAAGGGTCGGGGGATCATGACTTGCAGGTTACCTCTAGTCTCAGTCAGATCATTAAGCCTAGTCTTTTTATAAGAATTTGAGGTCTGCATCCCACTGTTCTCCTGCTCCATCAGGGATTCTCTATTGTGTTCCCTGTCAGGGTAGTCATCGGTTGTCGCCGGGCACCGTCTAGCTCTTCTGGTCTCAGACTGATGTAGTCTCTGGTTTATGTGGCCCTTTCTGTCTCTTGGGCTCCTCTTTACCTTATGTCTTTGTTATTCTTCATTTTCCCTTGCTCCAGGTGGGTTGAGACCAATTGATGCATCTTAGATGGCTGCCTGCTAGCATCAAAGACCCCAGATGCCACTCACCAATGTGGGATGCAGAATATTTTGTTATGCAAATGACCTGGATGTCCCCTGAAACCATGGTCCTCAAACCTCCACCCCTGCTACTCTGGCCTTCAAAGTGTTCAGTTGTGTTCAGGAAACTTCCTTTCTTTTAGTTTAGTCCATTTGTGCTGAGCTGTCCTGTATTGTGTACTGTCTTTCCCTTCACCTAAAATAGTTCTTGTCTGCTATCTAATTAGTGAATACCCATTCCCTCCCTCCTCATGCACGTAACCATGAAAGAATATTTTCTTCTGTGTTTACATTTTTTTCTTGAATTCTTATAATAGTGGTCTCATACAATATTCGTCCTTTTGCAGCTGACTAATTTCACTCAGCATAATGCCTTCCAGATTCCTTCGTACTATAGATGTTTCACGGATTCATCATTGTTATTCACCATTGTGTAGTATTCCATTTTGTGAATATACCATCATTTATCTATTCATCCATCGATGGGCACCTTGGTTGCTCCCATTTTTTCCTGTTATAAACAGTGCTGCAGTGAACATGGGTGTGCATGTATCTGTTCATATGAGGGCTTTTATTTCTCTAAGATAGATTCCAAGATGTGGGATTGCTGGATTGTATGGTAGTTCTATTTCTAGCTTTTTAAGCAAGCGCCAACTCAATTTCCAAAGTGGTGGTACCATTTTACATTCCCATCAGCAGTGTATAAGTGTTCCAGTCTCTCCACAAGCTCTCGTACATTTATCATTTTGTAGTTTTTGGATTAATGCCAGCATTGTTTGGGTGAGATGGTATCTCATTGTAGTTTTGATTTGGATTTCTCTAATGGCTAATGACTGTGAGCATTTCCTGATGTATCTGTTAGCTCCCTTAATGTCTTCTTTGGTGAAGTGCCTGTTCATATCCTTTGCCCATTTTTTAATTGCATTATTTGTCTTTTTGTAATTGAAGTTTTACAGTATCATGTAGGTTTTAGAGATCAGATGCTGATGAGAATTGTGGTAGCCCAAAACTTTTTCCCAGTCTGTAGGTTATCTTTTTTCTCTTTTGGTGAAGTCTTTGAATGAGCATAGGTGTTTGATTTTTAGGAGCTCCCAGATATCGAGTTCCTCTTCTGGTGTTTGTGCAGTGTTACTAACGTTTTGCATACTGTTTATGCTATGTATTGGGGCGCCTAGCACTGTCCGTATTTTTTCTTCCATGATCTTTATTGTTTTAGATTTTCTATTTAGGTCTTTGATCCATATTGAGTTAGTTTTTGTGCATGGTGTGAGGTATGGGTCATGTTTCCTTTTTTTGCAGATGGGTATCCTCTTATGCCAGTGCCATTTGTTAAAGAGACTGTCTTTTCCTTATTTAACAGACTTTGGGCCTTTGTCAAATATCAGCTGCTCATATGTGGATGGATTTATGTGTGGATTCTCAATTCTGTTCCATTGGTCTCTGTGTGTGTTGTACCAGTACCAGGCTGTTTTGACAACTTGGCAGTATAATATGTTCTAAGATCAGGTAGTGCAAGGCCTCCCGCTTTGTTCTTTTCTTCAGTAATGCTTAACTTATCGGAGACCTCTTTCCTTTCCATATGACGTTGGTGATTTGTTTCTTCATCTCATTAAAATACGTCATTGGTATTCGGATTGGGATTGCATTGTATCTATGGATCACTTTGGGTAGAACAGACATTTTTACAATGTTGAATCTCCCTATCCATGAGCAAGGTATGTTTTTCCACTTATGTTGGTCTCTTTTGGTTTCTTGCATTAATGCCGTGTTTTCTTTGTATAGATCTTTTACATCTCTGGTTAGATTTATTCCTAAGTATTTTATCTTCTTGGGGGTAATTGTGAATGGTATTGATTTGGTAATTTCCTCTTTGTTGGCGTAGAGGGATCCAAATGATTTTTGTATATTTTTCTTGTATCCTGGTACTCTGCTGAAATGTTCTATTAGTTTCAGTAGTTTTCTTGAGGATTGCTTAGGGTTTTCTGTGCATAAGATAATGTCATCTGCAGAGATTCTTTTACTTCTTCTTCACTAATTTGTGTGCCCTTTATTT
This sequence comes from Elephas maximus indicus, assembly GCF_024166365.1. NCBI lineage: Eukaryota > Metazoa > Chordata > Mammalia > Proboscidea > Elephantidae > Elephas > Elephas maximus. Next base: position 28,325,120 of record NC_064845.1, read on the forward strand.
CTGTATCTAGCCTAATCGCTCTGGCTAGGACATCCAGTACAATGTTGAATAAGAGTGATGATAGAGGGCATCCTTCTCTGGTTCCCTTTCTCAAGGGGAATGCTTTCAGACTCTCTGCATTTAGGATGATGTTGGCTGTTGGCTTTGTATAAATGCCCTGTATTATGTTGAGGAACTTCCCTTATATTTTTATTTTGCTGAGAGTTTTTATCATGAATAGCTGTTGGACTTTGTCAAATTTCTTTTCTGCATCAGTTGATAAGATTATGTGGTTCTTGTCTTTTGTTTTATTTAATGGTGGATTACATTGATTGTATTTCTAATGTTGAGCCCTCCCTGCATACCGGATATGAATCCCACTTGGTCATGGTGAATTATTTTTTTTTGATACGTTTTTGAAATCTTTCGCCTAGAAGGTTATTGAGGGTTTTTGCATCTAGGTTCATGAGGAATATACGTCTGTAGTTTTCTTTTTCTGTGGTGTCTTTACCTGGTTTTGTATCAGGGAGATGCTGGCTTCATAGAATGAGTTTTGGAGTATCCCATCCTTTTCTATGCTGTGAAATACCTTTAGTAGTAGTGGGGTTAAGTCGTCTCTGAATGTTTGGTAGAATTCTCCAGTGAAGCCATCAGGGTCAGAGCTTTTTTTGTTGGGAGTTCTTTAATTACCTTTTCAGTCTCTTTTTTTTGATATGAATTTTAGTTGTTCTACCTCTGTTTGTGTTCGTTTACGTAGGTAGTGTGTTTCTAAAATTTGTCCATTTTTTCTAGGCTTTCAAATTTGTTAGAGTACAGTTTTTCATAGTAATCTGAAATGATTCTTTTAATTTCAGTTGGGTCCGTTGTGATATCACCCATCTCATTTCTTATTTCAGTTATTTGCTTCGTCTCCTGTTTTTCTTTTGTAAGTGGTTTATCGATTCTTAATCTTTTCAAAGAAAGAGCTTTTGGTCTTGTTAACTCTTTCAGTTGTTTTGTTGTTCTCTATTTCATTTAACTCTGCACTGTAATAATTTATTTTGTATTTATTTATTTTGTTTGGTTCCTGTCTTAGCTTCTTACTTTGTTTTGTTTTGATATACCCAAATAGGCTGCTGGAATGAGCTAACTTGATTATCGGAGCCTTTTAAGCTGTAATGTCTTTTCACGAGATGGCTAGAACTGTTACCAAGTATACGAGCATAGGAGTCCATTCACTTTTCTTGTGTGGATTCAGGGCAGGTGTCCAGTGAACAGGTCACCAAGTGTGTGGTGCATGCTGTCACCTATGGTCTGAGAGGAGAGTAGTGATTGGTATATGCACAAGTTTCTTGTTGCAGCAGGAGGTCATACTGTGAGCAAGTCGGGGCTGACAACCACCCCCTAGGTGTCTGTGAGGAAGGTGAGTCCCTGTTCTCTAGAGTGTACAGGTGGGTGGGCTCTGAAACCGTGCCATAGCCACCCAGTGCTTTTAACCGTAAGGACTGGGAGGCACCACTTATCCTTGGACCGGTGTTGTGGGTGGCTAGGTGGTATGGGTGGAAACACCAGTCCTGAAGCCCCTGATGTGGGTAGGTGAGGACCCTGCTTAACAGGTAGAGCAGTGTCAAATATTAAAAACTTGGCTCTCCACCCCACAGCTGAAATAGTTAAAGTCAGGCTTCAGGCACATAAACCCTTGCAGTGTAACAGCAAGGGCTTAGCTACTGAAATGGGACACAGGTCCATGCAGGGGTCAAAGGCATTCAAAGTCATGGACTGTTTGTGCCTGATCAGGAGCCCCTTCTTGCCTAAGTTCCCAGTTTAGGGGAGCCAGCAGATTATTCTTCTCCCTGTTTGTTAATTTGCTCCTTCTGTAAGGCCAGGAGAGTGGCTTAAGGTGCGCAGCAGGACCTAGCTCAGGCCCAGGAAAACTGACTGTTACTGAAGCTGACTTAGGACCTGGTGCAGAGGGAGGAGGGATCAGATAAATCTGCACAGTAAATTAGATGCAAGCACTTAACTTTTGCCAAGAAGGCTGTTCTTCGCTGATTCCTGAGGCATGAGTAGATTCTGCTGCTCACTGTCTTTGGCTGAGAAAACCGCATTCAGTATGGTACAGCCAGGGCTGCTGTGGTCAAGCCAGGGATTGGGGCTTAGGGGCGCTGGTTCCCACTGAGACAGGTCCAGCAACTCCTCATGATTCTGAACCATCTGTCCCTCCCCTCTGCTCCTCAGTCCAGTTTCTTAACTTTGCTTTGATGTTCATGGGTCCTCACTTTCATATATATAGTCAGTTCACTGTTTTTGGGGGTCTTCTTTGTAAAAGGGACCACCGGAAGCATGTGAGTACTCCCCCATCTTGGCACTGCCTCTCCTATTTTAGTTTTTTGAGGAACTGCCACAGTTTTCCAGAATTGCTGTACTGTTTTGTATTCCCACCAGTAATGGATAAGGGCTCCAATTTCCCCACATCCCAACCAACGTCTGTTATTTTTATTATTAGACATCCTGGTGGAAGTGACATGGTATCTCATTGTGTTTTTGATTTGCATCCCTCTGATGGCTAATGACACTGAGCATCTATTCATGTGTCTGGTGGCCATTTGGATGCCCTCTTTGGTGAAATGTCTGTTGAAGCCCTTTGCCCATTTTATGATTTTTTTGTCTTTTTGTCACTAAGAGTCAGAATTGACTCATTGGCAACGTGTTTGGTTTGGTTTTTTGTTGAAGTTTTGTATATAGTTGGATTGTTAGATTCTTATACGACATAGAGTTCCTGAAGATATTCTCCAATTTGGTAGCTTGTGTTTTCACTTTTTTGATAAAGTGTTTTTACTTTTTATGAAGTTCTATTTATTTATTTTGCCTTTTGTGCTTTTATTATTAAATAAGCCATTGTTAAAAGCTGGACCTCAAAGCACTGCCCCTGCATTTATGGTTTTCGTTCGCACATCCGTAAGGACTAAAATGCAACCTTGAGTATACCAACCAACCAACCCAACCCTGTTGCCATCAAGTGTATCCTGACTCAAAGCAACCCTATAGGACAGAGTAGAACTGCCCCCACAGAGTTTCCAAGGTGTGCCTGGTGGATTCAAATTGCTAATCTGTTGGTTAGCAGCTGTAGCACTTAACCACTACACCACCAGGGCTTTGACCTTGAGTGTATACCACCTGAATTTAGACGCCATCTTAAGAATAGATTTCATGCATTGAATACTAATGACCAAAGACCAGAAATGTTGTGGGATGGCATCAAGGACATCACACATGAAGAAAGCAAAAGGTCATTAAAAAAGAGAAGAAAGAAAGAAAGGACCAAAACGAATGTCAGAAAAGACTCTGAATATTGCTCTTGAACATAGAGAAACTAAAACGAACAGAAGAAAGAACGAAGTAAAGGAGTTGAACAGAAGATTTCAAAGGTCTGTTCGAGAAGACAAAGTAAAGTAGTATAATGAAATGTGCAAAGACATGGAATTAGAAAACCAAAGGGGAAGAACACACTAAGCATTTCTGAAGCTGAAAGAACTGAAGGAAAAATTCAAGCCATGAGTTGCAGTACTGAAGGATTCTACAGGAAAATATTGACTAACCCAGGAAGCACCAAAAGTAGATGGAAGGAATACACAAAGTCACTGTAGCAAAAAGAATTGGTCGATGTTCAGCTCTTTCAGGAGGTAGTATATGATCAGGAAGCAATGCTACTGAAAAAAGAAGTCCAAGCTGTACTGAAGGCATTGGCGAAAAGCAAGGCTGTAAGAATTGGCAGAATACCAATTGAGATGTTTCAACAAATGAATGCAGTGCTGGAGGTGCCCACTTATCTGTGTCAAGAAATTTGGAAGCCGTGTACTTGGCCAAGCCACTGGACAAGATCCATATTTGTGCCCACTCCAAATGAACGTGATGCAACAGAAATTATTGAACGACATCATCAATATCACACACAGGTAAAATTTTGCTGAAGATCATTCGAAGCTGGTTGTAGCTATACATCAATGGGGAACTGCCAGAAGTTCAAGCCAGATTCAGAAAAGGACGTGGAACAAGGTGCATCATTGCTGATGTGAGATGGCCCTTGGCTGAAAGCAGGGAATACCAGAAAGATGTTTACCTGTTTTATTGACTATGCAAAGACATTCAACTGTGTAGATTGTAACAAATTATGCGTAACATTTAAAGAATGGGATTTCCAGAACACTTAATTTTGCTCATGAGGAACCTGTACAATGACCAAGAGGCAGTCATTTGAACAGAACAAGGGGATACTGAGTGGTTTAAAGTTAAGGAAGGTGTGTGTCAGGGTTGTATCCTTTCACCATACTTTTTCAATCTGTATACTGAACAAATAATCCAACTACGTGAAGAAGGATGGGCATCAGGATTGGAAGAAGACTCATTAACAGCCTGAGATATGCAGATGTCACAACCTTGCTTGCTGACTTAATGCACATACCGATGAAGATCAAAGATGACAACCTTTAGTATGGATTGCGACTCAACATAAAGAAAACAAGACATTTCCAACATGGCACTATACACAGAAGCAGCATGCCATCTCTCTGCAGCAAAGACCCAAAAAACAAAACAAATATATACATCAGTTCTGGAACGTTAAGCATCAAATGAAGGAATAAAGAACTCGATCAAGCATCAAATGGAATAAGAAACTGATAGAGAACAGAGAAAACAGCTATGGACTGGAGGTCCCCTACCAGCTAATGCGGCATGGATTCGCCATCTTGGACTACAGCTACCGAGGAATACAGACAGGGAGTATGAGAAGGCAACATGAGACAGCACCTGGTAACTGGGCATATGTGCTGTCTTAAGCTAGGTTCTTTGCAGAAGCAAAACAGTAAAGCGTATATATATATGCATACGTGTATGTATATATATGTGTGTGTGTGTGTTTGTGTATCAATCACATGATTGTAGAGGCTGGAACAACCCAAGTCCATGGATCAGGATAGAGGTTTCTCCTGATTCATGTAGCCCCAGGGTCTGGCGAACCCAAGATGGGCAGGTCAAAGAGGAGGGCTGTTGCTCACAGGCTGTGAAGGCTGATGAATCCCAAGATTGGCAGCTAGGTTGTTAGCTCCAGACCCAAGTACCAGAGGTCAGGTGAACTCGAGGTACCTGCAGGGTCCAGAACCAGCCAAACACCTTGGCAAGACAAGCAGGGAGGAAGTAGGCAGCAGAGGGAGGAGAGATGAAGGCTGAGGGGCGGTGAACTGCCACATGCCCTGCCTCTGCTGATGCCACTCAGCAGATTCCATCTTGGGGGTGATTAGACATCACATTTCAACAGGAAGTGATCACAATACTATACAACTGCCAAAACATTGATAATCATGGCCCAGCCCAAGCTGACATGCAGTCTTAACCATCACAGTCCACACCTTGTCAGCCTGGCACCGGTACGTATCTACCCAAACCATACAAAATCTCTGAAGAAAGACAATTACAAAGTCACACTTGCAGCTAACATGATACAGCTAACACACATCCAGCCGAAAACACACTAGCCCTGTTGACATCTCACATTTTATAAGTGGAGAAAAGAAAAATATTTGATGCATACATTCAAAGCAGAAATACTCATAACAATTAGAGTCCTCGTTTCTGCAAGTGGTCACATGGCCGCAACTGGTATTTAGAACTACCTTCTACCACCACCCATTCCGTATTCCCTTTGCCCTCAGCAACGACCTCAGCAGGTCGTGGTTCTTTGTCTGGTGCCATGAGCCAAACCTTCATTCCTGAAGGGCCTGGGCCATTAGTAGTTATGTCGGAATTGGGTTGCTGTAGTTTTCCGTTGACCTTAATCACAAGGCATGGTAGTACTAGGGGACGGCTTAAGAGATCTCCTGCATTCCAGACATACTGTTTTTTACTTCCATTATGTACTATCAATCTGATTTCCTCTTGGTAATAAGAATCAATCACACCAGCCAGTATGGTAACTCCCTTCTTTGCTTGTTGATCCAGAGACATAAGGAACCCAAAGTGGCCAAGTGGCATTCGTAGCTTCCAGTTTAGTGGAATCAGTGATGCGTCTCCAGGTGGTAGCATTCTTCCCTTTGGAACTAAGACCTCTAGACATACAAAGCGTAAGGTTGCAGGGACAGGAAGAAGAATCTTATGAGTGGATGACTAGGAGTAATAGTGCATGGTGCCGCTTCCATTTCTACCCCTTGATTCCTGGACCCATGAATCCTGATTATGGGAGAAACAGTACCATATACTGGGCGCTGGTTTAGAGCATATAGAGCCTTTGGAGAACACAGCCCCAAACCTGCAAGGTATTCCCACCTACCTAGCACCATAATTGTGACTTCAGGGGGCCATTCCATCATTCTGTCAAACCAGCTGCTTCAGAATGATGGGGAACACGGTAAGATTAGTGAATTCCATGAGCATGGGCCCACTGCTGCACTTCATTTGCTGTGAAGTGAGTCCCTTGATCACAGGCAATGCTGTTTGAGATACCATGACTGGGATAAGACATTCTGTAAGTTCATGGATGGTAGTTTTGGCAGAAGTGTTGCATACTGGAAAGGCAAATCCTTATCCAGAGTAAGTGTCTATTCCACTAAGAACAAAACGCTGCCTTTTCCGTGATGGAAGTTGTCCATTGTAATCAACTTGCCACCAGGTTGTTGACTGATCACATCAAGGGATGGTGCCATATTGGAGAGTCAGTATTGGTTTCTGCTGCTGGCAGATTGGGTGCTCAGCAGTGGCTGTAGCCAAGTCAGCCTTGGTGAGTGGAAGGCCATGTTGGTTCCATGCATAACCTTCATCCCTGCCACCAGGGCCACTTTGTTCATGAGTCCATTGAACAATGACGGGAGTAGCTGGGGAAAGAGGATGACTGGTTTCCACAGAACACATCACCCTATCCACTTAATTGTTAAAATAATCCTCTGGTGAGGTCACCCTTTGGTGAGCATTCACATGACACACATATCTTCACTTCTTTGGCCCATTCATAGAGGACTATCCACATACCTCTTCCTCATAAATTCTTGTCTCCAATTTTTGAATCATATTCCTTCTAAGTCCCTGACCATCCAGCCAAACCTTTGGACACAGCCCATGTATCAGTATAGAAGCTCACATCTGGCCATTTCTCCTTCCAAGCAAAGTGAACAACCAGGTGCACTGCTCAAAGTTCTGCCTGTTGGGAGGAGTTCCTGTCAGCACTGTTCTTCAGGGAGGTCCCAGAAAGGGCTGAAGTGCTGCCACTGTTCCCTTTTGAGTGGTGCCTGCATATTGCACAGAATCATCTGTAAACCAGGTACAAGTTTCTCTTTTTCAGTCAACTGATCCGAAGGAACTCCCCATGAGGCCATAGGTGCAGACTGGGAGAAGGAAGGTAATGTGCTAGGAATAGAGACCGTGGGCATTTGGGCTATTTCCTCATGCAACTTACTCAGGCTTTGAAGTCCTGCTTGGGCCCGGTTTAGTATATACTGCTTCCATTTAATGATGGAGTGCTGCCGTGCACATCCGACTTTATGTCTCTGTGGGTCATACAACACCCAGTTCATGATGGGCAGCTCAGCCCACATGGTGACTTGGTGTCCCATGGTTAAGTGTTCAGTCTCTACTAAGGCCCAGTAACAAGCCAAAAGCTGTTTCTCAAAAGAAGAGTAGTTAAATGCAGAGGATGGCAGGGCTTCGCTCCAAAATCCTAAGGGTCTGTGCAGTGGTTCACCAGTAGGGGCCTGCCAAAGTCTCCAGACAGAATCTTCATCTGCCACGGACGCTTCAAGCACCATTGGATCACCCGGATCATATGGCCCAAGTGGCAGAGTGGCTTACACAGCAGCCTGAACCTGTTGTAGAACCTTCTCTTCTTCTGGGCCCCACTCAAAACTAGCAACTTTTCAAGTCAATTGATAAATAGGCTGGAGTAGCACACCGAAATGAGAAACGTATTGCCTCCAAATTCCAAAGAGGCTCAGTAGGCATTTTGCCTCTGTTTTAGTTGTGGGAGCAGCCAGATGCAATAACTTATCCTTCAGTTTAGAGGGAATATCTCAACATGCCCCGTACCACTGGACCCCTAAAAATTTGACTGAGGTGGTAGGTGCCTGAATTTTTGTGGGAATAATTTACCACTCTCTGGCAGGCAAATGTTTTACCAATAAGTCCAGAGTCATTGATACTTCTTTCTTACTAGGTCCAATCAGCATAATGCCGTCAATGTAGTGGACCAGCTGTGACATCTTATGGAAGGGAAAGGCAATCATGGTCCCTGCTGACTAAATTATGACATAGGGCTGGAGAGCTCATGGAGCGCTGAGGTAGGCCAGTGAAGGTGTATTGCTTGCCTTGCCATCTGAAAGTGAACTTCTCCTGATGGTCCTTCAAAACAGTTATGGAGAAAAAGGCATTAGCCAGTTCAGCAGCTATACACCAGGTATCAGGACATGTATTAATTTGCTTCAGCAATCAAACTACATCTGGAACAGCATCTGCAGTTGGAGTCACAACATGGTTAAGTTTTTGATAATCTACTGTTGTTCTCCTAGGTCCATCTGTTTTTTGCACAAGCCAAATAGGCGAGTTGAATGGGGGATGTGGTGAGAATCACCACCCCTGCATCCTTTAAGGCCTTGATGGTGGCAGTAATGTCTGCAATTCCTCCAGGAATGCAGTATAGCTTTTGGTTTACTGTTTTCCTAGGTAGGGGCAGCTGTAATGGCTTCCACTTGGCTTTTCCTACTAAAATAGCTCTTTCTTCATTTGTGAGGGATTCAGCGTGGGGTTTCTGCCGGTTGTTGAGCGTATCTTTTGCAATAATGCATTCTGGAACTGGGAAAATTACTATGGGGGGATTCAGGGACCCACTGGACCTACTGTGAAACAAACATGAGCCAAGACTCCATTAATAACCTGACCTCTATATACCCCCACTGTGACTGGTGGGCTACAGTACCGTTTTGTGTCTCCTGGAATTAGTGTCAGTTCAGAGCTACTGTCCGGTAATCCCCAAAAAGTCTGAGTATTTTCTTTTCATCAATGAAAAGTCACTCTCATAAAAGGTTGTAGACACCTTTGGGGAAGGCTAGGAGAGAATTGAGCGTATAAATTTTTGACAGTGTATTGGAGTCCGTCCTCATGGGGACCTGGCCTCCCCTTCATTGAAGGGGTTGGGGGTCCGTAAATTTGCTCAAGTATGGGAGTTGACTGAGAGCGATTCGTGTTAGACTGCTGTTCACCTGAACTAGAGTTCTTCTGTTTGTACAGATCAAGTAAATATTTAGTAGATTTCCTATCTAATTCACTCCTAGGGACACCATGACTAAGTAGTCTTAAGTCCATATGAGTCACACTCTTCTGATTACTGCTTTGATTCTGCCATCCATTACTGTAACCACGTCCACTTGTCTTTGTTGATTGAGTGTTGCCACTTGGCCCCTACTATCACAGGGTCCAATCAACCCTATTGTATTTAGGTGTCTTGGTTCAGTTAGGGCAGTTCCCACTGTCAAATCTGATTTACATAAAATAGCAGTCACAGCAGTCTTCAAGGATGCTGAATTTCCCTTCAGATTTTTTTTCCTCACAGTTGTGGTAAAAGGTGTGTTCTCTGGGCATTCCATGTGTGGGTCTGTGGGTTTAACCTGAGAAATGCATTTTAGCATGCCAGTATCTCTAAGCCTTTGAATACCGTCTTCTACAGTATACCAAGGCATGTCTGGTACTTCAACTTGATTTACTGTAGGCAACTGCGTGACCCATGCTTCAGCAACCTAACCAAAGGAACTATTAGATCTTTTCCTAACTTCTTGAGGTGAAACACTGAATGAAGAATCTGTGCTTAGTGGACCCATAGCAATAAACTCAGTCCAATCCATGTTTACGTTCCTTGGAGCATTATCCTGCACCCTTAATAACCATTCCCACACCTATTCCCCAGGTTCCTGTTTGTACATATTAGAAAACTCAAGGACTTCTCTTGGAGTGTAGCGTACTTCCTCCTGGGTCACACTTTGTACTTCACCTTTTGTGGTTCGCTGGGACTTAAGTCTAGTTATATGCCTAGAAGCCAGAATCTGTAGTGTGGGATTGTTTTGAGAACGTTCAGCATTGTCTTGTAAAGCATCTGCCTCCGATGCTGCCCCAGGCAATGGCTCAGGCAAGGGCTATTTAGAGGCAGCTGAGGAAGGGCTAATTTCATTAAATGGAAGTGGAGGGGCTAATGCTTTTACTGGGCAGGGTGGTGTAGCAGACAAACGTCAAGTAATCTCTTCCGATGGAAGTGGTTCTATTGGCAACCCTACCAACAGGAGTGATTAAATGGAATTTAGGGGCTCACTGTCTCCAGCTTTCTAATTATCTTCCCATATGTCCCCATCCCAAGTTTCAGGATCTTATTTCTTCCCAATTAGTGCCCTCATTTTAACTTCAGACACCTCTTGAGTTTGGCAATTGAAGTAGGATTGTAATTCAGCCACTCTTACAATAAGACTCTGGTTTTGTTTTTGGCAATATCAGTGTTATTGCTACAAGAAATAAGACTTTCTTTCAAAGCACAAGTGTTTCCACTTTGAGGTTGTTTATGCTGCACTTGAGCTTTGACACTGAAGCCCTGAGTGCATCTCTTCCTTTCACCAGTTTGTCTAGTGAGTGAAAGTAGGACCAACCAACCAGCTTCTGTATACTTCTCATTATGAGAAAATTGTTGAAATGTATCATATATGCGATCACCCAGAGCCTCGCCTTTCACCAATACCTGATCTGTTGGTGGTGATAATTTGCATATTTGAATTGCCTCATGCCATGGATTAGCAGTGCCTTCTTTACTACTGAGAGCAGAGTCATCAACATCTTCGAAACTAACCAGACTTGAAAATTAATTTAGAAAACTCATCCTTAAAATTTTGTTTGTCAGAACCACTCTCGGTACCAACTGTCTTAGGCTGGGTTCTCTAGAGAAGCAAAGCTAGTCAAGGGTATAAATATGTATAGAAAGAGAGATTTACATCAAGGAAGCAGCTCATGTGATTGTAGATTTGCAAATCCATGCATCAGGATAGAGGCTTCTTGTGACTGATGTAGTCATAGGGGCTGGCAAAGCCCAGATTGGCAGGCTAGAGAGCAGGGCTCTTAAACTCCCAGTCTGTGAAGGTTGATGAATCCCAGGATCAGCAGATAAGTCCCAAGAACTGGAGGTCGGATGAACAAGGGACAGCTGCAGGATCCAGAGCAAGCCAAGAGCCTTGGCAAGATGAGCAGGAAGGAAGTACATGGCAGAGGGTGAAGAGAGAAAGGCTGAGTGGGGAGTGAGCCACCACAGGCCCTACCTGCACTGATACCACTCGGAAGGTTCCATTATGGGGCTTCCAGATCTGAAATCCACATATCAGATTTCAACAGGGAAGTGATCACATCACAACATCGTACAACAGCCAAGACACAGAGAATCGTGGCCCAGCGAAGTTGACACACACAATCTTAACAATCACACATGCCTTGTGATTAATGTCAGTGTAAAATTACAGCAATTCAGTTACGACAGGACTACTAATGGCCCAGACCCTTTACAAATGACCGTTTGGCCACCCCACCAGGAAAGAGCCACGACGAGCTGAGGTGCTTGCTTAGAGCAAAGGGAACATGGAATAGGTGGTGGAAGAAGGTAGTTCTAAATAGCACTTACGGCCATGTGACCAACTACAGAAACGAGGAATGTAACTGTTATGAGTGTTTCTGCTTTGTATGTGTGCATCAAATATTTTTGTTTTCTCAACTTATAAAATATAAGATGTAAACAGGGCTAGTGCATTTTTGGTTGTATGTGTGTTCATTGTATCATGTTAGCACAAGAATGCCTTTATAATTGTCTTTATTCAGAGATCATGTATGGTTTAAGGAGATGTGTAGAGTTGGAAAGGGGTGAACTGTGATAGTTAAGATTGTGTATTAACTTGGCTGTGCCGTGATTCTCAGAGTTTTGGCAGTCGTGTTATGTTGTGTTCACTTCCCTGTTGAGATTTAATATGTGATTACCCCCATGCTGCCATATGATGTGAGTAGGCATTTGGTTGAAGGGGAGTTTCCTTGGGTGTGTGTCCTGCATCTAGTTTACGCAGACATTCTGTCAGGGCTCGGGGGTTTTTGTCATTGTGGAATCTGCAGCTGGCTTCTGTTCGTCTCACCTCCAGTTTTGGGGACTTGAGCTAACAGTTTACCTGCGGTCTTGCCTGCCACTCTTTGGATTTGTTGACCTTCACAGCCTGTGAGTAAAAGCCATGCTCTCCAGCCTACCGATGTTGGGTACACGAGCACCTGAGGGTACATGAATAAGGAGAGACCTGTATCCTGACCCACAGACTTGGGATGTTATGGCCTCTAAAACCGTGAGAGCCATTTTCTTGATATAAATCTCTCTCTCTCTGTAGGTATTTATACACTTTACTGGTTTTGCTTCTTTAGAGAACGCTGCCTAAGTCAGAGCATTCACATGAGATACAAATATGTTTGCTTCTTTGGCCTGTTCAGGGAGGTCTGTCACATGCCACTACTTTATACTTCCTTGTCTCCAAATTCCAATCATGTTCCTTCCAAGTCCCTGGCTATCCAGTCAAACTATTGGCCACAACCCATGAATCAGTGTACCACTGCATATCTGGCCATTTATCCTTCCAAGTAAAGTGAAAACTCACGTTCACTGATTGAAATTCTGCCCATTGAGAGGCTATTCCCTCACCACTGTCCCTCAGGGAGGTCCCAGAAAGGGGCTGTAGTGCTTTGCTGCTGCTCTCCATGTTGAGATGGTGCCTGCATATCATGCAGAGAAACACCTGTAAACCAGACATCAGTTTTCTCTTCCTCAGTCAACTGATGATGAGGTCATAGATGAAGACTAGGAAAGGGCAAGTAATGTAATAGGGGTGGAGGCCATGGGCATTTGGGCCATTTCCTCCTGCGACTTACTTGAGCCTTCAGGTCCTGCTCAGGCCTGATATCATGTATACCACTTGCATGTAATGATGGAGTGCGGCTCTGCACATCTGGCTTTATGGCTCCGTAAGTCAGACAACACCCAGTTCATGATGGGCAGCTCTGGATGCATTGTGACTTGGTGTCCTACGGTTAAGTGTTCAGTCTCTACTAAGGCCCTGTAACAAGCCAAAAGCTGTTTCTCAAAAGGAGAGTAGTTAAATGCAGAGGATGGCAGGGCTGTGCTCCCAAATCCTAAGGATCTGCACTGTGATTCACCAATAGGGGCCTGCCAGAGACTCTAAACAGGACTCCAAAGACCCTCTCTGTCTGCCACTGTCACTTCCAAAACCACTGGCTCTGCCAGGTCATACGGCTCAAGTGGCAGAGCAGCTTGGACGTCAGACTGAACCTGTTGCAGAGCTTTCTCTTGTTGTGGGCCCTACTCAAAAGGTGCAGCTTTCAAACCATGTGATAAATAGGCTGGAGCAGCACACCCAAATGAGGGATATGATGCCTCCGAAACCCAAAGAGGCCCAACAAATGTTGTGCCTCCTCTTTAGCTGTAGGAAGGGCCAGATACATCAACTAATTCTTCACTTTACAAGGAATATTTCAACATCCCCCACACCACCGGAGCCCTAGAAATTTCACTGAAATGTAGGCATATGGATTTTTGTCAGAATAATTTTCCACCCTCTAGCATGCAATGGAAACTCTGGTGGCATACAGTGGTTAAGTGCTTCAGCTGCTAACCAAGAGGTCCGCAGTTCGAATCCGCCAGGTGCTCCTTTGAAACTCTATCGGGCAGATCTAATCAGTCCTATAGGGTCACTACGAGTCGGAATCGACTCGATGGCAGTGTGTTTGGTTTTTGGGTTAGCATGCAAGTATCTTACCGATAAGTCTAGAGTATTGATACTTCTTTCTTACTAGGTTCAGTCAGCATAATGCCATTAATGTAATGGACCAATGTGACGCCTTCTGGAAAGGAAAAGCAATCAAGCTCCCTGAGGACTGAATTATGACATACACCTTGAGAATTGACATACCCCCGAGATAAATTAGTGCAGGTGTATTGCTGGCCTGACCAAGTGACAGCAAACTGCTTCTGGTGGTCCTTTAAAACAGGGATAGAGAAAAAGGCATCAGGGAGACTAATGGCTGCATACCCCAGAAGATATATTAATTTTCAGGCCACATCCCCAAGGAAGCTTCTCTTCCAACTGATTGGCTGATCACATCAGATCACAAAATGGAAGATGATTACATAATTTCGGCCAAATCCCTGAGAATCATGGCCTACCTAAGTTAACACGTAACATGAACCATGACAGTGGTGATGAAAGTGTTCTGACGTAGATACTGGTGATGGTTCAATAGGATTGTGAAAGTAGGTAAAGCCACTATATGACACACTTTAAAGCTATTAAAACAAACCTTTCTTTAATAAGAAATCTACTAGTTAATACAGTCTAAGCTATAAAGTATAAATTGAGCTGGAAAAATACCACAACAAAAGTGAAAAAACACCCACTGAGGTGAGAAGAAGAAAATGTCTGGTTCTGAGGCTGATGTTCCCAGGCTGTGAATGAGGAGCTGCTGTGGAGGAGGCATGTCAAGTGGCTCTGCCTCTGGTGCCCGGGGCAGAGCTAGCGATGGAGGACTTAATAGCCTGTGGGGCTCCAGTGTTGGAGTAGGAGCAGGATCGATATCAGCTGTTTGTCGGGAGCCAGTTGAAGGTGGCCCAGGATGGAAATCCACCCCTCCAGCTGACTCTTTGTCTGTCGCCATCGCCGGACCTGGTGATGAAATAGCTGGTGCCCTAAGGACTTCCGGTGTTGGTGCAGGAGCAGGTGGTTGAGGAACCATTTCTGTAGGTGGCCCAGGATGGGAATCGGGCCCTCCAGCAGGCTCTTCCCCTGGTGCCGGGGCCAGAGATGGAGATGGACGGCTGTGGGCTATCTTGAGCCCTAGTGTTGGTAGAGGTACAGGAGCAGGGTTGACATCAGCTGGTGGTCCAGGAGCCAGCTCTGAATATAGCCCAGAATAAGAATCTCATTTTCCAGCTTTCTCCCGATTTGGTGCCAGTGCTGGAGCTGGTGATGCTGCTCTGTGGAGTCCCAGTGTTAGTCCAGGCGTGTTATGGACCTCACCATGCGGTCCAGGAGCTGGTTATGGTCTTGGCCCAGGGAAAGAATCTGATCTTTCAGCAGGCTGTCTGTCAGGTGGCAGTGCTCGACTTGGTGATGGAGGACCTGTTGTTGTACCCAGCTCCAATGTTCCTGCAAGAGCGGGATCTGACTCAGGAGACGGTCCTTGAGTGTGTTCTGGAAGTTGCCCAGGGTAAAAATCCAGCTCTTCTGTGGGCTCTCCATCTGGTGATGGGATAGGCGGTGCTGTATTGAGCGTCGGTGTCTGTACAGGATCAGAATCGACATCACCAGGTGGTCCATGGCCTGGCTTAGGCGGTGGCCCTGGTTAAGAACGTGAACCTCCAGCGGGCTATCCATCCGCTGCCAGAGCTGAAGCTTGTGACAGAATAGCTGTTGCTCTGTCGACGTCTTGTGTTGGAGCAGGAGCTGGATCGACGTCAGCTGGTGTTCCAGGATCCGGTTCTGGAGGTGGCTCACGATGGAATCCACCTCTCCATCGGACTCTCCATCTGATGCTGCTGATGGACCTGGGGGAAGACCTAGGCTACGTCAAGCTCCAGTGTTGAAACAGGAGCAGAAGCAGGATTGACATCAGCCAATGGTCCGGGAACTGGTTCTGGAGGTGGCCCAGGATACGAATCTGAGCCTCCAGCTGGCTGTTCGTCAGGTTCCACTGCAGGAGCTGGTGATGGAAGCAGTGGTGCTCTGTGGAGCTCTGGTTTTTGTGCAGGAACAGGATCAACCTCACCAGCTGGTAAAAGGGCCGCTTCAGGAGGTGGCCCAGGATAAGAATCCCACCCTTCAGGCTGCTCTGGGTCTGGTGGTAGCGATGGAGCTGGTGATGGAATAGCTGGTGCTGTCTGCAGCTCTGGTGTTGGAGCAGCAGAAGGAGCAGGATTGACATCAGCTTGTGGTCCGGGAGCCATATCTGGAGGTGGCCCAGGAGAGGGGTCCACCCTTCCAGCCAGCTCTCCATCTGGTGCCAGTGCTGCAGCCGATGACATAATAGGTGGTGCACTATGGCAATTTGGTGCTGCTACAGGAAACGAATGTACCCCAGGAGATTGTCCCGGCGCCGGTTCTTGGGGCGAAGATAGCTCTCGAGCTCCTTTTACCATTGGCGCTGGCCCCGGCTCTGAAGCTGCAAGAGGAGACAGGTTCACCAACATGACTGCCTCTCCTCATGCCTTGCCAATGATGGAAAACACCCACTGCCACAAAGAGAAGCCCATTCCCAAGATTTTCCACCCCGGAAAGTCTTCCCAGACTGTGGTCCACCAGAAGAGAGTCTGAAGTTACTCTGAGCTCTGGCTCAACCCCAACCCCTGGGGTTCTTCCGTCGTGCCCCTCCCAAGCTCACATGCAGTCATGCCCAGTCTTCCTCACTCTCTGGCTGTGCCTCAGTGACCTCCATTTGAACGAGTTGTGCCAAGAGAAGTTGGGCACAGCGCTCCAGATGTGAGCCTGGCATGTTCACCTGCACATACTCCAGCACGAGCTTTAGGCAGGGGAAGTCTGGGAGCTGATTGAAATCCTCCGAGTATTCCTTGAGCCATGTGCCCAGGATAAAAGAGATGGCGCTAGGGATGGGTGGTGAAGAGCAGGGTCAGAAGCCTGGCTTTTCCCACCACACTGACCTCCCAGGGCACCCTTGCAATGGGCCAGTCCCTCTGTCTGCCCCTGTCCTTCCAAAGGTCAGGGCCACCCTGTATTACACACTCTGGTTATCCTGGCAGTGGCAGCCTGGTTACTGACAGGGGGGCTAGGACAGAGCCCTATCCCAGGGAGCTCCCCATCCATGGTCTGACCAACTCTCCCTCCTTGGTGAGCCTGAATTACATCCATTTCTGTCCCCTGGCCCTCTCCTCACTGGACAGTAACCCTCTAAGGGCACAGAAATATGTGTCTGCATGTTTATCTCGCAACCCGGCACACAGTAGTGCTTCAGGATTATCTGATGCTGGGTGCCACGCAGGGTCCGTCTCCTGACCCAGATGTCCAGGCCATGATGCCCCTCCTCTGGAGCGTGTGCACCAGCATGCTCCCTGGTTGTCTGCACGTGTGTGAGGGTCCCTTGTCCCATGGACACTGTTCTCCCCTCAGACAGGGGCCCCACATGAAGCTGAGCACCCATGACTGGGGACGGGGATTTGGGAGCAATTTTCTCCACTCCCCACCCCCCCCCCACACTTCCTGTTTTGGGTCCAAAATTCAGAAGGGGGCAACCTGTGATGTAAAGGAATTTTGGGAGGATGAATTGTCTCAGGAGCCTCTCTGAGCCCCCAGCCTCCCCTTTGCTCCCCAGGACACCCAGGTTCCACTCCCCTCTCTCTGTGATTGCTTACATCCTGCAGGGGCCGCCCCTAAACTCATCCCTCTAGTGGAATCTAGATGAATGTGGCCCAGGGTCTGCCAACCCCAATCCAGACACAGGTCCCCTGAAACCTCTGTCCTTCTATAGAGATAGAGCCCCTCCTTCTCCACACAAAGTCCACTCACCCTTTCAGCTGCTCCTGCGGTTCAGCTGCTCCTGGGGTGCCGCAGAATAGGGGTGGTTACATCCATACCTAGAGGTGGTGTGAGGGTGTCACATCTAATGCACTGTGGACACTACTTGCTTAAGATGTCTAGTGTTCCTGTCTCATTCTCGGACTGGAACGGAGGCCCAGGAGGGCAGGGATTCCTATCTGCTTTGTTCACTGAACAATGCTAAATACCCAGAACAGTGTCTGCAACAGCAGGGGCTTCACGGATCATTGGTGAATGAGTGAACCCACCCAGTACCTTC
This sequence comes from Elephas maximus indicus, assembly GCF_024166365.1. Classification (NCBI taxonomy): domain Eukaryota; kingdom Metazoa; phylum Chordata; class Mammalia; order Proboscidea; family Elephantidae; genus Elephas; species Elephas maximus. The sequence goes on from NC_064845.1 coordinate 28,342,988, forward strand.
CCAGGTATCTGAGAGTCCTGTAGCCTCTCTTCCAGCCTCCAGGGATCTCTTTTCTGGCTATACCAAGGACAAGCCAAAACCAAAAACCAAATCCAGTGACGTTGATACCAAGGACAAGGACACACTAAATGGAATCTCAACATCCCCTTTACAAATGGGAGGTATGTTTGCTCAAGGGCACGTAGTCAGTGAGGTGTAAGGCAGACAGCTTCTTCGTGTTGGAGAACATGTGAAGATCCCAGCCCCTCCAGCACCCTTTACCATAGAGCTGGGCTCCGGGTATACACTTTCTGTGGCTTATCCCATGTGGTCCTGACAGTAATTCTAGCTGATTGGACCTTTATCGGCCCACTTCTCAGGGGAGAAAACTGAGGCTCTGAGTGGTGAAGTGGCATTCTCCAGACTCACAGCTGGTAGGGAGTAGAGGCCCCATTGGGCTTTGGAGGGCAGGGCAGTCACCTTTGGAGCAGCTGGTCTAGGACTTGCTGGGTGGTGGCGTAGGTTCTATAGGTTCGCAGAAAGATGTCGATGTAGGAGAAGTCACCCTTTAGGAAAGCGGGCACCAGGAGCTCCACCAGCTTCTCCAGTGAGCCTGCCTTGAAGGTTTTCATCACCCAGGCCTCATCCAGGTCCTCGTTTGAACCACAGACACACTGAGGTGGGACAGAGGAGGAACATATTGTCAGAGGCAACCCCATAAACCACCAGGAGGGTTGGGGGCCCAGAGCTTAGACCAGGCACTCCCTGTCCCTCAGTGACCTGTGGCAGGAGGTGGGACATGAGTGCCTTCAGCATCAAACAGGACTCGGATTTCCAAGCAGAATTGGAGGTGGGGGCTGATTACAAACATTAGGAACCTGAAGGGATTTCGTTAACTAAGTAACCATTGTTATCTCCCTGAAGGAAGAGCAGTATCCCAGTGAGTCTTCACAAAACACCCCATTGAGAAAACAGAGGCTTGGTGATATCCAGTGTCTTCCCGAGGTCACCTGGTCAGAGCCCAGAACTGTCTGACATTAGTGTTCCATGATGTTCCCTCTGTGCAACATGAAGCCTGCTCTGCTCCTGACTCAGAGGGGAAGGTCTGGTGTAAGCTCATTCCCTCCCAGCTGGAGACAGTGCACACAGCAGACACACCAATGAGATAGGCAAGACATGGATTTTTCTTTCTGTGCATTAAAGGGGGTTTTGAGAACATGAAGCTATGGAGCACCCAGACGAATACAAGGTTGAGAACCTAGAGACCCTGGGGTGGGAGAAAGACCCCCGTAAAACTGAGGATCTGAACAGATGGCCCAGGGAGTGCAAATGTGAATGATCGGTAAAAGACTGAGAGGCGGTTCAGCTTCTTAGGGCCAACGGGTGCCTCAGAGCCACCCTGCAGTTCTGTTGGCCACCCTGACAGCAGACTGGCAAAACAGAAAGGAACCATAATACCTGGAACAGGCTCAATGCAGAGACGTGGCCAGCATCACAAACTGCTGGGGCACAGCACTGCGACCACTGTTTTCGGAAGGAGTCTAGCTCTAGTGATCCTAACTTGAAATGTGTACATCCTCCCCACCAAGCATGCCACTCCTGGGAGTCTGTCCTGGGTGGGTGAGTGTGTGAGGACACATGTAAGTGTTCCTGCAGCCCTGCAGAAGGCATCAGTCCAGGGCCAGCAGCAGAGAGAGGCTCAGTCACTGTGGGGACAGGCCTCCCTTCTGGAACATTCTGCAGCGAGTCAGGCTAGAGCCCCTGACCTGAAGGGGTCACGTGATGTGTTCCCTGAGATTGCAGGTTGTGGAAAAAGATGTGTCATAGCCTAAGCCCTCGTTTTAGGATAAAAGAAGCTTGCCAAGTGTGATGATGTGTGAAGCTGGGAGAAGTTGTGCAAGGAGAGCCCAGCCGACTGCTGCCTGAGACCCTGGGGTTGAAAGTTCAACACTAAAACAGCAGCAACAGGCAAAATACGCATGTGCTTATGTGAAGTGAAGACAGTATAAAAACCTCATTTCTGATATTCCTACAAATATGGGAAGAGTGACTTTGTAGCTGGCCAGGGCAGGGAGGAGAGTACGGAGGGGGGGATATCATTTTCTTGTGAGGGGACTGGGGACCCTCAAGAGGGAAAGCCCTGGGAGTGACCTGAGGTCCACAGGGTGGTGTCTTGGGCATCTTGGGTCCCTGGGTAGGGACGTCACTCCCCTCCCCCTGCACTCACCCAGAACCTGCGGCAGCCCTTCATCGCCCGTTTCTTGGGGGTAAACCGAGGAGACGATGCCATTCTCCTTTTCCTTGGGGATCTCCTGCGGAGAGTTCTGCAGAGACAGTGCCGGCAGCGGCCAGGGAGGCGTCAAGAGCCCCTCTGAGCTGCCTCCTTCTCTTTCTGCCCTTCAAGCCCTTGTGCCTCTGAGGAGCTCCCAGTTCTCCCATGCTGGATGGGTCGGCCTGTGGGCTGTACCATCTAGCCCTGACCATGTCCCCAGATATAGGAATCAACCTCTAATTACTGCAGCAGGATCTGGCAGAAGCTGGGCTGGCACAGGGTCAGCAGTGGCCCAGGCAATGCCAGTAGGTAGGGCTGCACTTTGACTGCCACACTCAGGGTGAGCTGGATCTCAGAGAAGGTCCAGGTGAGAGTGCTGACTTAGCCTGTGACCCCGACAGTCCCTCCCTACGGCCTCGTCTGAACTGAAACCCCTGGGTAGACTTAAATCCCTGCGTTCTGTGTGATCAGCGGGGTCAGGGCAGGGAAGTGAAAGAGGCCTCCCCATTTGCCACCCCAGCCCCCAGCCTCCCCAAGGCACCCAAGCTAATGGACTAGGCCCAGCCACGGTCAGACTCAGCCCCATGAACCCAGTGTGGTGAGAGGCCGTGGGGATGGAGCTTGGGGTTGCCCTCAATGTGTGCTATTCCTGAAGCAGCAGCCCAATTTTCATCATCCTCATTATTACTCCTCGCCTCCCAGATCTCCCCAGGTCACATGGCTCCTCCTTCCCTGACCCCCACCACCTCTCTCCCAAATGGACCCTGCCTCATCCAACAACTTTCTGCCTCATCAGTTCTGTGCACATTTCCTCCCAGCCCCCATTTACCAGGGACCCCATGAGGACAAGGGCTGGCATGGCCTGGGGGGTGGAATGACCTTGGGGAGGTCTGTAGGGCCACCCAGGTGGGGTCACCGTGGTGGCTCTCTTTTATCCTCTCTCTCTGTTTCTCTCTCAGTCATCCCGTGTCTGTCATTTATTTTTCTCTCTCCCTTCAGGCAGCAGCTGTGATGTATGACCTGCCCATGGAGAGACTCATGTGACAAAGACCTGAGGGAGGGTCCTGATCAACAGACAGGAGTGAGGCCCCCCAGTCCAAAAGCTCATGGAGTCCTGCTGATAACACGGAAGTGAGTAGGGAACAGATCGTCCCCAGTCAAGACTCAGTTGAGACCACAACCACAGTCTCCTGAGAACTTGGAGAAGTCACCAGGTAAGCCATGCCTGGGTTCCTGGCCCAGAGAGACTGTGTGCTGTTGTGTGTTGTGAGTCATTAGTTTTGGGGGTGTTGTTATCACAGAGCAAGAGAGAACTCCACCAGCCCACCAGGTCATGGGTCCTGGACCTGTTCTCCTCCTCCCTGCCTCCCCTCCTCCTCAGCTACCTCTAGCTCTACTGGCTGCATTTCAACCACTTCTCTGGACAAACTCACATCTGTGTCCCAGTCTCTGCAACAGCTCTGTCTTCTCCCTGGCACGCTGTCCCCAGACTAGCGCAGGGCTGGTGCCTCCTGTCATTCTGGTCAGACATAAATGTCACCTTAGTGAGACCTCCTGGACCACACCCCAACTTTATCTCACAGCACCCTGCTTTATTTTCTCTATAAAATATGCTTTTTTCTTTGCATGTGTTTGTTTTCATGCTTTTATCCATCTTCATGTCTCCCCTACAGATTGTGAGCTCCAGCGGACAGGGACCACATGGGTCATTTTCAGAACCAGCTCCTGGATGACCTGCTGATGTTGATCCTGCTCCTGCACTAACACTGGAGCTCCACAGTGCACCAACTATTCCGTCACCAGCTCCATCACCAGCGTCAGATGGCAGTCAGCTGGAGGCGTAGAGTTCAATCGTAGCCACCTCCTGAATGGCTCCCAGATCACCTGCTGATGTCGATCCGGCTCCTGCTCAACATAAGAGCTCTATAGAGCACCAGGTCCTCCATCTCCGGCTCTGCCTCGGTCACCAGAGGTTGAGCCATTTGCTGCAAGTCCTCCACAGCCACCCCTTATTCACAGCTAGGGAACGTTAGCTCCAGAAACACACCCTTTCTTCAGCTCACCTGAGCGGGAATTTCTTTGGTTTTGTGGTAATATTTTTCCAGATCACTTTATACTTCATAGTTTATTCTATTTTAAGTGGTAGATTTCTCATAAAATTTGTTTTAATAATTTTTAAGTGTGTAGTATACTGGCTTTATGTACTTTTACAATCTTATTCAACCATCATCAGTACCTACTTCAGAACATTTTCATCACCACTGTGATGGTTAATGTTATGTGTCAGCTTGGTTAGGTGATGATTCCCAGGGTTTGGCAGACGTTATGTAATTAGCCTCCATTTTATGATCTGGTGTGAGCAGCCAATCCATTGGAAGAGGAGTTTCCTTGGAGGAGTGAACTGCAAATTAACACATCTCCTGGTACCTGGTATGCAGCCGTTGATCTGGCCAATGCCTTTTTCTTCATCCTTCTTTTGAAGGACAGGCCCTTCTTGGTGAATCACTGCGCAGATCTGCAGGATTTTGGAGCAAAGCCCTGCCATCCTCTGCAGATAACTACTTTCCTTTTTTTTTTTAAATAATTTTTATGGTGCTTTAAGTGAAAGTTTACAAATCAAGTCAGTCTGTCACATATAAGCTTATATACACCTTACTCCATACTCCCACTAACTCTCCCCCAATGAGTCAGCCCGCGCCCTCCTTCCAGTCTCTCCTTTCGTGACAGTTTTGCCAGTTTCTAACCCTCTCTACCCTCCCATCTCCCCTCCAGACAGGAGACGCCAACACAGTCTCAAGTGTCCACCTGATACAAGTAGCTCACTCTTCATCAGCATCTCTCTCCAACCCATTGTTCAGTCCCTTCCATTTCTGATGAGTTGTCTTCGGGAATGGTTCCTGCCCTGGGCCAACAGAAGGTTTGGGGACCATGACCGCCGAGATTCTTCTAGTCTCGGTCAGACCATTAAGTATGGTCTTTTTATGAGAATTTGGGGTCTGCATCCCACTGTTCTCCTGCTCCCTCAGGGGTTCTCTGTTGTGCTCCCTGTCAGGGCAGTCATCGATTGTGGCCAGGCACCAACTAGTTCTTCTGGTCTCAGGATGATGTAAGTCTCTGGTTCATGTGGCCCTTTCTGTCTCTTGGGCTCATAGTTATCGTGTGACCTTGGTGTTCTTCATTCACCTTTCATCGAGATGGGTTGAGAACGACTGATGCATCTTAGATGGCCGCTTGTTAGCATTTAAGACCCCAGACGCCACGCTTCAAAGTGGGATGCAGAATGTTTTCATAACAGAATTATTTTGCCAGTTGACTTAGAAGTCCCCTTAAGCCATAGGCCCCAAACCCCCACCCTTGCTCTGCTGACCTTCAAAGCATTCAGTTTATCCCGGAAACTTCCTTGTTTTTGGTCCAGTCCAGTTGAACTGACCTTCCCTGTATTGAGTATTGTCCTTCCCTTCACCTAAAGTAGTTCTTATCTACTAACTAATCAGCAAATAACCCTCTCCCACCCTCCCTCCCTCCCCCCTCTCGTAACCACAAAAGTATGTGTTCTTCTCAGTTTGTACTATTTCTCAAGATCTTATAATAGTGGTCTTATACAATATTTGTCCTTTTGCCTCTGACTAATTTTACTCAGTATAATGCCTTCCAGGTTCCTCCATGTTATGAAATGTTTCACGGATTCGTCGCTGTTCTTTATCGATGCGTAGTATTCCATTTTGTGAATATACCGTAATTTATTTACCCATTCATCCGTTGATGGACACCTTGGTTGCTTCCAGCTTTTTGCTGTTGTAAACAGAGCTGCAATAAAAATGGGTGTGCATATATCTGTTCGTGTAAAGGCTCTTATTTCTCTAGGTTATATTCTGAGGAGTGGGATTTCTGGGTTGTATGGTAGTTCTATTTCTAACTTTTTAAGAAAACGCCAGATAGATTTCCAAAGTGATTGTACCATTTGACATTCCCACCAGTAGTGTGTAAGAGTTCCAATCTCTCCGCAGCCTCTCCAACATTTATTATTTTGTGTTTTTTGGATGAATGCCAGCCTTGTTGGAGTGACATGGAACCTCATCGTAGTTCTACTTTGCATTCTCTAATGGCTAATGATCGAGAGCTTTTTTTCATGTGTCTGTTAGCTGCCTGTATATCTTCTTTTGTGAAGAGCGTGTTCATATCCTTTGCCCAGTTTTTGATTGGGTTGTTTGTCTTTTTGTGGTTGAGTTTTAACAGAATCATATAGATTTTAGAGATCAGGTGCTGGTCGGAGATGTCACAGCTGAAAATTTTTTCCCAATCCGTAGGTGGTCTTTTTACTCTTTTGGTGAAGTCTTTAGATGAGCATAGGTGTTTGATTTTTAGGAGCTCCCAGTTATCTGGTTTCTCTTCGTCATTTTTAGTAATGTTTTGTATTCCATTTATGCCTTTAATTAGGGCTCCTAAGGTTGTCCCTATTTTTTCTTCCATGATCTTTATCGTTTTAGTCTTTATCTTTAGGTCTTTGATCCACTTGGATTCAGTTTTTGTGCATGGTGTGAGGTATGGGTCCTGTTTCATTTTTTTTGCAAATGGATATCCAGTTATGCCAGCACCATTTGTTAAAAAGACTCTCTTTTTCTCAATTAACTGACACTGGGCCTTTGTCAAATATCAGCTGCTCATATGTGGATGGATTTATATCTGGGTTCTCCATTCTGTTCTATTGGTCTATGTGCCTGTTCTTGTACCAGTACCAGGCTGTTTTGACTACTGTGGCTTTATAATATATTCTGAAATCATGTAGAGTGATGCCTCCCACTTTCTTCTTCTTTTTCAGTAATGCTTTACTTATCCGGGGCTTCTTTCCCTTCCAAATGAAGCTGGTGATTTGTTTCTCCATCACATTAAAAAAGGTCATTGGAATTTGGATCGGAAGTGCATTGTATGTATAGATGGCTTTTGGTAGAATAGACATTTTTACTATGTTAAGTCTTCCTATCCATGAGCAAGGTATGTTTTTCCACTTATGTAGGTCCCTTTTCGTTTCTTGCACTAGTACTTTGTAGTTTTGTTTGTATAGGTCTTTTACATCTTTGGTAAGATTTATTCCTAAGTATTTTATCTTCCTGGGGGCTACTGTGAATGGTATTGATTTGGTTATTTCCTCTTCGTTGTTCTTTTTGTTGATGTAGAGGAATCCAAGTGATTTTTGTATGATTATCTCATATCCTGAGACTCTGCCAAACTCTTCTATTAGTTTCAGTAGTTTTCTGGAGGATTCCTAAGGGTTTTCTGTGTATAAGATCATCTCATCTGCAAATAGAGATAATTTTACTTCTTCCTTGCCAATCTTGAAGCCCGTTATTTCTTTGTCCAGCCTAATTGCTCTGGCTAGGACCTCTAGCACAATGTTGAATAAGAGCGGTGATAAAGGGCATCCTTGTCTGGTTCCCGTTCTCAATGGAAATGCTTTCAGGCTCTCCATTTAGAGTGATATTGGCTGTTGGCTTTGTATAAAAAAAAAAAAAAAAGAATTTTTTTTTTGTTTTGTTTAGATGCCTTTTATTATGTTGAGGAATTTTCCTTCAATTCCTATTTTCCTGAAAGTTTTTATCATCAATGGGTGTTGGACTTTGTCAAACGCCTTTTCTGCATCAATTGATAAGATCATGTGGTTTTTGTTTTTTGTTTTATTTATATGGTGGATTACATTAATGGTTTTTCAAATATTAAACCAACCTTGCATACCTGGTATAAATCCCACTTGGTCATGGTGGATTATTTTTTTGATATGTTGTTGAATTCTCTTGGCTAGAATTTTATTGAGGATTTTTGCATCTATGTTCATGAGGGATATAGGTCTGTAATTTTCTTTTTTTGTGGTGTCTTTACGTGGTTTTGGTATCAGGGATATGGTGGCTTCATAGAATGAGTTAGGTAGTATTCCATCATTTTCTATGCTTTGAAATACCTTTAGTAGTAGTGGTGTTAAGTCTTCTCTGAATGTTTGGTAGAACTCTGCAGTGAAGCCGTCCGGGCCAGGGCTTTTTTTGTTGGGAGTTCTTTGATTACCTTTTCAATCTCTGTTTTTGTTATGGGTCTATTTAGTTGTTCTACTTCTGATTGTGTTAGTTTAGGTAGGTAGTGTTTTTCTAGGAATTCATCCATTTCTTCTAGGTTTGCAAATTTGTTAGAGTACAGTTTTTCATAGTAATCTGATATGATTCTTTTAATTTCAGTTGGGTCTATTGTGATATGGCCCATCTTGTTTCTTATTTGGCTTATTTGTTTCCTTTCTTGTATTTCTTTAGTCCGTCTGGCTAATGGTTTATCAATTTTGTTAATTTTTTCAAAGAACGAGCTTTTGACTTTGTTAATCCTTTCAATTGTTCTTCTGTTCTCCATTTCATTTAGTTCAGCTCTAGTTTTTATTATTTGTTTTCTTCTGGTGCCTGATGGATTCTTTTGTTGCTCACTTTCTATTTGTTCAAGTTGTAGGGACAGTTCTCTGATTTTGGCTTTTTCTTCTTTATGTATGTGTGCATTTATCGATATAAACAGACCTCTGAGTCCTGCTTTTGCTGTGTCCCAGAGGTTTTGATAGGAAGTGTTTTCATTCTCGTTGCATTCTATGAATTTCTTTATTCCCTCCAGTCTTTAAGCCAGTCTTTTTTGAGGAGGGTATTGTTCAGTTTCCAAGTATTTGATTTCTTTTCCCTGATTTTTCTGTTATTGATTTACACTTTTATGGCCTTATGGTCTGAGAAGATGCTTTGTAATATTTCGATGTTTTGGATTCTGCAAAGGTTTGTTTTATGACCTAATATGTGATCTATTCTAGAGAAAGTTCCATGTGCACTAGAAAAAAAAGTATACTTTGCAGCTGCTGGGTGGCGTGTTCTGTATAAGTCTATGAGGTCAAGTTGGTTGATTGTTGCGATTAGGTTTTCCGTATCTCTATTGAGCTTCTTACTGGAAGTCCTGTCCTTCTCCGAAAGTGGTGTGTTGATGTCTCCTACTGTAATTGTGGATGTGTCCATCTCACTTTTCAGGCCTGTTAATGTTTGTTTTATGTATCTTGCAGCCCTGTCATTGGGTGCATACATATTTAATATGGTTATATCTTCCTGGTCAGTTGTCCCTTTAATCATTATGTAGTGTCCTTCTTTATCCTTTGTGCCGGATTTGACTTTAAAGTCTATTTTTTCAGAAATTAATATTGCTACTCCTGCTCTTTTTTGCTTGTTGTTTGTTTGATTTATTTTTTCCATCCTTTGAGTTTTAGTTTGTTTGTGTCTCTAAGTATAAAGTGTGTCTTTTGTAGGCAGCATATAGACGGATTGTGTTTCTTTATCCAGTCTGAGACTCTCTGTCTCTTTATTGCTGCATTTAGTCCATTTACATTCAGTGTAATTATAGATTAGTGCTGTCCTTTTGATGCCTTTTTGTGTGTGTTGTTGACAATTTCATTTTTCCACTTACTTTTTTGTGCTGAGACGTTTTTCATTGTAAATTGTGTGTTCCTCATCTTCATAGTAGTTGAATTTATGTTGGTTGAGTTGTTATGTTTTTCTTGGTTTTTATTTTGAGTTACGGAATCGTTAGACCTCTTTGTGGTTACCTTAATATCTACCCCTATTTTTCTAAGTAAAAACCTAACTTGTATCGTCCTATATCACCGTGTTTTCCTCTCCATATGGCAGTTCTGTGCCTCCTGTATTTAGTCCCTCTTTTTGATTATTGTGATCTTTTACATAATGACTTCAATGATTCCCTGTTTTGAGCATTTTTTTCTTTTTAAAATTAATCTTAACTTGTTTTTGTGATTTCCGTATTTGAGTTGATATCAGGATGTTCTGTTCTGTGACCTTGTGTTGTGTTGGTATCTGATATTACTGATTTTGTGACCAATTTCCTTTAGTATTTCTTCTAGCTGTGGTTTGGATTTTGCAAATTCTCTAAGCTTGTGTTTATCTGTAAATGTCTTAATTTCGCCTTCATATTTGAGAGAGAGTTTTGCTGGATATATGATCCTTGGCTGGCAGTTTTTCTCCTTCAGTGCTCTATATATGTCATCCCATTGCCTTCTTGCCTGTATGGTTTCTGCTGAGTAGTCTGAACTTATTCTTATTGATTCTCCCTTGAAGGAAACCTTTCCTTTATCCCTGGCTGCTTTTAAAATTTTCTCTTTATCTTTGGTTTTTGCAAGTTTGATGATAATGTGTCTTAGTGATTTTCTTTTTGGATCAATTTTAAATGGGGTTCAATGAGCATTTTGGATAGCTATTCTTTCATCTTTCTTGATGTCAGGGAAGTTTTCTGCCAACAGATCTTCAACTATTCTCTCTGTGTTTTCTGTTATTCCTCCCTGTTCTGGAACTCCAATCACATGCAAGTTATTCTGCCTGGTAGAGTCCCACATAATTCTTAGGGATTCTTCATTTTTTTTAATTCTTTTATCTGATTTTTTCTCAGGTATATTGGTGTCAATTCCCTGGTCCTCCACATCTCCCACTCTGCATTCCAATTGCTCGAGTCTGCTCCTTTAACTTCCTGTTGCGTTGCCTAATTCTGTAATTTTATTGTTAATCTTTTGGATTTCTGAATGCTGTCTCTCTATGGATTCTTGCAGCTTATTAATGTTTCCACTATGTTCTTGAATAACCTTTTTGATTTCTTCAACTGTTTTATCAGTGTCTTCCTTGGCTTTTTCTGTAGATTGCCTTATTTCATTTATGACGTCACCCCTGATGTATTGAAGCATTCTGTAAATTAGTTTTTTATATTCTGCATCTGGCAATTCCAGGATTGTATCTGCATTTGGGAAAGATTTTGATTCTTTGGGGAGTTGTAGAAGCAATCACGGTCTGCTTCTTTATGTGGTTTGTTATGGACTGCTGTCTCTGAGCCATCTATAAGAAATTGTAATGATTCATTTTATATTTGCTCACTGAGTCTTGTTTTGTTTTCTTTCAATATACGTAGATGGGCTACTAGATTGCACTGTCTTGATTATTGTAGCCCTTGAATCACTTCTGTCCTATTACCAGCTGGTTTGGGCTCTTACCAGATATAGAAGCCTAAGAGTCCATTCACTATTCTTGAGTAGAATCTGATTTTGGGTCACAAAGTGTGTGGTGCAGACTGTCACGTATCCACCTAGAGGAGTAGTAGTGGTCATCACTTGTCGTCTGTGAACATGGGCTCGGCTGTAGTCATAAGGCCTCTGGTTGGGATCATTCTGTGTGAAGAGGGGCTGAAAGAGTGAGTGTGTCTGTGTGTGTGCTGAGCTAAAAGAGAGAGGAAGGAGGGGAGAAAGATAATGTGGAAAAGAAAACTAAAGCAGTATTGGAGGCAGATGAAGGGACAGAGACTAAGGAATTTTCTTTCTTGGCTTAACTGAAACAATGAAACAGAGCTGAGCTTTCAGCACCCAAAGGCCACTGTGTAAGGGAACCTCAGAGGAATAGCTCAATGGTGATCAGGAAGCTAGAGCAACCCAGCCAGGGGATAGGGCAGAGTCCAGGAGGCTCCTGTGTTGGCCACTTTTTTCATCTCTACATTAGACCTGATGACTAGCATCTAACGTCTCGTGTTCTCTGACAAGCTGGAGATAGCCTGTTGTTTTTTAGTCTTTAAATATTGTCATCTGTACCCAAATCTTCTGCAAAAGACCTCTTTAAAGCATTAAAAAGCAAAGGTATCACTTTGAGGACTAAGGTGTACCTAACCCACGCCATGATATTTTTAGTAGCCTCATATGCATGCCAAAGGTGGACAGTGAAGAAGGAAAATAGAAGGAATATCTTGACATGCCCCACACCACAGGACCCCTAGAAACTTCACTGAGGTGGAAGGTGCCTGAATTTTTGTGGGATTAATTTCCCACCCTCTAGCATGCAACTGTTTTACCAGTAAGTCCAGAGTCACTGACACTTCTTCCTTACTAGGTCCAATCAGTTATGGACCCATGTGATGTCTTGTGGAAGGGGAAGGTGATAAAGTTCCCAGCAGTGTAAATTACGACCTATGGCTGGAGAGTTGATGTAGCCATGAGATAGGCAACTGAAAGTGTATTGCTCATGAAGCTGGAGAGACAGGAATGTCCCAAGTCCATGGGTCAGGAAAGAGGCTTCTGAGTCACATAGCCACAGGAGCTATAAACTCAAGATCGGCAGGCCGGAGACCAGGGCTGTTGCTCACAGTCTGTGAAAATGGGCAAATCCCAAGATTGGCAGGAAGACCACAGGTAAGCTGCTAGCTCAAGTCCCAAGAAGTAGAGGTCAGAAAAACAGAAGCCAGCTGCAGGACCCCGAATGAGTGAAAACCCCCGAGCCCTGCCCGAATGTCTGCCCACACTCAATGCAGGCTGCATGCCCAAGGAAGCTCCCTTCAACTGCTTGGCTACTCACAGCAGATCCCATCATGGGGTGATCCCATATCAAATCTCAACAGGGAAGTGATCACAACATTACAGGACTGCCAAAACGCTGAGAATCATGGCCCAGCCAAGTTAACACACAATCTTAACCATCACAGATCTTGATCTTCTTGCCCTTCCACGAGACCTCACACTGGTCCATTACATTCATGACATCATGCTGATTGGACTTAGTAAGAAAGAAGTATCAATGACTCTAGACTTATTGGTAAGACATTTGTATGCTAGATGGTGGGAAATTATTCCAACCATAATTCAGTTTCCCTACACCTCAGTGAAATTTCTAGGGCTCCAGTGGTATGGGGCATGTCAAGATATTCCTTGTAAAGTGAAGGAAAAGTCAATTTATCTGGCCCCTCCCACAACTAAAAAGGAGGCACAACACCTGTTGGGCCACTTTGGATTGTGGAGGTAACTTATCCCTCATTTGGGTGTGCTACTGTGCCTATTTATCAAGTGACTCAGAAAGCTGCTAGTTTTGAGTGGGGCCCAGAACAAGAGAAGGCCTTGCAGCAGGTGCAGGCTGATGGTGCAGGCTGCTCTGCCGCTTGGGTCATGTGATCTGGCAGATCTGATCCTTCTGGAAGTGTCCATGGCAGATAGAGATGCTGTGTGGAGTCTCCTATTAGTGAATCACAGTGCAGATCCTTAGGATTTTGGAAGAAAGCCCTGCCATCCCATAGCTAGGATTCATGGGTCCAGGAATCAAGGGATGGAAATGGAAGTGGCACCATTCACTATTACCCCTAGAGATTCACTTGCAAAATTTTTGCTTCCTATCCTCAAGACTTTATGCTCTGCAGGCCTAGAGGCTTAGTTTCAAAGTGAGGGATGATCTAAGCAGGAGACAAAACACTGATTGAACTGGAAGTTAAGAATGCCACTAGCCGGGGGCCAAGATGGCGGACTAGATGGACGCTACCGCAGATCCCTCTTGCAACAAAGACTCGGAAAAACAAGTGAATCGATCACATACATAACAATCTACGAACTCTGAACAACAAGCACAGACTTAGAGATGGAAAACGAACAAATACGGGCAGACAGCGACCGTTTTCAGAACTAGGAGCCAGCGTACCAGGCAGGTGACCTTCGGAGTCCGATCTGGGGCAGAGCCCAGGGGCGCAGACGGCACAGACAAGGGGCCCAGCCCTACCGCCCCGAACCCATCCCGGGAGGGAGTCTAGCTGGTTAGCGCGGGCGGCGTAGCGGCACAGCCGGAGGGAGAAGCACCCGGGAGGCGGTGACTAATCTTGGAGCGGGGAGAGCAGCGTCCCAGCCGGGGAGCCGTCCCGCCAGGAGTTTGGCGGGAAGCGGGTGGGGCGCGAGCGGGGGGGGGTCAGCTATATTTCCCTAAAGCGACCCCGGGGCGGGGCCCACACGTTCGTGCGGGGGGACGCCCACCTAGTTCAAGTGTGTGGCGCGGCGCACCGGAGGGAGAAGTCCCTGGGAGGAAGTGACGGGTCTTGGAGCGGGGAGAGCAGCGTCCCAGCCGGGGAGCCGCTCCACTGGAATTTTGGCGAAAGTGGGCGGGGCGTGAGCACGGAGTCCAATTATATTCCCCTGAATTGACCCAGGGGGCGGGCCCACCTGGTCGTGCGGGTGACGCCTATTCAGTTCGCGTGAGCGGTGTGGCGCACCGGAGGGAGAAATCCCCGGGAGGAAGTGACTGGTCTTGGAGCGGGGAGAGCAGCGTCCCAGCCGGGGAGCCGTCCCGCTGGGATTTTGGCGAAAGCGGGCGGGGCGTGAGCATGGGGTCCAATTATATTCTCCTGAATAGACACTGGGGGCGGGCCCACCCGTTCTTTCGGGAGATGGCCACCCAGCTCGCGCGAGTGGTGCCGCGCACCGGAGGGAGGAGTCCCCGGGAGGAAGTGACTGGTTTCGGAGCGGGAAGAGTAGCGTCCCAACCAGGGAGCTGTCCCGCCCGGATTTTGGTGGATGGGGGCGGAGCGTGAACGCGGTGATCAGCTCTATATTCTGTGGTGCTACACCCCTAGCTCTCTGATCCCTAACCCACACTCCCCAGGCAGCTCCATTAACATCCGAATACCCGGAGCCAGAGGAAGAACTCAGATAGGGAGCTGACTGTATTTTTTTTAGCTGATTACCTGGAAAATCTAGTTTCCCAGTGATGGCTCAGAGACAGCAGTCCATATCAAACCACATAAAGAAACAGACCAGGACAGCTTCTCCAACCCCCCAAACAAAAGAATCAAAATCTTTCCCAAATGAAGATACAATCCTGGAATTATCAGATACAGAATATAAAAAACTAATTTACAGAATGCTTAAAGATATCACAAATGAAATTAGGATAACTGCAGAAAAAGCCAAGGAACACACTGATAAAACTGTTGAAGAACTCAAAAAGATGATTCAAGAACATAGTGGAAAAATTAATAAGTTGCAAGAATCCATAGAGAGACAGCATGTAGAAATCCAAATGATTAACAATAAAATTACAGAATTTGACAACGCAATAGAAAGTCAGAGGAGCAGACTCGAGCAATTAGAATGTAGACTGGGACTTCTGGAGGACCAGGGAATCAACACCAACATAGCTGAAAAAAAATCAGATAAAAGAATTTAAAAAAATGAAGAAACCCTAAGAATCATGTGGGACTCTATCAAGAAGGATAACTTGCGAGTGATTGGAGTCCCAGAACAGGGAGGGGGGACAGAAAACACAGAGAAAATAGTTGAAGAACTCCTGACACAAAACTTCCCTGACATCATGAAAGACGAAAGGATATCTATCCAAGATGCTCATCGAACCCCATTTAAGATTGATTCAAAAAGAAAAACACCAAGACATATTATCATCAAACTTGCCAAATCCAAAGACAAACAGAAAATTTTAAAAGCAGCCAGGGAGAAAAGAAAGGTTTCCTTCAAGGGAGAATCAATAAGAATAAGTTCAGACTACTCGGAAGAAACCATGCAGGCAAGAAGGGAATGGGACGACATATACAGAGCACTGAAGGAGAAAAACTGCCAGCCAAGGATCATATATCCAGCAAAACTCTCTCTGAAATACGAAGGAGAAATTAAGATATTTACAGATAAACACAAGTTTAGAGAATTTGCAAAAACTAAACCAAGACTGCAAGAAATGCTAAAGGAGATTGTTTGGGCTGATGACCAATAATATCAGGTACCAACACAATACAAGGTGACAAAACAGAACGTCCTGATATCAACGCAACTCAAATAGGGAAAGCACAAAAACAAAGAAATTAAGACTAATTCTAAAAAAATAAATAAATAAACAAAATAATACACATAACAGGAAATCATGGAAATCAATAGATAAACGAACACAATAATCAAAAAGAGGGACTAAATATAGGAGGCATTGAACTGCCAGACGGAGAGTGATACAAGGCGATATAGAAGGATACAAGTTAGGTTTTTACTTAGAAAAATAGGAGTAAATAATAAGGTAACCACAAAAAGGAATATCAATTCCATAACTCAAGAAAACAGCCAAGAAAAAAAGTAACGACTCAACAAACACAAAGTTAAACATTATGAAAATGAGGATCTCACAAGCTACTAAGAAAAAGTCTCAGCACAAAAAAGCATGTGGAAAAATGAAATGGCCAACAACACACATGAAAAGGCATCAAAATGACAGCACTAAAAACTTACTTATCTATAATTACGCTGAATGTAAATGGACTAAATGCACCAATAAAGAGACAGAGAGTCATGCACTGGATAAAGAAACACGAACCATCTATATGCTGCCTACAACAGACAAACTTTAGACTTAGAGATACAAACAAACTAAAACTCAAAGGATGGAAAAAATATATCAAGCAAACAATAAGCAAAAAAGAAGAGGAGTAGCAATATTAATTTCTGACAAAATAGACTTTAGACTTAAATCTGCCACAAAGGATAAAGAAGGACACTATATAATGATAAAAGGGACAATTGATCAGGAAGACATAACCATATTAAATATTTATGCACCCAATGACAGGGCTGCAAGATACATAAATCAAATTTTAACAGAATTGAAAAGTGAGATAGACGCCTCCACATTTATAGTAGGAGACTTCAACACACCACTTTCGGAGAAGGACAGGACATCCAGTAAGAAGCTCGATAGAGACACGGAAGACCTACTTACAACAATGAACCAACTTGACCTCATTGACTTATACAGAACTCTCCACCCAACTGCTGCAAAATATACTTTTTTTTTCCAGTGCACATGGAACATTCTCTAGAATAGACCACATATTAGGTCATAAAACAAATCTTTGCAGAATCCAAAACATCGAAATATTACAAAGCATCTTCTCAGACCACAAGGCAATGAAGCTAGAAATCAATAACAGAAAAACTAGGGAAAAGAAATCAAATACTTGGAAAATGAACAATACCCTCCTGAAAAAAGACTGGGTTATAGAAGACATCAAGGAGGGAATAAGGAAATTCTTAGAAAGCAACGAGAATGAAAATACTTCCTATCAAAACCTCTGGGACACAGCAAAAGCAGTGCTCAGAGGCCAATTTATATGGATAAATGCACACATACAAAAAGAAGAAAGAGCCAAAATCAGAGAACTGTCCCTACAACTTGAACAAATAGAAAGTGAGCAACAAAAGAATCCATCAGGCACCAGCAGAAAACAAATAATAAAAATTAGAGCTGAACTAAATGAATTAGAGAACAGAAAAACAATTGAAAGAATTAGCAAAGCCAAAAGCTGGTTCTTTGAAAAAATTAACAAAATTGATAAACCGTTGGCTAGACTGACTAAAGAAAAACAGGAAAGGAAACAAATAACCCGAATAAGAAACGAGAAGGACCACATCACAACAGAGCCAAATGAAATTAAAAGAATCATTTCAGATTACTACGTAAAATTGTACTCTAACAAATTTGAAAACCTAGAAGAAATGGATAAATTCTTGAAACAATACTACCTACCTAAACTAACACATTTAGAAGTAGAACAACTAAATAGACCCATAACAAAAAAAGAGATTGAAACGGTAATCAAAAACCTTCCAACGAAAAAAAGTCCTGGCCTGGACGGCTTCACTGCAGAGTTCTACCAAACCTTCAGAGAAGACTTAACACCATTACTATTGAAGGTATTTGAAAGCATAGAAAGAGATGGAATACTACCCAACTCATTCTATGAAGCTACCATCTCCCTGATACCAAAACCAGGTAAAGACATTACAAAAAAAGAAAATTTTAGACCTATATCCCTCATGAACATAGATGCAAAAATCCTCAACAAAATTCTAGCCAATAGAATCCAACAACACATCAAAAAAATAATTCACCCTGATCAGGTGGGAGTTATACCAGATATGCAAGGCTGGTTTAATATCAGAAAAACCATTAATGTAATCCATCACATAAATAAAACAAAAGATAAAAACCACATGATCTTATCAATAGATGCAGAAAAGGCATTTGACAAAGTTCAACACCCATTTATGATAAAAACTCTTACCAAAATAGGAATTGAAGGAAAATTCCTCAACATAATAAAGGGCATCTTTTTTTTTTTTTTATGCAAAGCCAACAGCCAATATCACTCTAAATGGAGAGAACCTGAAAGCATTTCCCTTGAGAACGGGAACCAGACAAGGATGCCCTTTATCACCGTTCTTATTCAACATCATACTTGAAGTCCTAGCCAGGGCAATTAGGCTAGATAAAGAAATAAAGGGTATCCAGATTGGTAAGGAGAAAGTAAAGCTATCACTATTTGCAGATGACATGATCGTATACATGGAAAACCCTAAGGAATCCTCCAGAAAACTACTGAAACTAATAGAAGAGTTTGGAAGAGTCTCAGGTTATAAAATAAACATACAAAAATCACTTGGATTCCTCTACATCAACAAAAAGAACACCGAAGAGGAAATAACCAAATCAATACCATTCACAGTAGCCCCCAAGAAGATAAAATACTTAGGAATAAATCTTACCAAAGATGTAAAAGACCTATACAAAGAAAACTATAAAACTCTGCTAGAAGAAATTCAAAAGGACATACTTAAGTGGGAAAACATACCCTGCTCATGGATAGGAAGACTTAACATAGTAAAAATGTCTATTCTACCAAAAGCCATCTATACATATAACGCACTTCCAATCCAAATACCAATGTCATATTTTAAGGGGATAGAGAAACAAATCACTAATTTCATATGGAAGGGAAAGAACCCCCGGATAAGCAAAGCATTACTGAAAAAGAAGAGGAAAGTGGGAGGCCTCACTCTACCTGATTTCAGAACCTATTATATAGCTACAGTAGTCAAAACAGCCTGGTACTGGTGCAACAACAGACACATAGACCAATGGAACAGAATTGAGAACCCAGATATAAATCCATCCACGTATGAGCAGCTGATATTTGACAAAGGACCAGTGTCAGTCAATTGGGGAAATGATAGTCTTTTTAACAAATGGTGCTGGCATAACTGGATATCCATTTGCAAAAGAATGAAACAGGACCCATACCTCACACCATGCACAAAAACTAACTCCAAGTGGATCAAAGACCTAAAGATAAAGACTAAAACGATAAAGATCATGGAAGAAAAAATAGGATCAACCCTAGGAGCCCTAATACAGGGCATAAACAGAATACAAAACATTACCAAAAATGATGAAGAGAAACCAGATAACTGGGAGCTCCTAAAAATCAAACACCTATGCTCATCTAAAGACTTCACCAAAAGAGTAAAAAGACCACCTACAGACTGGGAAAGAATATTCAGCTATGACATCTCAGACCAGCGCCTGATCTCTAAAATCTACATGATTCTGTCAAAACTCAACCACAAAAAGACAAACAACCCAATCAAGAAGTGGGCAAAGGATATGAACACACATTTCACTAAAGAAGATATTCAGGCAGCCAACAGATACATGAGAAAATGCTCCCGATCATTAGCCATTAGAGAAATGCAAATTAAAACTACGATGAGATTCCATCTCACACCAACTAGACTGGCATTAATCCAAAAAACACAAAATAATAAATGTTGGAGAGGCTGTGGAGAGATTGGAACTCTCATACACTGCTGGTGGGAATGTAAAATGGTACAACCACTTTGGAAATCCATCTGGCGTTATCTTAAACAGTTAGAAATAGAACTACCATACAACCCAGAAATCCCACTCCTCGGAATATACCCTAGAGATACAAGAGCCTTCACACAAACAGATATATGTACACCCATTTTTATTGCAGCTCTGTTTACAATAGCAAGAAGCTGGAAGCAACCAAGATGTCCGTCAACGGATGAATGGGTAAATAAATTGTGGTATATTCACACAATGGAATACTATGCATCGATAAAGAACAGTGACGGATCTCTGAAACATTTCATAACATGGAGGAATCTGGAAGGCATTATGCTGAGTGAAATGAGTCAGTTGCAAATGGACAAATATTGTATAAGACCACTATTATAAGATCTTGAGAAATAGAAAAAACGGAGAAGAACACATACTTTTGTGGTTACAAAGAGGGGAGGGAGGGAGGGAGGGAGAGGGCTTTTTATTGATCAATCTGTAGATAAGAACTGCTTTGGGTGAAGGGAAAGACAACACTCAATATAAGGAAGGTCAGCCTAATTGGACTGGACTAAAAGCAAAGAGGTTTCCAGGATAAAATGAAAGCTTCAAAGGTCAGCGGAGCAGGGGCTGGGGTCTGGGGAACTTGGTTTGAGGGGACTTCTAAGTCAACGGGCAAAATAATTCTATTATGAAAACATTCTGCATCCCACTTTGAATTGTAGCGCCTGGGGTCGTAAATGCCAACAAGCGGCCATCTAAGATACATCAATTGGTCTCAACCCAACTTGAGCAAAGGCAAGGGAAGAACACCAAGGTCACACGACAACTAAGAACCCAAGAGACAGAAAGGGCCACATGAACCAGAGACCTACATTATCCTGAGACCAGAAGAACTAGTTGGTGCCCGGCCACAATCGATGTCTGCCCTGTCAGGGAGCACAACAGACAACTCCTGAGGGAGCAGGAGACCAATGGGATACAGACCCCAAATTCTCATGAAAAGACCATACCTAATGGTATGACTGCGACTAGAGGAATCCCAGAGACAATGCTCCCCAGACCTTCTGTTGGCACAGGACATGAACCATCCCCGAAGACAAATCATCAGGCATGAAAAGGACTGGTCAGTGGGGGGGAGAGAGATGCTGATGAAGAGTGAGCTAATTAAATTAGGTGGACACTGGAGAGTGTGTTGGCAACTCTTGACTGGAGGGGGAATGGGAAGATAGAGAGAGAGGGAAGATGGCAAAATTGGCACGAAACGAGAGACTGAAAGGGCTGACTCAATGGGGGAGAGCAAGTGGGAGAAGGGAGTAAGATGTATGTAAACCTACATGTGACAGACTGATTGGAATGGTAAACGTTCACTTGAAGCTTAATAAAAATTAATTAAAAAAAAAAAGAGAATGCCAGGAGCCACTTTGGGCTCCTCGTGCCTCTGGATCAACAGGCAAAGAAAGGGGTTACCATATTGGCTCATGTGATTGATCCTGGTTACCAAGGGGAAATCAGAGTGATATTGCATGATAAAAGTAAAGAAGAGGATTTCTGGGACACAGAAGATCCCTGAGGACGTCTCATAGTACTACCATGCCCTGTGATTAAAGGCAATGGAAAACTACAGGAACTCAATTCTGACATGATTGCTAATGGCCCGGAAGGTATGGGTCGCCCCACCAGGCAAAGAACCATGCCAGTTGAGGTGCTTGCGGAGAGTAAAGGGAATGCAGAAGTGGTGGTAGAAGAAGGTAGTTTTAAATACCAGTTATGACCACGTGATCAGCTGAAGAGATGAGGACTATAATTGTTGAGTATTTCTTCCCTGTATGTGTGCATCAAATATTTTTGTTTTCTTCACTTAAAAAATAGAAGATGTAAATGGTACTAGTGCAGTTAGGCCAAGAGGGGAACTGACTTTCCCAAGATCACACCACCAGAACCCAGCCCTGCTTGAAGGTGTCCACCATGCATGCTGCTTCCCAGTCCTGCTTGAAATTCTTGAGCCTCTGAGTTTGTGCATTAGCTACAGGGGCAGATATTCCAAAAGGCAAGGTAAGCATTGTCAACACCACATTTTGATGTGGTGAAACCCATGTGAAATTGTTCACTACAGATTAGTAATTAGGCACAAGTAAACTTGTGCTTACCTTGCTTACTGGGTTATCTGCCCCCATCAGGGATTGTCAATTTGAAAAGAGGCTTTGATTCTGTAGGAAGGTGCTGTGGGGTTGAGAGAAACAGATGCCAGCCATACCTAGAAGCAGAGACTTTGATGTGGTGACAAAATATGAAAATGTTCACTATAGATGGCCTGGTAAGCAGGTAAGCCCTGTGCTTACCTTGCCTATTGGATAATCTGCCCCTAATTAGCTACATGCAACGTCAGCCAACAGGTTCTTATCTCACATACACTTGCTGACGTCCCTAAGAAGAAGATGCTAGAATGATCCTCACTGTAAGGGTGGGGGACCAGGGAGGCTCTGGGAAGCAGAAAGACTTGTATAGGGTTGGAGACTGGTTAAGAGGGATGAGCTGTGTCTGAACCCAGCTGTTTGCTGCACCCAAGCCTTCCCCAGGTTCCGTGGGCTGAGGGGAGAGGGCTGTGTTGGTGTCACTGGGTACAGTTATGGAGATGGCATGGGGAGAGGTGAGCATTAAGCAGCCCAGAGGAGACTTTTGGGAGGTCTCATCTGAGGTCAGGCCCAGGTAAGGGGACCCAGGACATGGCTTCACTTCCTTGACAATAGAGTACATAGAACTTGGACCCTGGTAACCAGGCATCCACATGCAAAACAAGGCCCCCTACCCAGCTCACTTCAGTGGAGACACTCGAGCTGAGAACATGTTTTCTTGTTGTTTCTCATCCTCTTTTGTACCGAAGCTTGAGAAATCCAGGAGTTCGACCCTGTCCCAAAGGCTGCGACAAGGTCTCATATCCCACCCCCGACAGCTCCGGCCACTTTCCAAAAGGAAACCGAAGGTAACACAGGGTGGCCAGAGCTGCCAGTCCAAGCCAGTCCACCACTGTGATCCCACCTGGGTGGCCTCACATCCCACCCCAGGTTATACCAGCCCCCAGGCCATGTCGACCCTTGTCCTCATGGGGTCCCTGGTAACAGGGGCAGGGAGGAAATGAGGACAGAACCGCTGAGACAGAAAGTTGTTGGCTGAGGCAGGGTCCATTTGGGAGAAAGGTGGGTGGGAGTCAGAGAAGGAGGGCCATGTGATCTGGGGAGATTTGGGAGGGGAGAGGTGAGGATGAGGATGATGAAAATGGTGCTGTTGCTTGAGGGCAACCCCAAGCTCCAGGCCCACAGCCCCTCACCGTCACTGGGTTCATGGGGCGGGGTCTGACCTGGAATGGGGTGGTGGCCGGGCCTAGTCCATCAGGTTGGGTGCCTTGGAGACTGGGAGCTGGAGCACCAAGGCGGAGACCTCCTTTACGTCCCTGCCGCAACCCCACTGATCACATAGAACTCTGCAACCTAAGTCTGCCCAGAGGTCCCAGTTCAGACCAGGGCTTTAGGGAGGGACTGTCAGGGTCACAGTCTGAGTCAGCACTCTCACCTGGGCCTTCTCTGAGATACGGCTCGCCTTGAGTGGGGCAATCAAATCGCAGTCCTAACTACTGGCATTGCCTGGGCCAGTGCTGACCCTGTGCCAGCCCAGCTTCTCCCAGATCCTGCTGCAATACTCAGAGCTTTGATTTTTCTATCCGTGGGCTTGGCTGGGGCTGGGTGGTGCAGCCCCCAGGCCGACCCGCTCATCACATGGTGACAGATGGGAAACTGAGAGCTCCTCTGAGGCCCAGGGGGCACGAGGACCTAAAGGGGCAGAACGTGAAGGAGGTGGCACAGAGGGGCCCTTGATGCCTCCCGGGCCACTGCCAGCACTGTTTCTCCAGAGCCCAGCAAAGAAGATCCCCAAGGAAAAGGAGAATGGCATCATCCACTCGGGGTCCAGGAAGGGCTGGTGTAGGCTCAGGGTAAGTGCAGGTGAGGGGAGTAGGTCCCCGGGTGGGACCCTAGATGACCAGGGGGCGCCCGGGGCCCAGACACCGTCCTGGAGACCACCAGTTCCCTCCCAGGACTTTCCCTCTTGAGGGCCCCCGGTCCCCTCTCAATGAAATTGACCACCAACCTTTCCTGTCCCCCCAAGCCCCTGCCACTGCCCTCCCTGCCCTGGCCAGCTACAAAGCCTCTTTTCCCATATTTGTAGGAATATCAGAAAGGGCTTTTTCATAGTGTTGTCGCTTCACATCAGCCCATGCGTCTTTTTGCGTGTTGCTGCTGTTTTAGTGTTTAACTTCCAATCCCAGGGCCCTGGGCAGCAGTTGGCTGGACTGTCCTTCCACACCTTCTCCCAGCCTCACACATCGTCATGCTTAGCAGGCTTCTTTTACCCTGAAGCGCAGGGCTCAGGCTATGAAACATCTTTTTCTGCCACCTGCAAGCTCGAGGGACACATCACGTGACCCCTCCAGTTCACGAACTGTGTCCTCACTCACTGCAGAATGTTCCAGAAGGGGGGCCTGTCCCCACAGTGACTGAGCCTCTCACTGCTGCTGGCCCTGGACTGATTTCCTTCTGCCGCCCTTTCAGCAGGGCTGCAGGAATGCTTATGTGTGTCCTCACACAGTGACCCACCAAGGACAGACTCCTAGGAGTGACATGCTAGGGGAAGGATGTGCACATTTCAAGTTAGGATCACTAGAGCCAGGCTCCTTCCCAAGACACCAGTCGCAGTCCCGTGGCTCAGTAGTCTATGGCAATGGCCGTGTCCCTGCATCGAGCCAGTTCTGGGTATTAGAGTTCTTTTCCATTTTGCCAATCTGCTGTCAGGGTGGCCAATGGAACTGCAGGGTGGCTTTGAGGTGCTTGTTGGCCCTGGGAAGCGGAGCCCCCCTCACTCCTTTACTGGCCATTTGGATTCACTCTTTCTGAGTCATTTGTTCAGACCCTCAGTTCTGTGGAGGTCTTTCTCCCACCCCAGGATCTCCAAGCTCTCACCCGTGGCTGGATCTGGGTGCTCCACAGCTTCAGGTTCTCAAAGCCCCCTTTAATGTACAGAAAGAAAAATCCATGTCTTGCTTATCTCATGGGCGTGTCTGCTCTGTGCACTGTCTCCAGCTGGGAAAGGGTGAGCTTGCACCAGACATTCCCCTCTAAGTCAGGAGCAGAACAGGCCTCATGTAGCACAAAGCGAACATCACAGAGCCCTAGCGTCAGGTGGTTCAGGGCACTGACTAGGTGACTTCAAGCAGACACTAGACGTCACCAAGCCTCTGTTTTCTCATCTGTGGAATGGGGTGTTCTGTGAGGACTCACTGGGATACTGCTCTTCCTCCAGGGAGATGCCATTGTTACTTAGTTAACAAAATCCCTTCAGGTTCCTAATGTTTGTAATCATCCCCTACCTCCAATCCTGCTTGGAAAGCCGAGGCCTGTTTGCTGCTGAAGGCACTCCTGTCCCACCTCCTGCCACAGGTCACTGAAGGAGAGGGAGTGCCTGGGCTGAGCTCCGGGCCCCAACCCTCCTGGTGGTTCATGGGGCTGCCTCTGACAATGTGTCCCTCCTCTGTTCCACCCCAGTGTGTCTGTGGTTCTGACGAGGACCTGGATGAGGCCTGGGTGACGAAAACTTTCAAGGCAGGCTCACTGGAGAAGCTGGTGGAGAACTTGGTGCCCGCCTTCCTAAAGGGTGACTTCTCCTACATCGAAATCTTCCTTGGAACCTACAGAACCTATGCCACCACCCAGCAGGTCCTAGACCAGCTGCTCCAAAGGTGAGCGCCTGCCTTCCACAGGCTAGTGGAGACTCTGCCCCCTACCAGCTGTGAGTCTGGAGAATGTCACTTCAACACCCAGAGCCTGTTTGCTCCACTGAGAAATGGGGTGGTAAAGGACAAATCAGCTAGAATTACTGTCAGGACCCTGTGGGACAAGCCATGGGAAGTGTGTATCAGAGGCCAGCTCTTTGGTAAAGGGTGTTGGAAGGGCTGGGATGTTCACATTCATTATTTTCTTCTCACCCATGAAGAAGCTGTCTGGCTCAGCCCTCAGTGACCGTGTGCCCTTGAGCAAACGTATTTCCCATTTGTAAAGGGGGGTTGAGATTCTTTTTAGTGGGTCCTTGACCTTGGTATAGCCAGAATAGGGATCCCTGGAGGCTAGTAGGGGGGTCCTAAGACTCTCAGATACCTGGGAAGGTGCTGATTGGGTTCACTCCTTCACCAGTTAGCCATGAAGCCCCTACTGTTGCAGACACTGTTCTAGGCACTTAGCATCGTTCAGTAGATGGAGCACATAGGAAGCCCTGCCCTCCTGGGCCTCCATTCTAGTCGGGCAGTCAGACAGGAACACCAGATACCTTAAGCAGATAGTGTCCACAGTGCATTAGATGTGACACCCTCACGCCACCTCTAGGTATGGATGTAATCACCCCTCTTCTGCCCAGGACGGTGAACCCCAGGAGCAGCTGAAAGGGTGAGTGGACTTTGGGCAGACAAAGAGGGGCTCCTGTCTATACAGAAGGGTGGAGGCTGTATGGGGCCTGTGTCTGGATTGGGGCTGGGCAGACACTGCACCCCATACATCTAGATTCCACTAGAGGAATGAGTTTAGGAGCGCCCCCTGCAAGACATAAGCAGTCATACAGAGCTGAGGGTGGAACCTGGGCGTCCTGGGGAGCAGAGGGGAGGCTGGGGGCTCAGAGAGGCCTCTGAGAGAACCCATCCCCCCACAGTCCCCTCACATTTCCACTTGCCCCCTCCCCTATTGGGGGCCCAAAATAGGAGGTGTGGGGTGGGAGGGAGAGAAATCTGCTCCTAAATCTCACTCCCCAGTTGTGGGTGCTCAGCTGCATGTGGGGCCCCTGTCCCAGGGGAGAACAGTGTCCATGGGAGAAAAGACCATCACATGCATGCAGAGAATCAGGCAGCATGCTGGTGCACAATCTCCAGAGGAGGGGCCCTATGGCCTGGGCAGCTGGGGCAGGGGACAGCCTCCATATGTTGCCCAGCATCAGATAATCCTAGAGCACTACTGTGTGCCAGGCTGTGAGATGAACATGCAGACACACATCTCTGTGCCCTTAGAGGGTTACTGTCCAGTGGGGAGAGGGCCAGAGGAGAGAAAGGGATGTAATTCATGCTTGCCAAGGAGGGAGAGTTGTTCAGACCATTGATGGGGAGCTCCCTGGGATGGAGGCTGTGTGCTAGCCCTCTGCTCAGTGACCAGGCCTGCTACTGCCAGGATAGCCAGAGGGTGTGATGCAGGGTGGTGCTGACCTTTGGAAGGACGGGCAGACACAGGGCTCTATGCAGGGGAGCCCTGGGAGGGAAGTGTGGCAGGAAAGCAACGCTTCTGACCCTGCTATTCACCACCCACCCCCAGCGCCATCTCTTTTATCCTGGACACATGGCTGAAGGAATACTTGGAGGATTTCGATGAGCCCCCATACTTCCCCTGCCTAAAGCTCGTGGTGGAGTATGTGCAGGTGAACATGCCAGGCTCACATCTGGAGCGCCATGCCCAGCTTCTCTTGGCCCAGCTGGATCAAATGGAGGTCACTGAGCCACAGCCAGAGGGTGAGGAGGTCTGGGCATGCTTGCATGTGAGCTTGTGAGGGGGACACGGGAAGACCCCCAGAGGCTGGGGTTGGCCTATAGCGCAGAGTAACCTCAGACCCTCCTCTGGTGGACCATGGTCTGGGAAAACTTTCTGGGGTGGAAATCTTGGGACTGGGCTTCTCTTGATGGCCGTGAGATGTTTTTCATCATCGGAAAGGCCTGAGGAAAAGCAGTCATATTGGTGAACATTTCTCTTCTTGCAGCTCCAGAGCCAAGGCCAGGGCCAGTTGTAAAAGTAGCTCAAGATCCATCTTTGCCCCAGGAACTGGCTCCTGCACCATGTTCTGGGGTATATTCTGCTCCTGTATTGGCTCCGGAGCTCCACAGCACACCACCTATTATATCGCCAGCTCCAGCACCGGCACCAGATAGAGAGGCAGCTGGAGGGGTGGATTCCCAGCCAGGGTCACCTCCAGAACTGGCTCTTGGATCACTGGCTGATGTCAGTCCTGCTTCTGATGCAACAGCGGAGCTCCATACCACACCAGCTATTTCATCACCAGCGCCTGCACTGGCACCAGATGGAGGGCCAGCTGGAGGGTCAGAGTCTTACCCTGGGCCACCTTCAGAGCTGGCTCCTGGACCACTGGCTACTGTCAATCCTGCTCCTGCTCCAATACCAGAGCTCGATGTAGCCCAGGCCCTCCTCCAGCTCCATCACCAGCATCCGATGGACAACTGGATGGAGAGGTGGATTCCCATCCTGGGCTTCTTCCAGAACCGGAACCTGGACCACCAACTCATGTCGATCCTGCTCCTCCTCCAACACAGGAGCTCCGTAGAGCAACAGCTGTTCCATGACCAGCTTCAGCTGTGGCAGCAGAGGAATAGCCCGATGGACGTTCGGATTCTTAACCTGGACCACCTAGAGAGTGAGACACTGGACAACCTGGTGATGGAGATCCTGGTCCTGAACCGACACCGAAGCTCAATAGAGCATCAGCAGCTCCAGCACTGCCAAGAGATGGAGAGCTGGATTTTTACGCTGGGCGACTTCCAGAACAGAATCCAGGACCAATTCCTGCGTTATATTCTGTCCTTGCAGCAACGTTGGAGCCGGGTACAACAACAGGTCCTCCATCACCAAGTTGAGCAGGCAGAGAGCTTGCTGGAAGATCGGATTCTCTTCCTCGGCCAACACCATAACGGGCTCCTGGACCACCTGGTGGAGTTGATCATGCTCCTGGACTAACACTGGACCTCCATAGAGCACCATCACCAGCTGCATCACTGGTACCAGATGGACAGCTGGCTGGAAGGTCTGATTCTTATCCTGGGCTACATCCAGAACTGCCTCCTGGACCACCGGCTGATGTCATCCCTACTCCTGCTGCTACAACAACACCAGAGCTCACTGTAGCCCACCACCCTTCATCTCCAGGTCTGGCCTGGGCACCAGGAGAACAGCTGGCTGGATGAGCTGGATTCCAACCCTGCACAACCTCCAGAAATGATTCCTCTATCACCTGCTGATGTTGATCCCGTTCCTGCACCAACACTGGAGCTCCTCAGAGCTCCAGCAGTGGCACTAGACAAAGAGCCAGCTGGAGCATTGGATTCCTATCCTTGGCCACCTGCAGAACCAGCTTCCGTACCACCAGCTGATGTCCATTCTGATCCTGCACCAACACTGGAACTTGTTGAAGCCACAGGTCTTCCTTCTCCAGCTTCATCACCAACAGCAGATGAAGGGCCAGCTGGAGGGGTGGATTTCCATCCTGGGCCACTTCCAACTGCCTCCCAGATGAACAGCTAATATTGATCCAGCTTCTGTTCCAACACTGGAGCCCCATCTCCAGCTCAGTCTGGGGCACCAGAGGCTGAGCTAGTTGCCACACCTCCTCCACAGCAGCTCCTTATTGACAGCCAGGGAACATCCACTCCAGAAGCAGACCCTTACTTCTCCTCACCTCAGTAGGTACTATTTGGTTTCGTTTTAGTACTTTTCCAGCTGAATTTATTCTGTATAGTTTATAGTATTTTAACTGGTAGATTTCTCATTAAATAAAGTTTTGTTTTAATAGCCTGTGAGTGTGTAATACAGTGGCTTTATGTACTTTCACAATCCTATTCACCGTCACCAGCGTCTACTTCAGAACATTTTCATCACCACTGTGTTGATTAACGTTATGTGTCAACTTGGGTAGGCCATGATTCTCAGGGTTTTGGCAGACATTATGTAAGCATACTCCATTTTATGATCTGATATGAGCAATCAGTTGGAAGAGGCGTTTCCTTGGGAATGTGGCCTGCAAATGAATACATTTCCTGGGGTATGCAGCCATTAATCTGGCCAATGTGTTTTTCTCCATCCCTGTTTTGAAGGACCACCAGAAGCAGTTTGCCTTCAGCTGGCAAGGTCAGCAGTACACCTTCACTGTCTTATCTCAGAGGTATGTCAACTCTCTAGCCCTGTGTCATAATTTAATTCACAGTGACCTTAATCGCCCTTTCCTTCCATAATATGTCACGCTGGCCCATCACATTGATGACATTCTGCTGAATGGACTTAGTAAGAAAGACATATCAATGACTCTGCAGTTATTGGTACAATATTGCTACAGGGTGGGAATTATTCCAAAAAAATTCAGATGTCTTCCACCTCAGTAAACTTTCTAGGGCTCCAGTGGTGTGGTCATGTCAAGATGTTCCTTGTAAAGTCAAGGATAAGTTGATGTATCTGGCCCCTTCTACAACTGAAAAGGAGGCACAACCCCTGCTGTACGTCTTTGTATTTTGGAAGCAACGTACCCCTCATTTGGGTGTGGTACTCCAGCCTATTGATGGATGTGTGCAGCTGTTTCTTCTCATTTTGAGTCGTGCCACATCAGCAAATGAAGGCCGCGAAAGCTTTACTCCATCTACATCATTAAGGTCAAATCTACTTTGAGGAGTCAGATCTTCCCCAGTCATCTTTTGACTGGGGCGGGGGGGGGCTCATTTTCCAGCACTATATCAGACAATGTTCTGCTGCTATTCATAAGGGGGGGCTCATTTTCCAGCACTGTATCAATGTTCTGCTGCTATTCATAAGGTTTTCACTGGCTAATGCTTTTCAGAAGAAGACTGCCGGATCCTTCTTCCTACTCCGTCTTAGTCTGGAAGCTCAGCTGAAACCTGTCCTCTGTGGGTGACCTTGCTGGTATGTGAATACTGGTAGCATAGTTTCCAGCATCACAGCAACACACAAGCCCCCACAGTACGACAAATTGAAAGACATGTGGGGGAAACATCCATTAATAATTGGAACCTGGAATGTACGAAGTACGAATCTACGAAAATTGGAAATCGTCAAAAATGAAACGGAACACACAAACATCAATATACTAGGCATTAATGAGCTGAAATGGACTGGTATTGGCTATTTTGAATCAGACAATCATATAGTCTACTATGCTGGGAATGACAACTCGAAGAGGAATGGTGTTGCATTCATCGTCAAAAAGAACGTTTCAAGATCTATCCTGAAGTACAACGCTGTCAGTGATAGGATAATATCCATATGCCTACAAGGAAGACCAGTCAATATGACTATTATTCAAATTTACGCACCAACCACTAGGGCCAAAGACGAAGAAATAGAAGATTTTTATCAGCTGCTGCAGTCTGAAATTGATCGAACATGAAATCAAGATGCATTATTACTGGCGATTAGAATGCAAAAGTTGGAAACAAGGAAGAAGGATCAGTTTTTGGAAAATATGGCCTTGGTGATAGAAACAATGCCGGAGATCAAATGATAGAATTTTGCAAGACCAACGGCCTCTTCATTCCAAATACCTTCTTTCACCAACATAAACGGTGACTATACACATGGACCTCACCAGATGGAACACACAGAAATCAACTTGACTACATCTGTGGAAAGAGACCATGGAAAAGCTCAATACCTTCAGTCAGAACAAGGCCAGGGGACGACTGTGAAACAGATCATCAATTGCTCATATGCAAGTTCAAGCTAAAACTGAAGAAAATCAGAGCAAGTCCACGAGAGCTAAAATATAACCTTGAGTATATCCCACCTGAAGTGAGAGACCATCTCAAGAATAGATTTGATGCATTGAACACTAGTGACCAAAGACCAGACGAGTTGTGGAATGACATCAAGGACATCAACCATGGAGAAAGCAAGAGGTCACTGAGAAAACAGAAAAGAAAGAAAAGGCCAAGGTGGATGTCAGAGGAGACTCTGAAACTCACTCTTGAGTGTCAAGCAGCTAAAGCAAAAGGAAGAATTGATGAAGTAAAAGAACTGAACAGAAGATTTCAAAGGGGCTCTTGAGAAGACAAAGTAAAGTATTGTAAGAACATGTGCAAAGAGCTGGAGATGGAAAACCAAAAGGGAAGAACACGGTCGGTGTTTCTCAAGCTGAAAGAACTGAAGAAAAAATTCAAGCCTCGAGTTGCAACAGTGAAGGATTCCATGGGGAAAATATTAAACGATGCAGGAAGCATCAAAAGAAGATGGAAGGAACACACAGAGTCATTATACCAAAAAGAATTAGGCGATATTCAACTATTTCAAGAGGTGGCATATATCAGGAACCGATGGTACTGAAGGAAGAAGTCCAAGCTGCTCTGAAGTCATTGGCGAAAAACAAGGCTTCAGGAATTGATGGAATATCAATTGAGATGTTTCAACAAACAGATGTAGCACTGGAGGTGCTCACTCGTCTATGCCAAGAAATACGGAAGACAGCTTCCTGGCCAACTGACTGGAAGAGATCCATATTTATGCCTATTCCCAAGAAAGGTGATCCAACCGAATGTGGAAATTATAGAACAATATCATTAATATCACACACAAGCATAATTTTGCTGAAGATCATTCAAAAACAGCTGCAGCAGTACATCAACAGGGAACTGCCAGAAATTCCGGCCGGTTTCAGAAGAGGACGTAGAACCAGGAATATCATTGCTGATGGCAGATGGATCCTGGCTGAAAGCAGAGAATACCAGAAGGATGTTTACCTGTGTTTTATTGATTATTCAAAGGCATTTGACTGTGTGGATCATAACAAACTATGGATAACACTGTGAAGAATGGGAATTCCAGAATACTTAGTTGTGCTCATGAGGAATCTTTACAGAGATCAAGAGGCAGTTTTTCAGACAGAGCAAGAGGATACTGATTGGTTTAAAGTCAGGCAAGGTGTGCATCAGGGTTTTATTCTTTCATCATACCTATTCAATCTGTACTCTGAGTAAATAATATGAGAAGCTGGACTATATGAACAAGAACGGGGCATCAGGGTTGGAGGAAGACTCATTAACAAACTGCATTATGCAGATGACACAACCTGGCTTGCTGAAAGTGAAGAGGACTTGAAACACTTACTAATGAAGATCAAAGACCACAGCCTTCAGTATGGATTGCACCTCAACATAAAGAAAAACAATCCTCACAAGTGGTCCAGCGAGCAACATCATAATAAACGGAGAAAAGATCAAGTTGTCAAGGATTTCATTTTACTTGGATCCACAATCAACAGCCATGGAATTGTGGCGTTGGCGAAGAATATTGAATATACCATGGACTGCCAAAAGAATGAACAAATCTGTCTTGGAAGAAGTACAGCCAGAATGCTCCTTAGAAGCAAGGATGGCGAGACTGCATCTTACATACTTTGGACATGTTGTCAGGAGGGATCAGTCCCTGGAGAAGGGCATCATGCTTGGCAGCGTACAGGGTCAGCAGAAAAGAGGAAGACCCTCAACAAGGTGGATTGACACAGTGGCTGCAACAATGAGCTCAAGCATAACAATGATTGTTAAGGATGCTTAGGACCAGGCAGTGTTTCGTTCTGTTGTGCATAGGGTTGCTATGAGTTGGAACTGACTCGACAGCGCCTAACTACAACAACAACAAGGAAGATCAGTTAATGCAACTATTATTCAAATTTATACACCAACCACTAATGACAGAGATGAAGAAATTGAAGATTTTTACCACTTCTGCACCCTGAAATTGATCAAATAGGCAATCAAGATGCATTGGTAATTACTGGTGATTGGAAGGTGAAAGTTGGAAACACAGATGAAGGATTAAAAAAAAAAATTTTGGATTAGTAGTTGAAAAATATGGCCTTGGTGATAGAAACTATGTGGGAGATTGCATGGTAGAATTTTGCAAGACCAGTAAACTATTCATTGCAAATACCTTTTCTCAGCAACATAAATGATGACTACACACGTAGACCTTGCCAGATAGAATACAAAGGAATAAAATCGACATATCTGGAATCTACATATGTGGAGACAACTGAGACATTCAGTATCGTCAGTCAGAACAAGGTTGGGGCTGACTGCAGAGCAGGCCATCAATTACTCATATGCAAGTTCAAGCTGAAGGTGAAGAAAATTAAAACAAGTCCACAAGAGCCAAAGTACAACCTTGAGTATATCCAAACTGAATTTAGAGACCATCTCCAGAACAGATTTGATGCACTGAACACTAATGAATGAAGAGCAGATAAGTTGTAGGATCATGCATAAAGGACATCATACATGAAGACAGCAAAAGATCCTTAAAAAGACAAAAAAAAAAAAAAAGACCAAAATGGATGTCAGAAGAGTCTCTGAAACTTACTCATGAACATCGTGTAGCTAAAGCAAATGGAAGAAATGATGAGTAGAAGAGCTGAACAGAAGATTTCAAATGGCATCCAAGACGACAAAGTAAAGTTTATAATGAAATGTGCAAGACCTGGAGTTAGAAAACCAAAAGGGAAGAATAAGCTCGGCACTTCTCAAGGTGAAAGAATTGAAGAAAAAATTCAAGCCTCAAGGTGCAATTTAGAAGCATTCTACAGGTAAAAAACTGAACAAGCAGGAAGCATCAAAAGATGATGGAAGGAATACACAGAATCAGTGTACCAAAAATAACTGGCCAAAATTCAACTATTTCAGGAGGTAGCATATGATCGAGAACCAGTGGTACTGAAGGAAGATGTCCAAGCTGCACTGAAGGCATTGGTGAAAAACAAGGCTCCAGGAGTTGAGGGGAAATCAATAGAAATGTTTCAACAAGCAGATACAATGCTGGAAGCACCCATTCATTTCTACCAAGAAATTTGGCAACAGCTACCTGGCCAACCGACTGGAAGAGATCCATATTCATGCCCATTCCAAAGAAAGGTGATCCAACAGAATGCAGAAATTATTGAACAATATCATCAATATTGTAATAAGTAAAATTTTGCTGAAGGTAACTCAAAAATGGTTGCAGCAGTACATTGGGCCAGGGAGCTGCCAGAAATTCAAACTAGATTCAGAAGGGGATGTGGAATGATGTCAGATGGATCTTGGCTGAAAGCAGAAAATACTAGAACAATGTTTACCTGTATTTTATTAACTATGCAAAGGCATTAGACTGTGTAGATCATAACAATTTATGGGGAACATTGCCAAGAGTGGGCATTCCAGAACACTTAATCGTGCTCATGAGAAACCTGTACATAAAGCAAGAGGCAGTCTTTAGAACAGTACAAGTGGATACTGCATGATTAAAAATCAAGAAAGGTGTGTGTCAGGGTTGTATCCTTTCACCATATTTATTTAATCTGTATGCTAAGTAAATAATCTGAGAAGCTGGACTATACGAAGAAGAACAGGGAATCAGTATTGGAGGAAAACTCATTAACATCCTGCCATATACAGATGACACAACGTTGCTTGCTGAAAGTGAGAGGACTTGAAGCACTTACTGATGAAGACCACAGCCTTTAGTATGATTTATACCTCAACAGGAAGAAAACAAAAATCCTCACAACTGGACCAATAAGCAACATCACGATAAAGGAAGAGGAGACTGAAGTTGTCAAGGATTTCCTTTTATTTGGATCCACAATCACGTCTACCGAAGCAGCAGTCAAAAAATCAAAAGATGCATTGCACTGGGAAAATCTGCTGCAAGAGATCTCTTTGAAGTGTCAAAAAGCAAAGATGTCACTTTAAAGTCCTTAAGGACTAGGGTATGCCTGACCCAGGCCATGGTGTTTCCAATCGCCTCATATGTGAGAGCGGGACAATGAATAAGAAAGACCGAAGGAGAATTGATGCCTTTGAATTACGGTGTTGGCGAGGAATATTGAATATACCACGGGCTGCCAGAAGAAGGAATAAATCTGCCTTGGAAGAAATACAGCCAGAACGCTCCGTAGAAGGATGGCGAGACTTTGTCTCGCTTATTTTGGACATGTTATCAGGAGGGACCAGTCCCTGGAGGACATCATGCTTGGTAAAGTAGAATATCAGGGAGAAAGAGGAAGACCCTCAATGAGATCGATTGACACAGTGGCTGCAACAGTGGGCTCAAGCATAACAATGATTGTGAGGGTGACACAGGACTGGGCAATATTCTTTCTGTTGTACCTAGGGTCACTATGAGTCATAATTGACTTGACAGCACCTAAGCACAACAACAACACCTTTCAATCATCATTTCACTCTCTTCCCCTCTTACAGCTATTTAAACTGTTTTTTCTTCCACAGTGTTCCATGCTTTCGTGCTTTTTATATGGCCTGTTCCCCAGGCCTGGAATACCCTTGGCTGGAAGCTCTTACTAGTTCTTTGGAATTCAGTTAAGGCATTACTTCTTGCAAAAATTCTTTCCTGATTCCATCAATTGGAAGTGGTGGTCTTATTTGCTTTCTTGCCGTGCTGTGTGCTTCACTTGCAACACAACACTTTTTAATCTTGAATTGTGGTGGCTTACTTCTCTTCTAAAATGAGCTGAAAGACAGGGCTCATGGAGTGTGTTTGTTGAATGAATGAGATCTGATCCCTCACCTTATGCCTGCTTCTAATTACCTGTGCTGCCCTCCAAAGGTTACCCGCTTTCCAGGTCCAAATCTGTGACTGTAAAACACAAGGGTTGGTTGGACCACATGGAGTCTCCAGCTCTGTTATCATGTTCTTACACCAGTTTGAAATTTCCAAACATTTGGTTCAGTAAGAACTTTGTCCATTTATATTTATGTTGTTTATTACATGTATACAACATGATGTTTCCTTACATAAGCCATTCTCTTTCCTTTGTGGCTAAGCTTGCTTAGTGTGAACTCTCCTCCTAAAAAATAAAATTCTTGGGAGTGTTCACGGAGTTTTGACTGCATTTATAATGTTTTCTTTCATGAGTTGAAGGGGGGCTGTAGAAGGCTATATCGTATTATTACCTACACATTTCTTAAGTCTGAAATATTTTTTTAAAGAGTAACAACCTATAGAGACTATAAAGAAAATCATTTTATCTAAGCTATGCCTTGTGTGTTAGATTAAATCTAAATCTGTACAGGATTACACTGGATGACCAAAAAAAAAAAACAACAGTTACTAAAACTCTTTGGTGTCAAGTTGATTCTGACTCATAGAAACCCTACAGGATAGAGCAGAACTGCCCTATAGAGTTTCCAAGGAGCTCCTGGTGGATTCGAACTGCAGACCTTTTGGTCAGCAGTCATAGCACTTAACCTCTACGCCACCAGCATTTCCAAAAGACAGACACATAGGTATAAAATGTTACAGAGGGTAAATTTTGGGATAACCTGTGAGTCTTTGTGAATGAAATCAATTGCATTTAGAGAAGCTGTTTATTGCTAGAGAGATAAAAGTGTAATTAGCAATTATAAAGGAGTCTACAGAGGTTTTGCTCACAACAGACCAATGGGCGGATTTCTGGGGACTTGGCAAATTGGTGGGGTGTTTATATCTTATCTCTTTCTTTTCTTTTCAAATATACCCAAATCTCTTGTTCAGCAATTTCTGGGCGGAAGAAAAGTGCTTGCAATCACTCGGGGTTTATATCACATCCTAACATAGTCATTTCCTGAGCTAGAATAGTCGAGTTATGTATGTGAGGCAAGTAGACCGAAAAACAGAAAATGAATGAGGGCCTGGATGTCCTTTTTACAAATTCATATCCTCAGGTAAGCATCTCTTTGCTTCCTGTTCCCTCTCTTTATAATGATGACACCCATAAAGAGAAAAACAAATGTTTTTTTTCCTAGTTAAAAGTTCACATTCTTCATGCTAGTTAAATATCAGTGAAACCTGTCCTTATTTTACCCAGTAGATAGAGCTACAAGTTTACAAGGCAAAAAACATTCTTCCCCCATTTGGATGCTGTGAAATATATTTTTTAAAGCGTCAGAGCTAGAAAGAAGCTAGTTTGAAGGTTCACGCATTGGGCTTCTGTATTTTTGGTGTCACAAATAAAGTCACTTTAGAAAAAGATGGCTGTTGTTAGCAGAGCGTTCTGAGGGGACCTCACTAATTGAGTTAAAAACTGAGTCAAGCTCCACTGCATTACACCTCAGTCCATAGAAAAACTCTGTGCAACAGCATCCCGATGCCTTATGAAAAATAATAATAATGACAGAACTTCATACAATCCCAGTAAAGAGAACTGAGAATCTCCTGGAGTTTTATAAAATGGAATGGCCCTCCTTTATTTAGCCAGCATGGCAAACTAATAGCATAGGTCTTCTACTTGAGGCCTTGCCTGTGTGTAGGTGCTCTCTATCAGGAGGTCCAGTTTGGACTCCCATTTAACCAATACTGACTTCAGGATTGTTACATGAGAAAAGGTAACAGGAGGCTCTGGGGTGGGTCCTGGGAATCTGCATTTTAACAAGTACCCCTGGTGACTCTGTTACACACTTTGGGAAAAGCCTCAGAGAATAGCTGTTGATGATATTCAACCAGGAATTTGCTTTTGGTAAGAGGGGCATAGAATAAGTGAAGACATCACTAGAGAGCTGGTCAGCTTGGCATGGTTGACAAAGATAATAGGTTCTTTCTGAAATATTTAGCTAATCAACTGGAATGAAACTGAGTTATGGACCTGGCTTTTCAGTTTGTACCACTGAACTGTCCTTGGTGTATTTATTTCCTGTGAGTTATTTTTGGCCTTTCTTATCTCTTCTCACATATTGTGTGCAAATCACCGTCTGTTTTCACAGTCTTCACGTCATTAGTGTTCTGTGTAGCAGAGCTGACTGTTCCTTGTGAAGGAATGACTCCATTGATCTAGGAACTTATGCAGGTGTTCTCACACATGCTGGATAGCAAATCGCCTGCAGAGCTTTTTAAACCTATAGCTACGCAGGTTCCACGCCTCACCCCAATCAGAATCTCTGGGCACAGGGGCCCAAAATCTATACCCTTAAAAACCTTTACTGTACAGCCACGCTTGAGAACCACTGATGTAATGATAAACCCAAAATCAAACCCATTGCCATTGAGTTGATTCTGACTGATAGCGATCCGATCCTATACAACAGAGTAGAACTGTCCCACAGGGTTCCCAAGGTTGTAACCTTCACAGAAGCAGGTCACCACATCTTTCTCCCATGAAACGGCTGCTGGATTTAAACCACTAACCTTTTGGTTAACAGCCGACCACTTTACCACTGAGCCACCAGGACTTGTCCAGTTTAATGCTAAAACCAACCCAAACCAAACTCATTGCCATCAAGTTGATTCCGACTCAGCGACCTTAGAAGACTGCAAAGGAGATTTTCTTTGAGACTTCAAATGTGTTCTTCTTGCCTGGACATCTGTTTATTCCTGCTGTAACCAGAACCGGTGCTATACTTGATTTAAGGTGCTCCCAGAAACTCTGAATTTTGTGCTATGCCTGGCCTGATAGTGAGCAATGTGATGAACAATGTCCAAGGTTACTCACTGGGCTTCACTTCTAGCACTAAGACACACTGACAAGGATGAAGTTCTCTCTAAGTGGCAGTTTAGTCCCCTTGATGAATAGTGAGAGAGAACTGCTTGAAGCAATGTGGTGGAATATCACACCACCTGGTCTGAAGGCTTTAGAGAATTTAGCACTTAGACTCTTGAGCCACATCAGTACAACACTGGGTAATAAGAGCTTGGCTATGCTGAACCACAAAGCTTCTAGATGGCAGTCTGTACACTAAGTTCAGGTCAAGTTTGAGAGATGTTAGAGGCAATGGGCTTCTTGACGTCCTGACTCTGGAATTACAGAAGAGCATCTGGGAAAATTTTTAAGACTTCTAAGGCAGGTTTGCTACGGCTGCTAACCAAAAGGCCAGCAGTTCGAATCCACCAGGTGCTCCTTGGAAACTCCACAGGGCAGTCCTACCTTGTCCTATAGGGTCGCTATGAATCGGAATCGACTCGACGGCAGTGCGTTCTAAGGCAGGTTAGTGTACAACCACTCTAGCTTACACTGCAAGCATCAGGTCCCCGCATGTTTTTCCTATACTCCAAGTGCCCTTCCTGAACTTGCCCTTGTAGTTGTAGGACACACTGTAACTTACATAAAGTAGCGGGGACTTTATGCCAGAGTCTGGCCCAGCTGCCACTCAGAAACACATGCCCAATATTTCAGAACACAGTCCTGTTATTTCCAAGGATCACACAGTCTCCATTTCTACTTTCCATACCCCAACCCCAAGTTGGCATAGGTTGTTGTGTCTTAGCCTAAGGGTGGGTGGTGTGGGAATTAAACACAGCACAGTGGTGAAAGGTCAGGGGTTCCAATCCACCAGCTGCTCCTGGGACAAAGCAGTCTGCTTCCCTAAAGATTTACAGCCTTGGAAACCCTATGGGGCAGTTCTACTCTGTCCTGTAGGGTCCTATGAGTCCAAATCGATACCACAGCAGTGGGTTTGGTTAGCGGGTTTTTTCCCTCAGCAGGTGCCCAAACCATGAGCGTCACCAGGACACCCCCTGCTTAGTCAGTCACTGGAATGCTCTGCCTCACTGGAGGAAGAGGTCTCAAAACTTGAAAATAACATGGGGCAGGTGTAAAACCGACGCTTTCTGACAGATTTCCTTAAAATCTTTCTCCTCGAGGGTGGTCCTCGAACCAGGAGCATCATCACCACCACCTGGGAGCTAGTTAGAAAGGTGGACTCTCAGGTCCCTACCCCAAACTTACTGCATCGGAATCCGGAGTTTAACAAGATACTCAGGAGATGACTATTCATATTAGGATTTTAGAAACTAAAAGATGTAGCAAACGATCAATCAGTCCCCAAACACGGAGTCTCAGTCTTCTGCGCGCCTCTGGCACCCTCTCTGCGCTGTAGCAGCAGAACCCAAGGGACTTCGGAGCGGGCGGCCTAGGGCCATTTGGTGATTGGCTGCTGTGGCCACGTCACTGGCGCTGGGCCTCCCGTGCGAGCTTATTGGCTCTCGCGGCCCTGGACGGACAGGGCCGGGGCGGGCCAGAGCCTGGTGGGAGGGTCTCGAGCGTGGACCCGAGGGGCGAAGGCACGAGAGCCTAATGTGCGTGCGCGAGCGGCGGGTTTTTTTTTTATTCCCGAGCCATCGGAGGAAGCCTGAGCGTTTCTTCCGAGGTGAGCGACGCCGCGGGGCTGCCGGTCCGACCGCACATTCGTCGGGTCGGGGCGAGCGGGATGGGCGGGGCGGGTGGGGGGGGTTCGCACGCCCCTCCCCCATGCCGGGATCCCCGGTTCTGAAGTGGACGCAGACCCTCTTCCCTGGTGCGGGCGGGGTGGGGGCGGCGTGACGCGGGGACCGAGCCCGAGTGCCGCCCGGAGAAGCTTCTCTGCCCGCTGGACCTGCAGGCGAACCCTCGGCCCAGGTTCCCCGCAGTTGGGCGCTCTGAGTGGGCTGAAGGGCCCAGGTTCCCCGCAGGTTGGCGCTCTGAGGGGGCTGAAGGGCCCAGGTTCCCCGCAGGTTGGCGCTCTGAGGGGGCTGAAGGGCCCAGGTTCCCCGCAGGTGGGCGCTCTGAGCGGGCTGAAGGGCCCAGGTTCCCCGCAGCTGGGCGCTCTGAGCGGGCTGAAGGGCCCAGGTTCCCCGCAGTTGGGCGCTCTGAGCAGGCTGAAGGGCTCAGGTTCCCCGCAGTTGGGCGCTCGGAGCGGGCTGAAGG
Source organism: Elephas maximus indicus (assembly GCF_024166365.1). Taxonomy (NCBI): domain Eukaryota; kingdom Metazoa; phylum Chordata; class Mammalia; order Proboscidea; family Elephantidae; genus Elephas; species Elephas maximus. The sequence goes on from NC_064845.1 coordinate 28,384,235, forward strand.
ATCCCGGTTCACCGCAGGTGGGCGCTCTGAGTGGGCTGCAGGGCCCAGGTTCCCCGCAGTTGGGCGCTGTGAGTGGGCTGAAGGGCCCAGGTTCCCCGCATTTGGGCGCTCTGAGTGTGCTGAAGGGCCCAGGTTCCCCGCAGGTGGGCGCTCTGAGTGGGCTGAAGGGCCCAGGTTCCCCGCAGTTGGGCGCTCTGAGTGGGCTGAAGGGCCCAGGTTCCCCGCAGTTGGGCGCTGTGAGTGCGCTGCAGGACCCAGGTTCCCCACAGGTGGGCCCTCTGAAGGGGCTGCAGGGCCTAGATTCCCCGCAGGTGGGTGTTCTGAGTGGGCTGAAGGGCCCAGGTTCCCCGCAGTCGGGCGCTCTGAGTGGGCTGAAGGGACCCAGAGATTCGTTACAAAGGCACAAATGCTGTAAGCAACCGAGTAGGTGTAAATGAGAGGCTTAACTGGTGACTGGTAAATTGTGAGGAAGGAAATGCCTGCAGTGAACAGCAGACCAGATCAGCATACTGAGATTCTTGTTCAAGAAGACAGGATTTTGTGTGTGTGTGTGGGGTGGGGGGTCGCTGTAAACAGAGACTTTTCTGGGGCTGTTCAAGAGGGAAATTAGTTATGTTCTGTATGTTACTGGGCTGTTGTGAGAGGAAGGCAGGGTCTAAATTAAGCCTCTTCGACTTCCTCAGTTCTTTGAAAAGGGTGTGTTTGAAGAAGACCATTTGTGTGGCAGAAGAGGGATGTGCAGGGAGGGAATATCTCCTGTAAACTACGCTTTGAAAAGGGGAGGTGTGTGCAGGAGTTTCAGAGCAGATTAAAACTGCAGGGTATCCCCTACCTCTCTCCTCCATTTCCGCAGACCTGCAATAGGATATATTGTACATGCTTATAGTGAAACATAAAAAGTCCCTTCAGTTTTCCAGTGGTTAACTAGTGTTAATTTTACTGTATTCTGGAGTTTGAATGTAATCCACTTAGAACTTATTCTGGCATGAGACTGACAGAGATCTTTATTTACCTGATTCTTTGGAGACACCCTGATACCTTTTCAAAGCCCTTTTATTACTCTTCTCCCTACAAGTTTGTTTCTTTAGGAAACACTGTGATTTTCAAACATGTAAGACATACTCCAGAGATGGTTTATCCAATAAGCAAGGTACACACGGGTTTACTTGTGCCTACCTACTAATCTGTAGTCAAAATTTTCCCTGTTTTTCACCACATCAAAGGTGTGATGAAACCCCCGTGAAATTGTTCACTACTGATTAGTGAGTAAACACAATTAACCCTGTTGTACACCTTGCTTCCTGGCTAATCCACCCTTGCATACTGGCAAAATGTCTATACTTGATAGGCAGTCAGTTAGCTTGGCAAGTTAAAAAAAAAAATTGAAGAGGGAGCACTTGGATCTGTTAGAGAGATGAGAACTCTGAGGTGAATGGAAGTAAAAGAAGTTGCTATGAAGCTCAAACTCGCTGGGAACAACCGTCCCTAGTAAAGTGAATATAGGTTGTTGGCTAATAGTTTGGAACACAAAGCAAATTATTAGGGATAACTTAAAATTTTGTCTAAAATTTTTAAGTTGGTATTGGTGATGGTGGGGGAAGGAATTCTGAAGGTTGAGAGAGGTGGTATAACTTGAAAAAGTATATGCTTTGAGATCTGAAAAAAAAAAATGTCATTTTTGTCATGCAGGCAGTCCCCGGATTAAGAAGGAGCTCCGTTCCTAAATCTGTCTTTAAGTTGAATTTGTACATAAGCCGGAACAGTTAGGTACGGTTTGTATCTAATGTTAGTTAACCAAATGTTTGTCTTAGCACGTAGTGTTCCTTTTGTAGACATAAAAAACATTAAAGAATCATTTCCAGATACACTAAAATATCTTTAACACGATAATATGGTGATAATAAGAGTGTTTTAATGCGCTTCCCGAAGTAGCGCCAGTTTATTTTTATGAACCATTGTATATACCTCAAATTTTTAATATGAATAGGCTTTACGGGGAGTGGTTTGTAACTACAGGTTGCACGTTAGACATTGCTAACTGAGTACTGCCTGTGAAAACTACACAAAGGGCGTGCAGTTCTTACCTTCACCTATGGAAGGGGCTGTGAAAAGGTTGAAAAACACCAATCAGGTTAAGGAAGGGAAACCAGGAAGATGGGCAGGCTGAGTTCATCTTGAGGGACACAACATGCATCAGTGACCTATAGCACAAGGGTTTACTCTCTGAATCAATGAAAGCTCACTAGTGTTACTTTCAAAGCAACAACAAAATCATTTCCTTTCTGTTGTTTCTGTCCCTTGGGTTAGGCGCTGGGAGGATGGAGAGCGAATGAAAGAGATTCGAGTCCGACCTGCATGCCTAAGCAGTAGTGTCCTTTGAGAAGGATCTGTGTCACATTGTGTACATGTAAGAGCCTTCACATTGAGAGGGGTCTGAGCACCTTCCTTAGGATGTGAGATAGAGCTAGATAGCATAGCCACAGGTAGGGACTGGGAGTGCTATTATCTGATACTGAAGCAGTGGGGGAAAAGGAGAGCCAGGAAATGTTGAATTCAGTGAGGCTCTTGCATTTGCAACATTGAGGAGGCATTTCCAGGCAGAAGTGCCTCATTGTTGGCCAGCCTGGCTTTGCTTTACATGGCTTCCGGATGACCTGCCAGTCACAGTGGAGGCTCCTGTGGAGGTTACACATCTCAGATGGTAGCTTATGCTTATAATGTGCTCTAGAAAAGAAAGGCTCACAAAGACAGAAATCTAGGCTGCCATTCCTGTCACCCATGGGCTTCCAGAAAGCAGATTGTGCCCTCCCTACCAGCAGGTGGCACTGCTGTCTCTGGGAATTCCTGGAGGAGGTGAAATAATGGAGCTGGCAAACCAGCAGTGTGTAGCCTCTAGTCTGCAAGATCTTGAGAGGCTTTGTGAGATCTCAGTCAAAGAGAAGCTCAAAGAAAATAGCTGTGAAAGCCAAACTGTTTCTATAAGGTTGGAATAATGGGTTTTGTGGGGACTGAGGGATGGTTGTGGTTACTTTGCTGGGTGTATGTGTGTGTGTAGTGTGGGAGAAGGCTGGATGTAACCTGACAAGCACCATGGAAAGCACCATAATACAGGGTTTGAAAGCACTTTGCATAAACTGGTTAATCGAACCTGAAGTTGAAATCATGATTCGATTCAAATTCCCAATAACTTCATAGTTTCTAATTCTTTGCTTGTAAAGCTAGGGTATACACATGGGTGGGATTCTGGAAATATACGTGTGACTTTTAAACTTGATCCGTATCCAGTAATCACATACCTTGAAGGTAGGGATGAGAATATTAGTAAAAATAATGTTGGTTAATTAGTCAGTATACTTCAGGGCTGGCACAGAAGGCAGGTCAAAGTTATTCTCAAATCAGTTTCTTCTAAAAATTGGAACTTCCTAATAAGTATGGATTTTCTTAAATTCTGTCCTGTTGAGACTGTATCCACAATCCAAAACTTGAACATTTGTTTTATTGACCTTACGAGCCAGGGTTCATTCATCCATTGTCTTTTTTGAAATAACTAGATGGCTGTCTGTTGAGTTGAATTTTGTATACATGATATTTGAGGGAGATGGGTGCTGTTGCCCGTGATGGGGAGGTTACCGTGTATAATGAGGCCCTCAGCTTTGACCCTGACCCAGGTGGAGTACACTGCCTTTGGTGCCAGTACCCCAGTCACCTGCTTCCTCTTTCAGTTCATATTCTGTGCTCAGCTTATTGGAGGTTTATTTCTGTCTCTCTTCGAATGAACTGATGAGCTTGCTTTTACTACCAATGACGAATCCTAAAATTCTGCTGGTGCTGGCTCAATATTATTAGTCATTAGGGAGATGCAAATCAAAACCACAAAGACATACCACCTCACCCCCACTAGAATGGCTATACTAAAAAAAGAGGAAAATAACAGGTGTTTGCAAGGATGTGTTGAAATTGGAACCCTCATTCATTACTGGTGGGAATGCAAAATGCCATAGTCGCTGTGCAAAACAGTTTGGTGGTTCCTCAAAAAAGTTCAACGTAGAACTATCATATGAGCCAGCAGTTCCAATCCTAAACATATGGCCCAAAGAATTGAAAGCAGGGATGCAAATAGCACCTAACAACAATAACAGCAATGACCCTCAGAGGAAGGCAGGGTATTTTACAGATGAGGAAATGAAGACTCAGAGTTGTTAAGTAACTAAGGTAAGGTTACTGTGCTTGTGTCTTATCCCATATTTCTTGCTCTAAACCTAATGTAGCCGGAATGCTCATTAGAAGTGAGGATAGCAAAACTTCATCTCACATACTTTGGACATATGATCAGGAGGGTTAAGCCCCTGAAGAACATCATGCTTGGAAAAATAGAAGGTCACCAAAAAAGAGGAAAGCCCTCAATGAGATGGATTGACACAGTGACTGAAACAGTGGGCTCAAACACAGCAATGATTGTGAGGATGGCACAGGACCGGGCATTGTTTCATTCTGTTGTACACAGGGTCTCTGTGAGTCAAAATTGACAGCACCTAACAACAACAACCACAAACGTAATGCTGTGTTCCTGGTTGGGCTGGAGTCAGCCTTGTACAACAGAGATTCCTGGCTGCCGAGCAGTCCGTTTGGTTAGCTCTAGCCCTCATAATGTGAGTGGAAGTGGGAGGTACTGAGATCCATTTCTAGGGAAAAGAGACAAACTCAACAAGATAACTCCCATGCAGCTCCTCCATTGTGTTTTCCACTCCTAGCTGGCTTGAAAGGAGTGAACTCCCCAGAGCAACCTTGGTTTTTGAGGGGAAGGGGAGATTGGTGTAGGCACAGGTATGTAGTTGCAGCAGGGGGTCACGCTCTGAACAAGGCAGGGGGCTGCCAGCCGTCCCCCCGAGTGTCTGTGAGGAAAGCATGTCCCTGTTCCCTAGAACGCACAGTTGGGTGGGTTCTGTAGCTGGACTATGGGCACCCAATGCTTTTGGTTGTAAGGACTGGTAGGCATCACTTATCCTTGGACCCCTGTCGTGGGTGTCTAGGTGACATGGGTGGAGCCACCAGTCCTCAGGCTCCTGATGTAAGTAGGTGAAGACCCTGTTTAAGAGGCAAAGAGTTGTCAAACATCAAAAACCCACCTCTCCACCACACAGCTGAGACTGTTAAAGTCAGATCTCAAGCAGATGCACCATTGTGGTTTACCAACAAGGGCCTAATCTGAAATGGGCCCACACAGCTCCATGCGGGGGTTAAAGGTATTCAAAGTTCATGGGCCATTTGTGCCTGGACAGGAGCCGCTTCTGTCCTGAGCTCCCCAGGTTAGTGGAGCTGGCAGATTATCTTTTCCCCCAAGGCTGGGAGAGTGGCTCAGGGTGTGCATCAGGACCTATCTCAGGCCCAGGGAAATCAGTGGCCACTGAAGCTGGCTTGGTGGTGTGGGGGCACGGTAAAATAAACGCAAGTACTTAGCTTTTGCCGAGAGAGCTGTTGTTCTGTGGTTTGGGAGGTGTGAGTAGACTGTGCGGCTGGCTGTCTCTCCCTGAGGAAACCACGTCTGGAATATCACCACCAGCCCTGCTGCAGTTGCTCTGGGGGATTGTGCCTGAGGGGCACTGGTTCCTGCCGAGTCAGGTCCAGCAACTCCTTGCAGCTTCTGAACTGTCTCTCCGTCCCCCTGCCACTCAGTCTAACTTCTGAACTTTGCCTTTGATATTCAAGGATCCTACCTTGTCATATATATAACCATTTCACTTGTTTTTTTCAGGTCTTTGTTGTAAGAGGGATCCGGAAGCATCAGACTACTCCACCATCTTGGCCCCGCCTCACCCCAGAGCAACCTTAGAAATTGTTTCAGAGATGGCAAGACAGTTGTCAGCCTGGGTCCCTGGATCACTGCATTGAGGAGGCCCACCTCAGTGACAGACCTTTCACCTGTCCAGTATGTGTACAGGAGCTAGAAGTAAACTTTTATTGTGAGCTTGAACCATTATCTGTGTTTGGGTCTATTTCTTCAGCACTTAGCCAACTTTAACAAATACACTCGAGCAATGACTTAGTAGTTGGAGTCGTGGGTCTGTTGGCCTAATGCATTCATTCTTTTTTTTGTCTCTGGCAGTTGGTGATTGATTGATCATGGTCCAGCATGCAGAAGTGAGTGAGTGGTGAAAAGCAGCAGAGCTGATGGGTTGTGAAGACGTGTTTGAAGGGTACCACACTCTCTACTCCAGGGTAAGGCAAAGGCAGTGGCTGCCACTGTTAACTCTGCCTTTGCCCAGTGATAGGGACTCTTGTCTCTCCAGCCTCTTGGAGTTAGTGCAGTGGGATACCCTGCTTGTGAAAGGTTCCCAAAGCCTGTGTTGATTCAAGTCAATAGACACCATGCCAATAATAATTGTGAAGAGAAAACCATTAGGTTTTGGGTGATAGGATGGAATTCATTATGTGGGTGGAAATATCTCAGGCATCGTTAGGGATTTATTGACATGAGACATGATTTTCCTAGAACCAGGGAAGGGTTGTTGGGACTTCCTGGGGCATGTTGTCAAGAATGGAACCAGGTCTGATTGCCCTTTTCCTGTACCATATCAGGTTGTTAGCTCTACCAGCTCACATTCCCTCAACCACCATCCTCCTTCTCCGTGGATCACTTTCCTTAGCTGTTCTTTTGTTAATTACTTTTTCTAGAAAGGAAACAGCTTGCCAGAGAGTTGAGGATTCCAGGTTTGGTGGAAAATAGCATTAGCAAAGCACATGGTTCTGCCAGTTCCACTTTATCCTTTGTCACTGGCAGTCACATGTCCATTTACTCATCTATTTACAGTTCCTAGTGAATCAGGTGAGGAGCCCTGGTGGCACAAAGTTTAAGCACTCGGCTGCTAACCATAAGGTTGGCAGTTCAAACCCACGCAGCTGCTCCACGGGAGAAAGACCTGGGAATCTGATGGCACCTAACAACAGTGAACCGGGTATTGGCATTGGGAGCATTATGACCAAGGCTGCCTTTGAGCTCTCATTTGTGCTGAAGAGTTTTGAGGCCGGAAGGAGAAAGTCACTGTTTGGTGTTCCCTTCTGAGAGTCCGGGTGGAAGTCTGGGAAGAAGGGGTAGAAAAGATACCACATCTCTTTTTTGAGCTCTCCAGCATCTCCAGCTTGAACTCTAAGCAGACTCCTTGAAGAGAAAATTATAATTAATAGAAATCTAGGCAGAGCCAAGGATGGTTAGGAAAGATGGACAGGAAGTGAAAAATTAAAATTGTATTCAGCTTAAAAACTGGTTGGAGTGTTGTTTTCAGCTTACGTTAGTAATTTGGAGCCCTTACTAGATAATGTCCCATTGCCCAGCCTCAGACAGAGGGCAGCCAGAAAGGCTGATGTCCTTAGATGCCTCACATGGCTCGGTAATGAATGTCATTTACTGAGCAAAACAGACAAGTAGGGGCTGTAGATCTCTGGAGATTCCCACCAAAGTACATCATTACTGCTGTGGAGTGAAGCATGTGTGTGGGGATGAGCAAAGCAGAGAAAAGGCAGCTGCAAGAGCATGTCAGCAACTGAAGACTCCAGGTGAGCAGCCAGGCACAGGCAGACCACAGCTCAGGGGATGGAGGTTGCTAAGGAAAGGAGCTGGTCTTTGCCAGGTTTTCTCAATAAAGGAAAAGAGTTGGGCTTTGCGAGCTCTACTCATTTTCCTCTATGGCTCCTTATATCCTCTGTTTTAAGAGTAACTAAAAAGTATAAAAAAAAAAGTATAGCATGTCAGAAATAGCACTTGACTGGCATGTATAAATGCTGTAAAATGATAAAATTGTAGAGTAGGCCATTCTTTGACTATCTATTAGGGGCCAAAGAACGTAATCCTAAAGATTAGGTCAATGCAGTTGACATTTTGATCCAGAGAGTTCTTGTTTGTTGCGGGGGCGGGGGGAAGGGGGAGTTGTTGTAGGATGTTTAGCAGCATCACTGGCCTCTGCTCACTGGATGCCAGTAGCACTGCCCCCCTCCCGAATTGTGACAATCAAAAATGTCTCCAGACATGGCAGATGTCTGCCTGAGCGGGGAGGGGCACCCAAAGAGCCCCAGTTGAGAGTGACTCCAGTGGGAGATACAGGAATTTAATCTTGCTCTGAGTTTCTCTGGGATTGTATTTTAATGATTTAACCTCATGATGCCTCAGTTTCACTACCTGTAGACACAGTGTAAGGAAGTAATGTGCATAGTACTGCGTGGTAACTAGGGGGTTCTGTAAGTGCTCAGAAACAATACCTGTCTCCCCACATTTCCAAGATCCAAAGATCACTCTTAATCTTTGTGATGGCAGTAAGTGAGGGGCAGTGGGAATTTGGAGAAGGGTAAAGGCTTAGTGGTGTGGGAAATGGTGAGCAGTACTGGCATCTGAGTTTATTTGAAGACATCCTGTCCTAGTTTATTGTGACAGTGTATTCTGGAAGAAGGCTTTCTTTTGGAGAGGAAAGAAAGAGGAGGGTGGAGGAGGCAGGAAGGAGGCTGTTGAGAAGAGCAGTCAAGGAAGTGCTCTTCATGGAGTAACCTTGTAATGTGAAAGTGACGCATACATAAGTAGACCAGAGGACATAGAGAAGTAACCCCCCAAATCGAAGTGTCTTTTGAAATGACCGCTGATCCAGAAGAGCTGTTGAGGTGATTAATGAAGACCAGAGACTGTTTGGAGAAGTCTCTTTGTTCTAGAGCCTTTACTTTTCTGTCTCCTCTCTTTTGGAATATGGAAAAACGTTGCCTTCACATATACCTTTGATAAATGCTTTAGTATGATACGTGTGTTGTTTTGTTACTCTTTAGAACTGTGTGTTGAAAAAGTGAAAAAGGCTGTAATCCTGATCTAGACCCGAGTGATGTAAGATATTTTAATAGAAAGCACCAACTTGACTCTGAGGCAGGGTCAGTGCAGGTATTAGATGTAAACCATCCTGGCAGGCTTGCGTTCGCCCTTGCGGTGTTTTCTGGTCTCTGTAGTGTTAGATACACTTGCAAAGCTTATGACAAATGTGGACAGATCTTGGATCTAATAGGTGGAGAAGCCGTCTTAGACAGGTAGCCTTGTTATTTATATTCTGTCTGCCCTGCATTTATAGTACTAGGTGTTAAGTTTTTACTAGAAGAAAGGGGCACTTCTGTGTAGCAGAAAGGGGACAGTGAGAGAAGCTGTTTTGGTAGATAGGTTGGTGTCTTAGTCATCTAGTGCTGCTGTAACAGAAGTGCCACAAGCGGATGGCTTTAACAAAGAGAAATTTGTTCTCTCACAGTTTAGGAGGCTAGAAGTCCAAATTCATGATGCTAGGTCCAGGGGAAGGCCTTTTCTCTGTGTGAGCTCTGTGGGGAGGTCCTTGTCATCAGTCTTCCCATCCTAGGAGCTTCTCAGTGCAGGGGCCTTGGGTCTCCCCATCAAGTTTTCAACGCTGTGACCTTTTAGAAGTAGATCACCAGGCCTGTCTTCCAAGGTGCCTCTGGATGGGTTCAAACTTCCAACCTTTCAGCTAGTAATCGAGTGTGTCACTGTTTGCGCCACTCAGGGACTTCTTTCTCTGACATAGGGACCCTGAGTTGTTAACTTTGGGAATCAGTATACATAGCATTTGTGGGTTACGTGTAGCATAGAGAATTGGAAGGTCATTCACAAAAATTACATGTTCTCATGTTCGGGAGCATTTGGGGAGAAGCATGAACCCATTCTTTTAATTGGGACAATGGGCTTCCTCTCAGTATAGAATAGTAGGGAAATTACTAGATTAGATGATTGGGACATGGGGAGTTGTATTTACCATATGGCTATCCTATTTTTTGCATCCGTCAAGTGTGATTCTCTCAGGCACTCAAGTATCCCACGAGAATAATGGCTAGGTGACTGTCTAAATGTTGAAAGACATTTTGACATCTGTGACAATTGCTGTTGAACAGCTGGGTTTGTAAGATTCCAGTTCTGAGAAAAAAAAAAAAAACTTGGCTTATTAGTCTAAAAATAAATTCCGTGTAAATCGTGTCATTTCGGGGATTACTGTCTTAGAAAGCATAGTTAATATGTTGTTATAGTGGGTTTTGTTCATGTGAACCAACGATTGAGTGTGACTTTACAAGGGAATGCATTATAATATCACAGAAGGCTCTGTCCTGATTCCTGATTCTGTGTCAGGGTAAGAACGACGGTCCAGGTTCCATTGGGACCGGCACAGCTGTGAGCGGGGTGATCTGTGGCAGCACAAAGAGCTCATGATGTCGATGAAGTCATTTAAGGCTCTAACACTGAATTCTTCTCACCGAGTAGCTGGATCCCGGTGGCACTAACAGAGAATCAGTCAGCGTTTCCTTAGAGGGATGGAGCTTTGCTGATTGGGAGTCAGCAGAGAAGGGGTGCAGCAGAGCTTCTCCAGCTGGTGGGTGAGGAGGAAGTGTAGTTTGTTACCCAGGGGTGGCCGGGGTCAGCTTTCTCACCCAGCTGCTGACTACTGAAGTGAAAAGAACAGAGGGGAATCATTTGCTCCAGTTGCTCTTCTTTCTCTTCTTGAAGATTCCTACACCCTCTATGGAATTAAAAAAAAAAAAAAACAAATGAGAAGAGAAAAAAGTACAGAATTATATAGAGTTCATTTTAACATACGTATGTATATATATATGTATTTCTTTTGAATAGGAAGATTTATACAAAGATAACCATGTGTTGCCAGAAGATTAAAACCTTTCATTTTATTTTTAAATGAGCATTAATCTTGCAGGCTAAACTAGATAAAGGTAAAGCAGCTCAAATCTGTGCATATATAATTTTTTTTTTGCAAAAATAAAACAAAATTATCATTGTTCCCACAGGATCAGGAATTAAGTTGCAGCAACCCTCGATGAAGATTCTGTAGCAATGGTAAAACATCTGCTCCCTCCAGGATGTAAAGAGATCCTGAGAGATTCTGAAAGATGGCTGAGAGCCTAAAATTAAAATCCTGGATCCTTGAGTCATGTCCTGCCGTAGGCCACTCGCTGTGAGTCGCCTGAGGGATAAATGTGCACCAGGGGAAGGACTGTGGGTGCAGATGCTTGATTGAGGACCTGTGACTGAGCATCCCCCATCTAGTGAGCCGCTCCGCCCTTCCCATTAGGTGCGGGAAGGGGCTATGCTTCTTGGTGCTGTCTCTCCTGAGCCCATCATTGGTTCTTGCCTTGGACTTCCAAACAAGTAAAGCTGTGGCTGACTTAATGTTTTTAAATGTGACCCGTTCCTAGCACCCACCTCCTTCGAGGGGGCATCAGAAACAAGGAAGAAAGCAGGCAAGGGGGAGCATGATTCTCCTAGCTATCAATAGCTTTCCCTGTTCCACCAGAAAGAACTTTTATTGGTCACTTTTTTTTTCCGTCTTCTTATTTTATTTTATTCTTTTTTTATTGGAGGCTGTGTCAAGGGAACAAGGCTGGGAGGTGGGAAAGTGTGTACCCCTAGTTACTGGGTACTCTGTGTCCTGTTGGGAGCAGCATGAAGTTTGCCTTCCCGTCCTCCTTATCTGCAGTCCTTGGTGGCTAAGTTCCAAGATGGCAAATCAGCCAGCAGTGAGCTGGTGTCTCTCCAGCTGAGTAACCATGGCCCATTGGAAAGCAGTGGAGGCCACATAGAGGGAAAAAGGGTGAGGGTGGGAAAGCATGTATCCCTGGTTACTGGGTGCTCTGTCTCCTGTCGGGAGCTCTGTGAAGTTGCCTTCTTGTACTCCTTGTTTGCGTTCCTTTGTGGCTGTGGTCCAAGATGGCAAATGCGTGCTGCCTTAGCTGGTAGGGGACCTCCACTCTGTAGTTCTCCTTGTTCTCTGTCAGTTTCTTATTCCATTTGGTGCTTGATTGAGTTCTTTATTCTTTCATTTGATGCTTCGGCTTCCAGGATTGACATTCGTTATCTGTTTTACTTAGTTTTTCTGGTCTTTGCTGCAGAAGGATGGCATGGCGCTTCTGTCTATAGCTTCATGTTGGCTCCACCTCTTTCTCATTGGATTTTAAGAATTTTTCAATTTCATTTTTAATTTCTTCGATTACCCAATAGTTTTTAAGTAAGTTATTATTCAGTTTCCATGTTTTTTTTTTTTCTTTACTGTTCTTTCTATTATTGATTTCTAGCTTTATAGCGTTATGATCAAAGAAGATGTTCTGCATTACAGGTATACATCACTTAACATTCTTTCAGGTAATATCCAACTGCATACATGTCTGTGGTTCCGTAAAGTTATAATAGAGTTTAGCAATCCCAGTCACAGAACAGGATGTCACAGATGTACTTTGCTGGAAATCTGATCCGTCTCTCACTAGCTGTCTGGGTCCCACATCTGCCCTGGCCCCAGGGGCAGAGGGGTGAGGGTCTCGGTGCCCATCTGTGGCTGCCTGTCCTGCTATATTCACCTCAGGCAGGGTGATGCTGCCAGAGCTGCTGAGGGGTATGCCCTGCTGAGGCCACAGCTCCAGTCAGCCTGGGCGCCCTACACTTGAAGCTCAGGCCTGAGGCTGCAGCTCCTCCCATTGTGGTTGGTCACCTAATTATTGGGCTCAAGGGGGTGGTAGGAGAAAGAATAGGAAAGGCATGTGGAGATGTGATGTAAAGGAGGGGCGGGCAGGACTGGAAGAATTGAAAGCCATTATTGGGGATGGGGAAGGCAGGGAGGAATGAAGGGAATGGAGCTGGCAGCTGGCTGGACAGCAAGTGCGTGCCACAGCAGGTTGGGGGCCAGGTGTGTCTCCTGGAGACGGGCTAGTAGCCATGCAGGACTGACTACGGCAGAGCGAAATTTTTGCACAGTCCCTTGGTGTGGCTGGTGACCATCCTGTGTACCTCTCTCCTGTATATACTGTGGTGTTCACACAATGTCCTAATCATGTAATGTCATATTTCACAGAATGTATTGTGGACATTAAGTGGTACATACCTGTACTTTGATGTTTTTTAATTTATTGAGGTTTGATTTGTGGCCTAAAATGTGGCCTCTTCTGGAGAATGGTACATGCGCATTGGAGAAGAATGTGTACTGTGCTGCTGTTGGGTGGTGTGTTCTGTATATATCTACAAGGTCGAGTTGATTGATTGTGTTAATTTAGATTTTCTGAATCTTTTTTTTTTTTTTAATTTATTGTGGTTGAAATGAAAGTTTACAAATCAAGTCAGTCTCTCATACAAGAACTCTGCATATCTTGCTAGGTACTCCTAGCTGCTCTCCCCCTAATGAGACAGCAGACTCCTCCTCTCCACTCTATATTCCTTGTGTCCATTTAACCAGCTTCTGTCCCTTTCTGCTTTCTCATCTTGCCTCTAGACAGGAGCTGCCCACCTAGTCTGATGTGTCTACTTGAGCCAAGAAGCTCACTCCTCACCAGTATCACTTTCTGTCTTATAGTCCAGTCCAATCCCTGTGTGAAGAGTTGGCTTCGGGAATAGTTCCAGTCTTGGGCTAACAGAGGTTCCAGGCACCATGACCTCCAGGGTCCCTCTAGTCTCAGTCAGACCATAAAGTCATCTTTTGAGGAGAATTTGAGGTCTGCATCCCACTGTCCTCCTGCTCCATCAGGGATTTTCTTTTGTGCCCCCTGCCAGGGCAGTCGTCGGTGGTAGCCGGGCATCATCTAGTTCTTCTGGTCTCAGGCTGATGTAGTCTCTGGTTTATGTGACCCTTTCTGAGACCAACTGATGCTCTTAGATGGCTGCTAGCTAGCATTTATGACCCAATACGCCGCTCACCAAAGTGAAATGCAGAACGTTTTCTTAATATACTTTGTTATGCCAATTGACCTAGATGTTCCCTGAAATCATGGTTCCCAGACTCCAGTCCTGCTACTCTGGCCTTCGAAGTGTTTGGTTGTATTCAGGAAACTTCTTAGCTTTTTGTTTAGCCCAGTTGTACTGACCTCCCCTGTATTGTGTGTTATATTTCCCTTCACTTAAAATGGTTCTTGTCTACTATCTAATTAGTGAATACCCCTCTCACTTCCTCCCCACCCTTATAACCATCAAATAATATTTTCCTCCGTGTTTAAACTTTTTCTTGAGTTCTTATAATAGTGGTCTCATACAATGTTTGTCCTTTGGTAACTGACTGATTTCACTCAGCATTATGCCTTCCAGATTCCTCCATGTTATGAGATGTTTCATGGATTCTTCATTGTTCTTAATTGTTAGGTAGTACTCCATTATGGGAATATACCATTATTTATCCATTCATCCGTTGATGAGCACCTCGGTTGCTTCCATCTTTTTTCCTGCTGTACACGGTGCCGCAGTGAACATGGGTGTGCATATACTGTTTATGTGAGGGGTCTTATTTCTCAAGTATATATTCCAAGGAGTGGGATTGCTGGATCATTTCTAGCTTTCTAAGGAAGCGCCAAATTGATTTCCAAAGTAGTAACATTTTACATTCCCACTAGCAGTGTGTAAGTGTTCCAGTCTCTCTACAACCTCTTCAACATTTATTATTTTGTGATTTTTTGATTAACACTAGCCTTGTTGGGGTGAAATGGTATCTGATTGTAGTTTTGATTTCCATTTTTATTTTAATAGCTAATGATCGTGAGTATTTCCTCATGTATCTGTTAGCTCCTGAATGTCTTTGGTGAAGAGCCTGTTCATGTCCTTGCCAGTTTTTTAATTGGGTTATTTGTCTTTTTGTTGTTGAGTTTTTGCTGTATCATGTAGATTTTAGAGATCAGATGCTGATTCGATTTTTCATAGCCAAAAACTTTTCCAGTCTGTTGGTTAGATCTGCAGTATCTTTGTTGAGTTTGTTTCAAGTTGTTCTGTCCTTCATCGAAAGTGTTGTGTTAAAGTTTCCTACTACTGTTGTAGAACTGTCTGTTTTACTATTGTAGAACTCCAATTCTGTTGGAGTTTGCTTTATGTATTTTGGAGCTCTGTCATTAGGTACATAAATATTTATTAGGGTTATGTCCTTTTGGTGGATTAACCCTTTAATAGTTAATGATGCCCTTCTGTCTCTTATAATGGATGTTGACTTTAAGTCTGTTTTATCAGAGATTATTATTGCCATTCCTACTCTCTTTTGGTTACTATTTGTTTGATATATATATTTTTTTCCATCCTTTGATTTTTAGCCATTTATGTCCTCATGTCCGAAGTGTGTGTTGTAGGCAACATATTGATGAATCATGGATTTCTTTTATCCATTCTGCACTCTGTCTCTTTTCTGTGTGATTATTGATAGGTATGTATTTACCGTTGTCATTTTGTTATGCCTTTTTTTTGTGTGGTGTTAATGATTTCTTTGTTCCACTTAAATTTTTTTGCTAAGTTGTTTTTGTTTATGGATTTTCTTCCCATATCCGCAATTGTTGTTGACTTTGTGCTTACTGATTCTTTTTGATTTTGTTTTTGTTTGGTAAGTAGATTTATTAATTTTGCCTGTGGTTACTCTGAAATTCACCTTTATCTTCCTAAGTTTAAAACAGTGTTATATCTTGATATCGCCTTGACTTCCTCTCCATTTATTCCCCCTTTTTGTTTAGAAGCTGTCATTGTTTACAGATTGACATCTCTGGTATCCTGTTTTCAGTTTTGCACTTTATTTTACTTTTGAGAATTCTTTATCTGTGTTGGTATCTGTGTGATGTTGTTATATGTCTTAGTTTCAGATTGTTCTCTGATATTGTTGGTTCTCTGTCTGAAGGACTCCCTTTAATGTTTTTTTGAAAGGTTGGTCTGATTTTTACACATTCCCTTATTTTTCTTTTATCTGAAAATGTTCTAGTTTTTTCATTCTATTTGAAAGACAGTTTTGCTGAATATAAGATTCTTGGTTGGCAGTTCTTTTCTTTGAGTGCTTTACATATGTCATCCCATTACCTTCTTGCTGCATGTTTTCTGCTGAGAAATCAGTGCTTAGTCTTATTGGTGCCCCCTTGTAGGTGATACTTTGTTTTTCTTAAGCTGCTCTTAGAATTCTTTCTTTGTTCTTGGAAAGTTTAATTATAATATGTCTTAGTGACTTTTTGGGGGTTCTGGCATTGGTTCAATGGCGCTGGTTTTGGTTTGTTTGGTTTATCCTGTATGGGGTTTGTTGAGCTTCTTGGATGGAAACCTTCTTGTCTTTGATGACATTAGGGAAATTTTCTGGCAATAAATCTTTGAAAATTCTCTCTATACTTTTTTTTTTTCTCTTCCTCTTCTGGAATTTCTATTATGTGTAAATTATTATTCTTGATAGTGTCCCATATAACTTTTAAGCTTTCTTCATTTTTCGTCATCTTTTTTGTGATTGTTCCTCAAACAACTTAGTAACAAGGAATTTATTCTCTATTTTGCTGGTTCTTTCTCTAATTGACTAAATTCTACTTCTGTGTACTCCATTGCATTATTTACTTCTGATTTTTTATTGTTAATCTTCTGAATTTCTAGTTGTTGTTTTTGTATGGTTTCTAATTGTCTATCTTGTGATTTTGTTCTTGTATTGTTTTCCTGAATTCTTCTAGGGTTTTGTCTGTGTTTTCCTTGATCTCTTTGATGGTCCTATATATGTCTTTTGAATCCCTCATTAGGTGGTTCTTCCTCAGTAAGGTTTTCTGCTCCTTTATCTTGCTCACTTTTTTGAGCTGTCTTATCCTGTTTCTTCCTATGATTTGTTATTGTCTACTGTCTCTGAGGTATTAAGGTGTTAATTTATTTATATATTTCTTTCTTGATTGTATGTTTTTTGCTGATTTTTTTTATTATACTTTAGATGAGGGTTTACAGTACAAACTAGCTTCTCATTAAATAGTTGGTACGCATGTTCTTTTGTGACATTGGATATCAACCCTCCGACATGTCAACACTCTCCCCTCCTTGACCTTGAGTTCCCTGTTACCAGCTTTCCTGTCCCCACTTGCCTTCTCATCCTTGCCCCTGGGCTAGTGTGCCCTTTTAGTCTTGTTTTGTTTTATGGGCTTGTTGAATCTTTGGCTGAAGGGTGAGCCTCAGGAGTGACTTCATTACTGAGCTAAAAGTGTGATGGGGGCCATACTCTTGGGGTTTCTGTAGTCTGTCAAGCCAATAAGTCTGGTCTTTTTTTGTGAGTTAGAATTTTGTTCTACATTTTTCTCCATCTCTGTCCAGAGCCCTCTATTGTGATCCCTGTCAGAGCAGTCAGTGGTGGTAGCCAGGCACCATCTAGTTGCACTGGACTCAGTCTGGTGGAGGCTGTGGTAGTTTTGGTCCATTAGTCCTTTGGATTAATCTCTCCCTTGTGTCTTTAGTTTTCTTCATTCTACCTTGCTCCTGATGTGTGCTAATTTATTTTATTTTGTTTTGATGTATCCAGAGCCTTGTTTCTTTTCTTTCTCTTTAGAATGACTTTATTCCTTTGCATTACTTATTTTGTGGTTCTGGCTTATTTGTAACTTTGGTGGTATATTTTGGCTGAGGATGATTTGCTCTCACTATGGGGTATGGTTTGTCACACTCATGTGTGAATCTTCTTTGGGTAGGCTCATTTGTCTTCCCTTACTGGATTGAGTGGAGGTGGGAGAGCTGGCTCTTCTCCTGACATTGGGTGACAAGTGTTGGGTGTTCAGCTTCCTTCCACAGCACTTGTGGGACCATGGGATCCTTCTGGGTTAGTGATAGAGTTAGTGTGTTTTCTGGAGGTCAGGGCAGGATGTTTCCATATCCACCATGAGAGAGTGCTACCCAAATAGATGGGGTAGGCCCACTGTACATGCACAAATTGTTATCTCATTAGGTGGTAGGGTATCAAGGGGTTTCAGCACAAGTGTAGACAGCCTGCAAGAACTCTTTGGATATGGAATGTGTGGCATTGCAGATGGTGAGATGTAGGCTGAGGGCACTAGGATCTCCTGATCATCATTTGGCAGAGGTTCAGTTGGCACCTGTCAGGATGTATTGCCATTGCTGCTGAGGTGATGTGTCTTTCCAGCTGGTTACTGGAGCATGGGTGCAGGGAGCGTTCTTACTGATCTCTGGGTTGGGCATTGTGTGTGTGCCTTGCGGGTTTCCCAGTGGTTGGGGTGAGAGTGCGTGGGTCACTTGTCACTGGGTAGGTAGCACAGGAGCTTTCACTGCTGATCGCCAGGTGGGTGGAATGGTGGGCGGGAGAGGGGAGTTTCACTCCTCCGATTGCCAGTCTGGTGGCGGGAGGGGTGGGCTGGGTAGCGCAGGGGTGGATGGAGCGTGCATGAGCCTCTGGTTGCAGGTCCGACAGTGTACGACTGTGTGCTGTGGATTGCCAGGTGTGCAAGTTGGCATGAGAATGGACGGGGCAGATGCAAACCTCGGGTTGGAAGTGTGACAGCACGGGGCTGTGTGATGTGGATTGCCAAGTGGCGAAGGGAAGAGAGGCACACTCCTGGGAACTGGGAGGGAAGCGGGGAGCATAGAGAGGGAGCTGAGGCACTCCCCACAGAGTGCACCCAGTGATCAGGACCAGCTCTGACCAGATGCTGGGAGTGGGCTGTTCAGAGTCTGGTCAAGTGAGAGATCTCTAGCTGCCACTTCAAGGATCCTCCACTCTGGCAGTGCCAGCTGCCCTAATGATCAGAAACTGCTGCTGGTGAGTAGTTCTGCCCTATTTTCTAGCTCACTCCCTAGTCTATGGTTGCCTGGATCCCTAGGGCTCTCGCCTGCCTTCCTGCACTTTGCTTCCTTAGGTATGGTTCGTGTTTTGCTCACCTTGTTTTGCTGCACGTTTGTCTACACAGTATCTCTGTCTCTTAATGGGGGTTCTGTGAAGTTGCCTTCCTGAGCTCCTCACCCAGGAATGTAGCTCACTTTGTTTTAAGATGGCCACATGGTGCTGGGCTGGCTGGGAGGATGCCTACAGTCTGTAAGTCTTGTTTGCTGTCTTCATTCAGTTCTCCTTTCCTTCGGTGTTTGACTCCTTTGCTGTTCTGGGTTCCCAGATTGTCATCTGTCTTAGTCATCTAGTGCTACTATAATAGAAATACCACTAGTGGATGGCTTTAAGAAAGAGAAGTTTATTCTGTCAAAGTCCAGTAGGTCAGAAGTCTGAATTCAGGGCGCCAGGTCCAGGGGAAGGCTTTTTTTCTTTGTCATCTCTGGAGGAAGGTCCTTATCATCAGTCTTCCCTTGGTCTGGAAGCATCTCCATGCAGAAACATCAGGTCCAAAGGGACACACCCTGTTCCCAGCACTGCATTCTTGGTGGTGTGAGGTTCCCATGTGTCTCTGCTCGCTCCTCTCTCTCGTATCTCAAAATAGATTGGCTTAAGACACTATCTAATTTTGCAGATCTCATCAGTATAACTGCCACTAATCCATCTCATTACATCATAGTGATAGGATTTACAACAGGTAGAAAAATATCATGAAATGACAAAATGGTAGACAATCACACTATACTAGAAATCATGGCCTAGCCAAGTTAACAAATATTTTGGGGGGACACAGTTCAATCCATGACATCATCTTTATCTGTTTCACTTGGTGTCTTGGTTCGTTGCTGTAGGGGGACAGCATGGTGTGTGTGACTAAGCTGCCATCTTGGGTCATTTCCTCCTTCCTTAGCTTCTGTTTATCTGGGAATGTTCTATTTTTTGCCCTCAATTTTGAAGGACTATTTTGTCAGATACAGAATTATTATTTGGCAGTTTCTTTTTTTTTCTGTCATTGTCATAAGTATGTGACCCCACTGCTTTCTGGCCTTCATGGTTTCTGAGGAGAAATTGATGTTTAATCTTTTTGAGGATTCTTTGCATGTGATGATTTGCTTCTCTCTTGCTGCTTTCAAAACTCTTTATCTTTGGTGTTCATCAGGTTGATTATAATGTGTCTCACTGTGGATCTCTTTGGGTTTATCCTTGGAGTTCATTGAGCTTCTTGCATGCATAGATTCATGACTTTGATCAAATTTGGAAAGTTTTCAGCCATTATTTCTTGAAATATTCTTTCTGTCCCTTTCTTACTTTCTCCTCATTCTGGGATATCCATAATGTGTATATTTTCTGCATGATGGCATCCTACAGGTGTGTTAGACTCTGTACATTGTTTTAAAGTTCTTTTTTCTTTCAGTTTCTCAGATTGGATTATTTCCGTTGTCCTATCTTCAAGTTCACTGATTCTTCCTTCTGCCAGCTCAAATCTGCTGCTGAGCCCCTCTAGTGAATTTTTCATTTCAGTCATTGTACTTTTCTGTTTGGTTCTTTTTTTTTTATATGTATATAATTTATATCTCTAGTGATATTCTCGCTTTGTTTATAGATTGTTTTTCTGATTTCCTTTAGTTCTTTGTGTTTTCTTTTAGCTCTTTGAGCATATTTAAAAGAGTTGTTTAAAAATCTTTATCTAGTAAGTCCAGTAACTTGGCTTTCTTGGGGATGATTTCTGTCACTTTGTTCCTTTGAATGGGCCATTCTCCCCTGTTTCTCTGTATACCTGGTGATTTTTTTAATTGAAAATCAGATATTTGAGTGATATGAGGACTCTTGAAATGAGATTCTCCCCCTTCTACTGGACTTTCTTTTCTTCCTTCTTTCCTTTCTTCCTCCATTCCTCTCTGTCTATCTCTTTGTTTTGTTGTTGAAGTCCATTGGTTTGGTGACTTTCACAAATTAGTTTTGCAAAGTCTGAATTACTTGGTGTGTGTGTTCACTGAAGTCTCTGTTTCTTTAGGTTGTGCTCAGCTATTGTTCTGTCAGAGACTTCCATGAACACTAGGAGTTGAAAAGAAAAAGAAAAAAAATGAAAGAAAACAGGAAAAAGAAGCAAAGGTAAGCAATGAGAGAAAAAATCCTCTGTGGTCCTTGCAGATGGGGTCTGTCCTGCAACACTCCTTCAATACTCAGCAAGGTTTACGCTGACCCAGAGATCAACGCAAAGTGAATGTTAAAGGTGTTCTCAGGTCTTTTCTGGGTGAGCATCTTAACCTAGGCGTTTGTATGTCTTTTTAAATTCCTCAGTATCCCCGGATGCTTCTGCATGCCCCAGTTTCCCAAAGAAGCTCTCGTTCTGGCCCCTTGACCTTACCCCACAGCTTTCTAACATGTGTCTGAATCTTCTCCTCTTAACCCAGGACTTTCCGTTAGCCCGCTACTCCTCCATCTGTACTACCTCCTTTTAGGCCAACAAGGCTAATAGCAGTAACCAAC
The DNA here is from genome assembly GCF_024166365.1 of Elephas maximus indicus. NCBI lineage: Eukaryota > Metazoa > Chordata > Mammalia > Proboscidea > Elephantidae > Elephas > Elephas maximus. The sequence goes on from NC_064845.1 coordinate 28,405,318, forward strand.
AAACATTTTGACTGTTTGTGTGACTAATCAGGTATCCGTCAATTACAATTATAATTACAATGACTCTGTGTTGGTTGCTGTTGTTTTTAGGTGCCACTCAGTCAATTCTGACTCATAGCAACCCTGTGTGCAACAGAACGAAACACTGGCAGGTCCTGCGCCATCCTCACAGTCGGTGTTATGCTTAAGCCCATTGTTGCAGCCCCTGTGTCAATCCGTCTTGCTGAGGGTCTTCCTCTTTTTCGCTGACCCTTTACTTTATGATGTCCTTCTCCATGGGCAGGTCCGTCCTGATGACATGTGCAAATTATGTGAGACAAAGTCTCACCAACCTTGCTTCTAATGAGCATTCTGTCTGTACTTCTTGCAAGACGGGTTTGTTTGTTCTTCTGGCGATTCATGGTATTTTCAATATTCTTCACCAACACTGTGATTCAAATGTACCAATTCTTTTTCGGTCTTCCTTAATTATTGTCCAACTTTCATGGGCATATGAGGCAATTGAAAACATCATGGCTTGAGTCAGGCGCACCTTAGTTGTTAAAGTGACATCTTGCTTTCTAACACTTCGAAGAGATACTTGGAGCACATTTGCCCAAATGCAATGTGTCATCTGTTTTCTTGACTGCTGCTTCCATGGATGTTGATTGTGCATCCAAGCAGAATGAAATCCTTGACAACTTCAATCTTTTCTCCGTTTGTTGTGATGTTATTTATTGGTCCAGTTGTCAGGATTTTTGTTTTGTTCATGTTGAAGTGTAATCCATACTGAAGGTTGTGGTCTCTGATCTTCATCAGTAAGTGCTTCAAGTCCTCTTCACTTTCAGCAAGCAAGGTTGTGTCATCTGCATGTCTTAGGTTCTTAATGAGTCTTCCTCCAATCCTAAGTTGCTAAGTAGGTCCAAATCAGTATTGTTCTCTTCTACCATCACAATCTATATTTATTCCTTTTTTTTTTTTTTAACAGTTTACAGAGTGTTGTTTTCATGTTACCTCATTTAATCTTCATTGCATCCCATATGGAAAATAGCCTTTGTTCTCTTGTTTTACAGATGAGGAAAGTGAGACTCGATGTAGTTAAGTTACTTTCTCAAACCTTCCAAATAATTAATGGATTTTAAAACTAGACCTTCTCTAACCACAACTTGTACTTTTCATACGGCAATATTGTATCCCCTGGAATGGAAAGAGGTGGTGACCCAAGACTCTCAGGTGTTGCTGTCAGTCAGTCTGTGCCCAGGAGAGTTTCCAGACACAACTTGTGGACCCAGGAGTAGGCAGGGAAGATGAGTGTATTCAGTCCCCTAAGCTATCCACTTGTCTCCCTTCCCCTACTTAAATGGTGCTTGGCTATGAATTGACTATGGCCCAATGGTTCCTTTGTGCATTCTTTCACTCAACAGGTGTGTGTTATTTTGGCCATATATGTGACTACTATAGTTCAGAAACGATTCTGCCCACTGAGAATTCAGCAATAAGCAAAATAGAGTAAAAAAAAAAAAAAGTCTGTGCTCTAATAGAGCTTAAATTCTCAATGGAGAATGTGATAACAGGTAAATGAACAAACATGTTCATTTACTTATTCATTTAATTTTGGGGACAATAAGTACTTTGGAGAGAAATAAAACCAGTAAGATGAACCTGGAGTTCCAGGGCATGAGGTTTGTTGTTTTAGATAGGTGATGAGGGATGACCTTGTTAAGGTGAAGGAATTGGGAAATGAGACACAGATATAGGGAGAAGGGTACTAGTCCAGGATGAATGAACAGCAAGTTGAAAAGCACTAATGCAGCAGGGTGTGTGGGGTTTTCTAGAAACAGCAAGGAAACCAGTGAGTCCGGAGCAGAGTGAGCCGTGCTCCAAGATGAATGAACAGCAAGTTGAAAAGCACTAATGCAGCAGGGTGTGTGGGGTTTTCTAGAAACAGCAAGGAAACCAGTGAGTCTGGAGTTTCACTCCTCTGATTGCCAGTCTGGTGGTGGGAGTGGTGGGCTGTGTAGCGCAGGGGTGGATGGAGCGTGCATGAGCCTCTGGTTGCAGGTCCGACAGTGTACGACTGTGTGCTGTGGATTGCCAGGTGTGCAAGTTGGCATGAGAATGCACGGGACAGATGAAAACCTCGGGTTGCAAGTCTGAGAGCACGGGGTTGTGTTATGTGGATTGCCAAGTGGCGAAGGGAAGAGAGGCACACTCCTGGGAACTGGGAGGGAAGCGGGGAGCATAGAGAGGGAGCTGAGGCACTCCCCACAGAGTGCAACCAGTGATCAGGACCAGCTCTGACCAGATGCTGGGAGTGGGCTGTTCAGAGTCTGGTCATGTGAGGGATCTCTAGTTGCCACTTCAAGGATCCTCCACTCTGGCAGTGCCAGCTGCCCTAATGACCAGAAACTGCTGCTTGTGAGTACTTCTGCCCTGTTTTCTAGGTGAGTCTCTACTCTGTGTTTGCCTGGATCCCTAGGGCTCTCGCCTGCCTTCCTGCACTTTGCTTCCTTAGATATGGTTCATGTTTTGCTCACCTCGTTTTGTTCCATGTTTTTCTACACAGTATCTCTATCTCTTAATGGGGGTTCTGTGAAGTTGCCTTCCTGAGCTCCTCACCCAGGAATGTAACTCACTTTATCTTAAGATGGCCACATGGTGCTGGGCTATCTGGCAGGACGTCTACAGTCTCTACGTCTTGTTTGCTGTTTTCATTCAGTTCTCCTTTCCTTCGGTGTTTGACTCATTTGCTGTTCTGGGTTCCCAGATTGTCATCTGTCTTAGTCATCTAGTGGTACTATAATAGAAATACCACTAGTGGATGGCTTTAACAAAGAGAAGTTTATTCTGTCCAAGTCCAGTAGGTCAGAAGTCTGAATTCATTGCGCCAGGTCCAGGGGAAGGCTTTCTGTCTTTGTCAGCTCTGGAGGAAGGTCCTTGTCATCAGTCTTCCCTTGGTCTGGGAGCATCTGAGTGCAGAAATGTCAGATCCAAAGGACACACCCTGTTCCCAGCACTGCATTCATGGTGGTGTGAGGTTCCCATGTCTCTCTGCTCGCTCCTCTCTCTCATATCTCAAAATAGATTGGCTTAAGACTCTATCTAATCTTGCAGATCTCATCAGTATAACTGCCACTAATCCATCTCATTACATCATAGTGATAGGATTTACAACACATAGAAAAATATCATGAAATGACAAAATGGTAGACAATCACACTATACTGTAAATCATGGCCTAGCCAAGGTCAGAGATATTTTGGGGGGACACAGTTCTATCCATGACATCATCTTTATCTGTTTCACTTGGTTTCTTGGTTCTCTGCTGTAGGGGGACAGCATGGTGTGTGTGACTAAGCTGCCATCTTGGGTCATTTCCTACTTCCTTAGGTTTTGTTTCTCTGGGAATATTCTATTTTTTGCCCTCAGTTTTGAAGGACAGTTTTGTCAGATACAGAATTATTAGTTGGCAGTTTTTTTTTTTCTTTCATCGTTACAAGTATGTCACCCCACTGCTTTCTGGCCTTCATGGTTTCTGAGGAGAAATTGATACTTAATCTTTTTGAGGATTCTTTTCATGGGATGATTTGCTTCTCTCTTACTGCTTGCAAAACTCTTTATCTTTGGTGTTCATCAGGTTGATTATAATGTGTCTCACTGTGGATCTCTTTAGGTTTATCCTTGGAGTTCATTGAGCTTCTTGCATGCATAGATTCATGACTTTCATCAAATTTGGAAAGTTTTCAGCCATTATTTCTTCAAATATTCTTTCTGTCCCTTTCTTACTTTCTCCTCATTCTGGGATTTCCATAATGTGTATATTTTCTGCATGATGGTGTCCTACAGGTCTGTTAGACTGTGTACATTGTTTTGAAATTCTTTTTTCTATCGGTTTCTCAGATCGAATTATTTCAGTTGTCCTATCTTCAGGTTCACTGATTCTTCCTTCTGCCAGCTCAAATCTGCTATTGAGCCCCTCTAGTGAATTTTTCATTTCAGTTATTGTACTTTTCTGTTTGCTTCTGTTTTGTGTATATATATAATTTATATTTCTAGTGATATTCTCGCTTTGTTTATAGATTGTTTTTCTGATTTCCTTTAGTTCTTTGTGTTTTCTTTTAGCTCTTTGAGCATATTTAAAACAGTTGTTTAAAAGTCTTTAGTAAGTCCAGTAACTTGGCTTTCTTGGGGATGATTTCTGTCACTTTGTTCCTTTGAATGGACCATTCTCCCTTGTTTCTCTGTATACGTTGTGATTTTTTTAATTGAGAATCAGATATTTGAGTAATATTTTAACTCTTGAAATGAGATTCTCCCCCTTCTACCGGACTTTCCTTTCTTCCTCCATTCCTCTCTGTCTCTCTCTTTGTTTTGTTGTTGAAGTCCATTGGTTTAGTGACTTTCAGAAATAATTTTTGCAAAGTCTGAATTACTTGATATGTGTGTTCACTGAAGTCTCTGTTTCTTTAGGTTATGCTCAGCTATTGTTCTGACTGAGACTTCCATGAACACTAGGAGTTGAAAAGAAAAAGAAAAAAAATGAAAGAAAACAGGAAAAAGAAGCAAAGAAAAGGTAAGCAATGAGAGGAAAAGTCCTCTGTGGTCTTTGCAGATTGGGTCTGTCCTGCAACACTCCGTCAAAACTTAGGAAGGTTTATGCTGACCTAGAGATCAACCCCAAGTGAACGTTAAAGGTGTTCTCAGGTCTTTTCTGGGTGAGCATCTTAACCTAGGCGTTCGTATGTCTTTTTAAATTCCTCAGTATACCTGGGTGTTTCTGAATGCCCCAGCTTCCCAAAGAAGCTCTCTTTTTGGCCCCTGACCTTACCCCACAGCTTTCGAATGTGTGTCTGAATCTTCTTCTCTTAGCCCAGGACTTTCAGTGAGCCCGCTACTCCTCCACCTGTACTACCTCTAAGATAGATGATACAGAGACATGAGTTTTGCTTCAGCCCTTTAGGTAGCCACTGACAGGTTCAAACAGACAAACATAGTACTTTGTGCATGAGGTTTGGTTTATTCCTTTCAGAATCCAGGACCAGAGTCCCAAGCTGAAAATATGGGTTGCCCCTTCAAGCTGGCTACTGAGCCAGGGCAGGGGAGAGGCATAGGCCAGTAACAGAAAGCCACACAATTTTCGTACCATTTTCTTGACGTTACCCCCTTCTTGATTCAGTGTTCGTTTGATTGCCATGCGCCTCTGACTGTGTACCAGAGTTCTGACAAGGTTAATTCTGACAGATTCTACTTGCTTTTTGTGTTTACTTGGTAGTCAGGAGCTTGGAGCTTTTTCCTTTACCATCGTGGTGATATCATTCTAGCGTTACTATGTTTCATTTGGTTCCCAAGTCTACAATTCATCTCTATTTCTATGAGCTTAAACTTTTCAAATGGAATTATGACTTAGGTACAGTAAAATGCACAGATCATCAGTATACAGTCTGATGAGCTTTGAAAAATGTAAACAGCATGTAACCCACTATGAAAATAAGGCTATTTCTGTCACATCAGTAATTTCAATTTGCCCCTTTCGAGTTAATTCTACTCCCCCTCCCCACAAGATAATTACCATAGCTTATTTTTGTCTGCTGTAGAATTTCATAGGAATGGAATCACGCAGCATGTCGTCTTTTATATCAGGCATTTCCTACCTTCTATGAATTTAAATTAAACTTTTCACTTTCTATGGTGCTACCCTTCCCTGCACATTTCATGTGGAGCAACCTGTCTTGAACATGTTTAAATATCATGGGTAAAGAGAGGCCTAACTTTAAAAGTCAGAGGATGGCTTGGAATTTTGGAAATGGGTTTAGTACTTACTAGTTACATGACCATCCGAGTTTTGGCAGTTAAGCTCTCTGAACATCACTCATCGCTTTTTTTTTTTTTTAATAATTTTTATTGTGCTTTAAGTGAAAGTTTACAAATCTAGTCAGTCTGTCACATATAAGCTTGTATACACCTTACTCCATACTCCCCCTTACTGTCCCCCTAATGAGTCAGCCCACTCTCTCGTTCCAGTCTCTTTTGTTTTCTTTCAATATACGTAGATGGGCTACTAGATTGTTCTGTTTTGATTCTTGTCGCCCTTGAATCACTTATGTCCTAGTTCCAGCTGGTTTGGGCTGTTACCAGATATATAAGCCTAAGAGTCCATTCACTATGCTTGAGTAGAATCTGATTTTGGTTCATCAAGTGTTTGGTGCAGACTGTCACCTATCCACCTAGAGAAGTAGTGGTGATAGTTGTGTGCACCAGATTCTAGTCGCAGCAGGGTTTCACACTCCAGTGGGGGAAGGATACTGACAGTCTTCCCCCAAGTGCCAGTGAGGTAGGTGTGTCTGTATTCCTAATGCACTTTAGTGGGTGGGCTCTGCAGCTGTACCTTAGGCCCCCAATGCATGCACCTCTACAGATTGGTAGGTATCACCCTCCTTAGACCCCTAAGGCAGGAGGCTAGGTGGTCTGGGGGGAGCTTCAGCCCTCAGTTCCCTGTTGTGGGTAAGTGAGGGCTCTGTTCAATATGCAAAGATATCAGACCTGGGAAACTTGTCTTTCCAGTAATGAGCTAAAACAATTACAGTCAGATCCCTATCAGAATTGCCTTTGCATTATACTAGCCACCTTGTTCCCTGTAGGGATGAAAGCCCAAGACTGTGGATCACATATGTTTGGCTGGAGCTGGTTATGTGTCTTTAGTCCAATTAGGGAAGGATTTTTGGTCCCTGTGTTTTTTTGTAGCTGCTTCTCTCAGGCCAGGAGAATGGGTTAGGAAAAGACCAGAAAAAAAAGAAACAAACAAAAACCGCAGCACACTTCACTCTCTGGCTCAGGAAATTTCAAATGTTAATGAAGCCGCCTGGGAAGGGGAGGGGAGGGGAGGGTTCAGATAAATAGGAGAGAGTAGCACCCCGGAATATAGACAAAGTTACTTATTTTGCTTGGGATTACTGTTTTCTCTGAAATTCCCAAGGGGCGTGTTGACTGTGTGTGCTGGGTGGGTAGAGATTGCCCCCGAGGGTCAGGCCCGTGTCCTGTGCTTGCACTGTCTCAGAAGCAGTGGTCAGTTCCTCCGCTCCCAGTCCAAAGCCCAGCGCCAATGTTCCCTGGCTGGGACGCCGCACTCCAGGCTCCAAAACCAGTCGATGCCTACTGGTGGCTTCTCCTTCTGTCAGCCACGTGGCTGCGCTGCCTGTGTGCACTGGCTGGGCTTCCCCCGAGGTCGCTTCTGGGGGCTAGTGCCGCGTCCCGTGTTTGCGCTGCCTCAGGATGCCGTGCTCAGGTCCCCTGCGCCCAGTCCAAAGCCCGGCGCCAAAGTTTCCTGACTGGGACACTGGCTGCAGGCTCCGAAAGGAGTTGTTGCTTCCCTGTGGTTGTTCGTTCTCAGTCTCTGTCACTCAGGTCAACTCTTTAGATCTGTGTTTGATGGTCAGGGTTCGTAGATTGTCATGTATGTGATCGATTCACTTGTTTTTCCGAGGCTTTGTTACAAGAGGGATCCGAGGTAGCTTCTACCTAGTCAGCCGTCTTGGCCCCCACCTCCTCTGTAAGCCACTTATTGCTTTTAAAATAGTTGTTGTAATATTTACCTCACAAGAGTTTTTTATTAGAATAAAATGAAATAATGCATAAAAAGTACTCACCACTTGTGAGTACTAAAAAATCATCATTCTCCTTTTAGGCCAACAAGGCTAATAGCAGCAACCAACAAATATTTTGCGTGTTTGTATGACTAATCAGGTATCCGTCAATTACAATGTAATTGTAATTACAATGACCCTGTTGGTTGCTGTTGTTTTTAGGTGCCACTGAGTTGATCCTGACTCATAGCAACCCTGTGTACAACAGAACGAAACACTGGCAGGTCCTGCGCCATCCTCACAGTCGGTGTTATGCTTAAGCCCATTGTTGCAGCCACTGTGTCAATCCATCTTGCCGAGGGTTTTCCTCTTTTTCGCTGACCCTTTACTTTATGTTGCCCTTCTCCACGGACAGGTCCCTCCTGATAACGTGTCCAAATTATGTGAGACAAAGTCTCACCAACCTTGCTTCTATTGAGCATTCTCTCTGTACTCCTTGTAAGACAGATTTGTTTGTGCTTCCGCAATTCATGGTATTTTCAATATTCTTCACTAACACTATAATTCAAATGTACCAATTCTTCTTCAGTCTTCCTTAATTATTGTCCAACTTTCATGGGCATATGAGGCAATTGAAAACATCATGGCTTGAGTCAGGCGCACCTTAGTTGTTAAAGTGACATCTTTGCTTTCTAACACTTCAAAGAAATACTTGCAGACATTTGCCAAATGCAATGTGTCATCTGATTTCTTGACTGCCGCTTCCATGGATGTTGATTGTGGATCCAAGTAGAACAATGTCCTTGACAACTTCAATCTTTTCTCCGTTTATCGTGATGTTGTTTATTGGTCCAGTTGTCAGGATTTTTGTTTTCTTCATGTTGAAGTGTAATCCGTACTAAAGGCTGCGGTCTTTGATCTTTATCAGTAAGTGCTTCAAGTCCTCTTTCAGCAAGCAAGGTTGTGTCATCTGCATGTCTTAGGTTGTTAATGAATCTTCCTCCAATCCTAAGTTGCTAAGTACGTCCAAATCAGTATTGTTCTCTTCTACCATCACAATCTATATTTATTGCTTTTTTTTTTTTTTTAACAGTTTACAGAACGTTGTTTTCATGTTACCTCTTTTAATCTTTATTGCATCCCATATGGAAAATAGCTGATATGTTCTCTTGTTTTACAGATGAGGAAACTGAGACTCGATGTAGTTAAGTTACTTTCTCAAACCTTCCAAATAATTAATGGATTTTAAAACTAGACCTTCTGGAACCACTACTTGTACTTTTCATACGGCAAGATTGTATCCCCTGGAATGGAAATAGATGGTGACCCAAGACTCTCAAGTCTTGCTGTCAGTCAATCTGTACCCAGGAGAGTTTCCAGACACAACTTGTGGACCCAGGAGTAGGCAGGGAAGATGAGTGTATTCAGTCCCCTAAGCTATCCACTTGTCTCCCTTCCCCTACTTAAATGGTGCTTGGCTATGAATTGACTATGGCCCAATGGTTCCTTTGTGCATTCTTTCACTCAACAGGTGTGTTATTTTGGTCATATATGTGACTACTATAGTTCAGAAACGATTCTGCCCACTGAGAATTCAGCAATAAGCAAAATAGATTAAAAAAAAAAAAAGTCTGTGCTCTAATAGAGCTTAAATTCTCAATGGAGAATATGGTAATAGATAAATGAACAAACATGTTCATTTACTTATTCATTTAATTTTGGGGACAATAAGTACTCTGGAGAGAAATAAAACCAGTAAGAGGAACCTGGAGTTTCAGGGCATGAGGTTTGTTGTTTTAGATAGGTGATGAGAGATGACCTTGTTAAGGTGAAGGAATTGGGAAATGAGACACAGATATGGGGAGAAGGGTAGTGCTCCAAGATGAATGAACAGCAAGTTGAAAAGCACTAATGCAGCAGGGTGTGTGGGGTTTTCTAGAAACAGCAAGGAAACCAGTGAGTCCGGAGCAGAGTGAGCCAAGGGAAGATGATAAGAGAGGAGTAATAGGGGACAATCATGGAGAGCCTTCTTGGTCATTTGTCTTTTTTTTTTTTTTTATTGTCAACAGATTTTTTTTTCTGAATTTTATTAGTTTTTTTGTTATTGAGAACATACAGAACAAAACATACACCAATTCAACATTTTCTGCATGTACAATTTAGTGACACTGATTGCATTCTTCATGTTGTGCAACCATTCTCACCCTCCTTTTCTGAGTTGTTCCTTCCTCATTAACATAGACTCACTGTATATAGATGATTCTTAAAAGAGCGTATTGCTACACTCTTGGCTGATTTTAAGATGACTTCAGGGAATATTTTTGGTTTAATGTTTAAAAATCATTTCAGGGCAATAGTTTCAGTGGTGAATCTAGTCTGTATGGTCCAGAAAGTATGGATTCCATGAGAATTCGAAGTTCTGCAATCAGGATTCTTCTATGGACTTTTTGATCAAAATGTTTAGTAATGGTAGACAGACACCATCCAGTTTTTCTGGTCTTATGGCAAAGGAGGCGGTTGTTCATGGAGGCAATTAGCTACACATTCCATATCCTCCTCTTATTCCTGACCCTCTTTTTTCCCGTGTTGCTCCAGGTGAATAGAGACCAATTGTGCCTTGGACAGCTGCCTGCAAGCGTTTTAAGACCTCAGTCACTACAAAACAAACTAAGCACTAAATACATTATTAGGTCAGTTAACTGGGATGGTCCATGAAGTCATAACTGTAAACCTCCAAGCCAAGGAACCAAATCCCATGAGGTGTTTGGTTATACATAAGCAGCCTCAACAGCTCCTCTTTTTTTTTTTTTTTTTGTAGTTATAAATATATCTATCACACAACTTTTGCCAATTCAGCTTTTTACAGGTGTATAATTGACAGCAATTACAATACTTAGCTGTGCAACCCTTGTTTAATCAATGTGATTTTTCCAACACCGTCAACACCCCATTCCTCCTCCTTCCCTGCCTCAGGTAACCACTAATAAACTTTGGGCTCTGTACATTTGCCTTTTCTTGTCTTTTTATATGATGGAGGTCATATAATATTTTTCCTTGTATGATTGGTTTATTTCACTCAGCATACTGTCACATGTATCAAGACTTTATTTCTCCTACTGGATGATTGTATTCCATTGTATGTGTGTACCACATTTTGTTTACGCATTCATTTGTAGATGGGCATTTAGGTTGTTTCCACCTTTTGACTGTTGTGAATAGGCTGCAATGAACATTCTTGTACAAATCCCTATCTGAGTCTTTGCTTTCAAGCCTTTCAGGTATATACCTAGGAGTGGAATTTCTCGGGCATATGGTAGCTCCATTTCTGGGTAAAAAAATATTTTTTATTATTTATTGTGGTGTAAGTGAAAAGCTACAAATCAAGTCACTTTCTCATACAAAAACTTATGAACACCTTGCTCTGTACTTCTAGCTGCTCTCCCCGTAATGAGACAGCACACTCCTCATCTCCAACCTGCATTCCTGGTGTCCATTCAACCAGCTCTTCTACCCCTCTGCTTTCTCATCTCACCTCTAAACAGCAGTTGCGCATATAGTCTCATGTGTCTGCTTGAGCCAAAAGTCTCAGTCCTCACTAGTATCATTTTCTGTCTTATTGTGTAGTCCAATCCCTGTCTGAAGAATTGGCTTTGGGAATGGTACCAGTGTTGGGGTAACAAAGGGTCGGGGGATCATGACTTGCAGGTTACCTCTAGTCTCAGTCAGATCATTAAGCCGAGTCTTTTTATAAGAATTTGAGGTCTGCATCCCACTGTTCTCCTGCTCCATCAGGGATTCTCTATTGTGTTCCCTGTCAGGGTGGTCATCGGTTGTCGCTGGGCACCGTCTAGCTCTTCTGGTCTCAGACTGATGTAGTCTCTGGTTTATGTGGCCCTTTCTGTCTCTTGGGCTCCTCTTTACGTTATGTCTTTGTTATTCTTCATTTTCCCTTGCTCCAGGTGGGTTGAGAGCAATTGATGCATCTTAGATGGCTGCCTGCTAGCATCTAAGACCCCAGATGCCACTCACCAATGTGGGATGCAGAATATTTTGTTATGCAAATGACCTGGATGTCCCCTGAAACCATGGTCCTCAAACCTCCACCCCTGCTACTCTGGCCTTCAAAGTGTTCAGTTGTATTCAGGAAACTTCCTTTCTTTTAGTTTAGTCCAGTTGTGCTGAGCTGTCCTGTATTGTGTACTGTCTTTCCCTTCACCTAAAATAGTTCTTGTCTGCTATCTAATTAGTGAATACCCATTCCCTCCCTCCTCACGTACGTAACCATGAAAGAATATTTTCTTCTGTGTTTAAATTTTTTCTTGAATTCTTATAATAGTGGTCTTGTACAATATTCGTCCTTTTGCAGCTGACTAATTTCACTCAGCATAGTGCCTTCCAGATTCCTTCGTACTATAGATGTTTCACGGATTCATCATTGTTATTAACCATTGTGTAGTATTCCATTTTGTGAATATACCATCATTTATCTATTCATCCATCGATGGGCACCTCGGTTGCTTCCATTTTTTGCTGTTATAAACAGTGCTGCAGTGAACGTGGGTGTGCATGTATCTGTTCATATGAGGGCTTTTATTTCTCTAAGATAGATTCCAAGATGTGGGATTGCTGGATTGTATGGTAGTTCTATTTCTAGCTTTTTAAGCAAGCGCCAACTCAATTTCCAAAGTGGTGGTACCATTTTACATTCCCATCAGCAGTGTATAAGTGTTCCAGTCTCTCCACAAGCTCTCGTACATTTATCATTTTGTAGTTTTTGGATTAATGCCAGCATTGTTTGGGTGAGATGGTATCTCATTGTAGTTTTGATTTGGATTTCTCTAATGGCTAATGACTGTGAGCATTTCCTCATGTATCTGTTAGCTGCCTTAACGTCTTCTTTGGTGAAGTGCCTGTTCATATCCTTTGCCCATTTTTTAATTGCATTATTTGTCTTTTTGTAGTTGAATTTTTACAGTATCATGTAGGTTTTAGAGATCAGATGCTGATGAGAATTGTGGTAGCCCAAAACTTTTTCCCAGTCTGTAGGTTATCTTTTTACTCTTTGGGTGAAGTCTTTGGATGAGTATAGGTGTTTGATTTTTAGGAGCTCCCAGATATCAAGTTCCTCTTCTGGTGTTTGTGCAGTGTTACTAACGTTTTGCATACTGTTTATGCCATGTATTAGGGCTCCTAGCACTGTCCGTATTTTTTCTTCCATGATCTTTATTGTTTTCGATTTTCTATTTAGGTCTTTGATCCATATTGAGTTAGTTTTTGTGCATGGTGTGAGGTATGGGTCATGTTTCCTTTTTTTGCAGATGGGTATCCTCTTATGCCAGTGCCATTTGTTAAAGAGACTGTCTTTTCCTTATTTAACAGACTTTGGGCCTTTGTCAAATATCAGCTGCTCATATGTGGATGGATTTACGTGTGGATTCTCAATTCTGTTCCATTGGCCTCTGTGTCTGTTGTACCAGTACCATTCTGTTTTGACAACTTGGCAGTGTAATATGTTCTAAGATCAGGTAGTGCAAGGCCTCCTGCTTTGTTCTTTTCTTCAGTAATGCTTAACTTATCGGAGACCTCTTTCCTTTCCATGTGACGTTGGTGATTTGTTTCTCCATCTCATTGAAATACGTCACTGGTATTTGGATTGGGATTGCATTGTATCTATGGATCACTTTGGGTAGAACAGACATTTTTACAATGTTGAGTCTCCCTATCCATGAGCAAGGTATGTTTTTCCACTTATGTTGGTCTCTTTTGGTTTCTTGCTTTAATGTCTTGTTTTCTTTGTATAGATCTTTTACATCTCTGGTTAGATTTATTCCTAAGTATTTTCTCTTCTTGGGGGTAATTGTAAATGGTATTGATTTGGTGATTTCCTCTTTGTTCGTGTAGAGGGATCGAAATGATTTTTGTATATTTTTCTTGTATCCTGGTACTCTGCTGAAATGTTCTATTTGTTTCAGTAGTTTTCTTGAGGATTGCTTAGGGTTTTCTGTGTATAAGATAATGTCATCTGCAGAGATTCTTTTACTTCTTCTTCACTAATTTGGGTGCCCTTTATTTCTGTATCTAGCCTAATCGCTCTGGCTAGGACATCCAGTACAATGTTGAATAAGAGTGATGATAGAGGGCATCTTTCTCTGGTTCCCTTTCTCAAGGGGAATGCTTTCAGACTCTCTGCATTTAGGATGATGTTGGCTGTTGGCTTTGTATAAATGCCCTGTATTATGTTGATGAATTTCCCTTATATTTTTATTTTGCTGAGAGTTTTTATCATGAATAGGTGTTGGACTTTGTCAAATTTCTTTTCTGCATCAGTTGATAAGATTATGTGGTTCTTGTCTTTTGTTTTATTTATATGGTGGATTACATTGATTGTATTTCTAATGTTGAGCCCTCCCTGCATACCTGATAAGAATCCCACCTGGTCATGGTGAATTATTTTTTTGATACGTTTTTGTAATCTTTCGCCTAGAAGGTTATTGAGGGTTTTTGCATCTAGGTTCATGAGGAATATACGTCTGTAATTTTCTTTTTCTGTGGTGTCTTTAGCTGGTTTTTGTATCAGGGAGATGCTGGCTTCATAGAATGAGTTTTGGAGTATCCCATCCTTTTCTATGCTGTGAAATACCTTTAGTAGTAGTGGGGTTAACTCGTCTCTGAATGTTTGGTAGAATTCTCCGGTGACGCCATCAGGGTCAGAGCTTTTTTTGTTGGGAGTTCTTTAATTACCTTTTCAGTCTCTTTTTTTGATATGAATTTTAGTTGTTCTACCTCTATTTGTGTTCGTTTACGTAGGTAGTGTGTTTCTAAAATTTGTCCATTTTTTCTAGGCTTTCAAATTTGTTAGAGTACAATTTTTCATAGTAATCTGAAATGATTGTTTTAATTTCAGTTGGGTCCGTTGTGATATCACCCATCTCATTTCTTATTTCAGTTATTTGCTTCGTCTCCTGTTTTTCTTTTGTAAGTGGTTTATCGATTGTTAATCTTTTCAAAGAAAGAGCTTTTGGTCTTGTTAACTGTTTCAGTTGTTTTGTTGTTCTCTATTTCATTTAACTCTGCACTGTAATAATTTATTTTGTATTTATTTATTTTGTTTGGTTCCTGTCTTAGCTTCTTACTTTGTTTTGTTTTGATATACCCAAATAGGCTGCTGGAATGAGCTAACTTGATTATTGGAGGCTTTTAAGCTGTAATGTCTTTTCACGAGATGGCTAGAACTGTTACCAAGTATACGAGCATAGGAGTCCATTCACTTTTCTTGTGTGGATTCAGGGCAGGTGTCCAGTGAACAGGTCACCAAGTGTGTGGTGCATGCTGTCACCTATGGTCTGAGAGGAGAGTAGTGATTGGTATATGCACAAGTTTCTTGTTGCAGCAGGAGGTCATACTGTGAGCAAGTCGGGGCTGACAACCACCCCCTAGGTGTCTGTGAGGAAGGTGAGTCCCTGTTCTCTAGAGTGTACAGGTGGGTGGGCTGTGAAGCCGTGCCATAGCCACCCAGTGCTTTTAACTGTAAGGACTGGGAGGCACCACTTATCCTTGGACTGGTGTTGTGGGTGGCTAGGTGGTATGGGTGGAAACACCAGTCCTGAAGCCCCTGATGTGGGTAGGTGAGGACCCTGCTTAACAGGCAGAGCAGTGTCAAATATTAAAAACTTGGCTCTCCACCCCACAGCTGAAATAGTTAAAGTCAGACTTCAGGCACATAAACCCTTGCAGTGTAACAGCAAGGGCTTAGCTACTGAAATGGGACACAGGTCCATGCAGGGGTCAAAGGCATTCAAAGTCATGGACTGTTTGTGCCTGAACAGGAGCCACTTCTTCCCTAAGTTCCCAGTTTAGGGGAGCCAGCAGATTATTCTTCTCCCTGTTTGTTAATTTGCTCCTTCTGTAAGGCCTGAGTGGCTTAAGGTGCGCAGCAGGACCTAGCTCAGGCCCAGGAAAACTGACTGTTCCTGAAGCTGACTTAGGACCTGGGGCAGAGGGAGGAGGGATCAGATAAATCTGCACAGTAAATTAGATGCAAGCACTTAACTTTTGCCAAGAAGGCTGTTCCTCGCTGATTCCTGAGGCATGAGTAGATTCTGCTGCTCACTCTCTTTGGCTGAGAAAACCGCATTCAGTATGGTACAGCCAGGGCTGCTGTGGTCAAGCCAGGGATTGGGGCTTAGGGGCGCTGGTTCCCATTGAGACAGGTCCAGCAACTCCTCATGATTCTGAACCATCTGTCCCTCCCCGCTGCTCCTCAGTCCAGTTTCTTAACTTTGCTTTGATGTTCATGGGTCCTCACTTTTCATATATATAGTCAGTTCACTGTTTTTTGGGGGTCTTCTTGTAAAAGGGACCACCGGAAGCATGTGAGTACTCCCCCATCTTGGCAGTGCCTCTCCTATTTTAGTTTTTTGAGGAACTGCCACAGTTTTCCACAACTGCTGTACCGTTTTGTATTCCCACCAGTAATGGATAAGGGCTCCAATTTCCCCACATCCCAACCAATGTCTGTTATTTTTATTATTAGACATCCTGGTGGAAGTGACATGGTATCTCATTGTGTTTTTGATTTGCATCCCTCTGATGGCTAATGACACTGAGCATCTTTTCATGTGTCTGGTGGCCATTTGAATGCCCTCTTTGGTGAAATGTGTGTTCAAGCCCTTTGCCCATTTTATGATTTTTTTGTCTTTTTGTCACTAAGAGTCAGAATTGACTCATTGGCAACGTGTTTGGTTTGGTTTTTTGTTGAAGTTTTGTATATAGTTTGATTGTTAGATTCTTATACGACATAGAGTTCCTGAAGATATTCTCCAATTTGGTAGCTTGTGTTTTCACTTTTTTGATAAAGTGTTTTTACTTTTTATGAAGTTCTATTTATTTATTTTGCCTTTTGTGCTTTTATTATTAAATAAGCCATTGTTAAAAGCTGGACCTCAAAGCACTGCCTCTGCATTTATGGTTTTCGTTCGCACATCCGTGAGGGCTAAAATACAACGTTGAGTATATCAACCAAGCAACCCAACCCTGTTGCCATCAAGTGTATCCTGACTCAAAGAACCCAATAGGACAGAGTAGAACCGCCCCCACAGAGTTTCCAAGGTGTGCCTGGTGGATTCAAATTGCTGATCTGTTGGTTAGCAGCTGTAGCACTGAACCACTACACCACCAGGGCTTTGACCTTGAGTGTATACCACCTGAATTTAGACGCCATCTTAAGAATAGATTTCATGCATTGAATACTAATGACCAAAGACCAGAAATGTTGTGGGATGGCATCAAGGACATCACACATGAAGAAAGCAAAAGGTCATTAAAAAAGAGAAGAAAGAAAGAAAGAAAGGACCAAAACGAATGTCAGAAAAGACTCTGAATATTGCTCTTGAACATAGAGAAACTAAAACGAACAGAAGAAAGGATGAAGTAAAAGAGCTGAACAGAAGATTTCAAAGGTCTGTTCGAGAAGACAAAGTAAAGTAGTATAATGAAATGTGCAAAGACATGGAATTAGAAAACCAAAGGGGAAGAACACACTAAGCATTTCTGAAGCTGAAAGAACTGAAGAAAAAATTCAAGCCATGAGTTGCAGTACTGAAGGATTCTACAGGAAAATATTGACTAACCCAGGAAGCACCAAAAGTAGATGGAAGGAATACACAAAGTCACTGTAGCAAAAAGAATTGGTCGATGTTCAGCTCTTCCAGGAGGTAGTATGTGATCAAGAAGCAATGCTACTGAAAAAAGAAGTCCAAGCTGTACTGAAGGCATTGGCGAAAAGCAAGGCTGTAAGAATTGGCAGAATACCAATTGAGATGTTTCAACAAATGAATGCAGTGCTGGAGGTGCCCACTTATCTGTGTCAAGAAATTTGGAAGCCGTGTACTTGGCCAAGCCACTGGACAAGATCCATATTTGTGCCCACTCCAAATGAAGGTGATGCAACAGAAATTATTGAACGACATCATCAATATCACACACAGGTAAAATTTTGCTGAAGATCATTCAAAGGTGGTTGTAGCTATACATCAATGGGGAACTGCCAGAAGTTCAAGCCAGATTCAGAAAAGGACGTGGAACAAGGTGCATCATTGCTGATGTGAGATGGCCCTTGGCTGAAAGCAGAGAATAGCAGAAAGATGTTTACCTGTTTTATTGACTCTGCAAAGACATTCAACTGTGTAGATCATAACAAATTATGGGTAACATTTAAAGAATGGGAATTCCAGAACACTTAATTTTGCTCATGAGGAACGTGTACAATGAACGTGTACAAAGGTGTGCGTCAGGGTTGTATCCTTTCACCATACTTTTTCAATCTGTATGCTGAACAAATAATCCGACTACGTGAAGAAGGATGGGCCATCAGGATTGGAAGAAGACTCATTAACAGCCTGAGAAATGCAGATGTCACAACCTTGCTTGCCGACTTAAAAAACATACCGATGAAGATCAAAGATGACAACTTTTAGTATGGATTGCGACTCAACATAAAGAAAACAAGACACATCCAACATGGCACTATACACAGAAGCAGCATGCCATCTCTCTGCAGCAAAGACCCAAAAAACAAAACAAATATATACGTCAGTTCTGGAACGTTAAGCATCAAATGGAGGAATAAAGAACTCGATCAAGCATCAAATGGAATAAGAAACTGATAGAGAACAGAGAAAACAGCTATGGACTGGAGGTTCCCTACCAGCTAATGCGGCATGGGTTCGCCATCTTGGACTACAGCTACCAAGGAATACAGACAGGGAGTATGAGAAGGCAACATGAGACAGAGCACCTGGTAACTGGGCATATGTGCTGTCTTAAGCTAGGTTCTTTGCAGAAGCAAAACAGTAAAGCGTATATACATATGCATACGTGTATGTATATATATGTGTGTGTGTGTGTGTGTTTGTGTATCAATCACATGATTGTAGAGGCTGGAACAACCCAAGTCCGTGGATCAGAATAGAGGTTTCTCCTGATTCATGGAGCCCCAGGGGCTGGCGAACCCAAGATGGGCAGGTCAAAGAGGAGGGCTGTTTCTCACAGGCTGTGAAGGCTGATGAATCCCAAGATTGGCAGGTAGGTTGTTAGCTCCAGTCCCAAGAATCAGAGGTCAGGTGAACTCGAGGAACCTGTAGGGTCCAGAATCAGCAAAAAGCCTTGGCGAGGCAAGCAGGGAGGAAGTAGGCAGCAGAGGGAGGAGAGATGAACCTGAGGGGTGGTGAACTCCCACATGCCCTGCCTCTGCTGATGCCACTCAGCAGATTCCATCTTGGGGGTGATTACACATCACATTTCAACAGGAAGTGATCACAATACTATACAACTGCCAAAACATTGATAATCATGGCCCAGCCCAAGCTGACATGCAGTCTTAACCATCACAGTGCACGCCTTGTCAGCCTGGCACCTGTACACATCTCCCCAAACCATACAAAATCTATGAAGAAAGACAATTACAAAGTCACACTTGCAGCTAACATGATACAACTGACACACATCCAGCTGAAAACACACTAGCCCTGTTGACATCTTACATTTTATAAGTGGGGAAAACAAAAATACTCGATGCATACATACAAAGCAGAAATACTCGTAACAATTACAGTCCTCGTTTCTGCAAGTGGTCACGTTGCCGCAACGGGTATTTAGAACTACCTTTACCACCACCCATTCCGTATTCCCTTTGCCCTCAGGAAGCACCTCAGCAGGTCATGGTTCTTTGCCTGGTGGGATGACCCAAACCTTCATTCCTGAAGGGCCTGGGCCATTAGTAGTCATGTCGGAATTGGGTTGCTGTAGTTTTCCGTTGACCTTAATCACAAGGCATGGTAGTACTAGGGGACGGCTTAAGAGATCTCCTGCATTCCAGACATACTCTTTTTTACTTCCATTATGTAATATCAATCTGATTTCCTCTTGGTAATAAGAATCAATCACACCAGCCAGTATGGTAACTCCCTTCTTTGCTTGTTGATCCAGAGACATAAGGAACCCAAAGTGGCCAAGTGGCATTCGTAGCTTCTAGTTTAGTGGAATCAGTGATGCGTCTCCAGGTGGTAGCATTCTTCCCTTTGGAACTAAGACCTCCAGACATACAAAGCGTAAGGTTGCAGGGACAGGAAGAAGAATCTTATGAGTGGATGACTAGGAGTAATAGTGCATGGTGCCGCTTCCATTTCTACCCCTTGATTCCTGGACCCATGAATCCTGATTATGGGAGAAACAGTACCATATACTGGGTGCTGGTTTAGAGCATATAGAGCCTTTGGAGAACACAGCCCCAAACCTGCAAGGTATTGCCACCTACCTAGCACCATAATTGTGACTTCAGGGGGCCATTCCATCATTCTGTCAAACCAGCTGCTTCAGAATGATGGGGAACATGGTAAGATTAGTGAATTCCATGAGCATGGGCCCACTGCTGCACTTCATTTGCTGTAAAGTGAGTCCATTGATCAGAGGCAATGCTATTTGAGATACCATGACTGGGATAAGACATTCTGTAAGTTCACGGATGGTAGTTTTGGCAGAAGTGTTGCATACTGGAAAGGCAAATCCTTATCCAGAGTAAGTGTCTATTCCACTAAGAACAAAACGCTGCCTTTTCCGTGATGGAAGTTGTCCATTGTAATCAACTTGCCATCAGGTTGTTGACTGATCACATCAAGGGACGGTGCCATATTGGAGAGTCAGTATTGGTCTCTGCTGCTGGCAGATTGGGTGCTCAGCAGTGGCTGCAGCCAAGTCAGCCTTGGTGAGTGGAAGGCCATGTTGGTTCCATGCATAACCTTCATCCCTGCCACCAGGGCCACTTTGTTCATGAGTCACTTGAACAATGACGGGAGTAGCTGGGGAAAGAGGATGACTGGTTTCCATAGAACACATCACCCTATCCACTTAATTGTTAAAATAATCCTCTGGTGAGGTCACCCTTTGGTGAGCATTCACATGGCACACATATCTTCACTTCTTTGGCCCATTCATAGAGGACTATCCACATACCTCTTCCCTATAAATTCTTGTCTCCAATTTTTGAATCATATTCCTTCTAAGTCCCTGACCATCCAGCCAAACCTTTGGACACAGCCCATGTATCAGAATAGAAGCTCACATCTGGCCATTTCTCCTTCCAAGCAAAGTGAACAGCCAGGTGCACTGCTCAAAGTTCTGCCTGTTGGGAGGAGTTCCTGTCAGCACTTTTCTTCAGGGAGGTCCCAGAAAGGGCTGAAGTGCTGCCACTGTTCCTTTTTGAGTGGTGCCTGCATATTGCAGAGAATCATCTGTAAACCAGGTACAAGTTTCTCTTTTTCAGTCAACTGATCCGAAGGAACTCCCCATGAGGCCATAGGTGCAGACTGGGAGAAGGAAGGTAATGTGCTAGGAATAGAGACCATGGGCATTTGGGCTGTTTCCTCATGCAACTTACTCAGGCTTTGAAGTCCTGCTTGGGCCCGATCTTGTATATACTGCTTCCATTTAATGATGGAGTGCTGCTGTGCACATCCAACTTTATTTCTCTGTGGGTCATACAATACCCAGTTCATGATGGGCAGCTCAGCCCACATGGTGACTTGGTGTCCCATGGTTAAGTGTTCAGTCTCTACTAAGGCCCAGTAACAAGCCAAAAGCTGTTTCTCAAAAGAAGAGTAGTTAAATGCAGAGGATGGCAGGACTTCGCTCCAAAATCCTAAGGGTCTGTGCAGTGGTTCACCAGTAGGGGCCTGCCAAAGTCTCCAGACAGAATCTTCATCTGCCACAGACACTTCAAGCACCGTTGGATCAGCTGGATCATGTGGCCCAAGTGGCAGAGTGGCTTACACAGCAGCCTGAACCTGTTGTAGAACCTTCTCTTGTTCTGGGCCCCACTCAAAACTAGCAACTTTTCAAGTCAATTGATAAATAGGCTGGAGTAGCAGACTGAAATGAGAAACGTATTGCCTCCAAATTCCAAAGAGGCTCAGTAGGCATTGTGCCTCTGTTTTAGTTGTGGGAGCAGCCAGATGCAATAACTTATCCTTCAGTTTAGAGGGAATATCTCAACATGCCCCGTACCACTGGACCCCTAAAAATTTGACTGAGGTGGTAGGTGCCTGAATTTTTGTGGGAATAATTTACCACTCTCTGGCAGGCAAATGTTTTACCAATAAGTCCAGAGTCATTGATACTTCTTTCTTACTAGGTCCAATCAGCATAATGCCGTCAATGTAGTGGACCAGCTGTGACATCTTATGGAAGGGAAAGGCAATCATGGTTCCTGCTGACTAAATTATGACATAGGGCTGGAGAGCTCATGGAGTGCTGAGGTAGGCCAGTGAAGGTGTATTGCTTGCCTTGCCATCTGAAAGTGAACTTCTCCTGATGGTCCTTCAAAACAGTTATGGAGAAAAAGGCATTAGCCAGTTCAGCAGCTATACACCAGGTATCAGGACATGTATTAATTTGCTCAAGCAATCAAACTACATCTGGAACAGCATCTGCAGTTGGAGTCACAACCTGGTTAAGTTTTTGATAATCTACTGTTGTTGTCCTAGGTCCATCTGTTTTTTGCACAGGCCAAATAGGCGAGTTGAATGGGGGATGTGGTGAGAATCACCACCCCTGCATCCTTCAGGTCCTTGATGGTGGCAGTAATGTCTGCAATTCCTCCAGGAATGCAGTATAGCTTTTGGTTTACTGTTTTCCTAGGTAGGGGCAGTTGTAATGGCTTCCACTTGGCTTTTCCTACCAAAATAGCTCTTTCTTCATTTGTGAGGGATTCAGCGTGGGGTTTCTGCCGGTTGTTGAGCGTATCTATTGCAATAATGCATTCTGGCACTGGGAAAATCACTATGGGGGGATTCAGGGACCCACTGGACCTACTGTGAAACAAACATGAGCCAAGACTCCATTAAGAACCTGACCTCTGTATACCCCCACTGTGACTGGTGGGCTACAGTACCGTTTTGTGTCTCCTGGAATTAGTGTCAGTTCAGAGCTACTGTCCGGTAATCCCCAAAAAGTCTGATTATTTTCTTTTCATCAGTGAAAAGTCACTCTCATAAAATGTTGTAGACACCTTTGGGGAAGGCTAGGAGAGAATTGAGCATAGAAATTTTTGACAGTGTATTGGAGTCCTTCCTCATGGGGACCTGGCCTCCACTTCATTGAAGGGGTTGTGGGTCCGTAAATTTGCTCAAGTATGGGAGTTGACTGAGAGCGATTCGCGTTAGACTGCTGTTCACCTGAACTAGAGTTCTTCAGTTTGTACAGATCAAGTAAATATTTAGTAGATTTCCTATCTTATTCACTCCTAGGGACACCATGACTAAGTAGTCTTAAGTCTGTACGAGTCACACTATTCTGATTACTGCTTTGATTCTGCCATCCATTACTGTAACCACGTCCACTTGTCTTTGTTGATTGAGTGTTGCCACTTGGCCCCTACTATCACAGGGTCCAATCAACCCTATTGTATTTAGGCGTCTTGATTCAGTTAGGGCAGTTCCACTGTCAAATCTGATTTACATAAAATAGCAGTCACAGCAGTCTTCAAGGATGCTGAATTTCCCTTCAGAAAATTGTTCCTCACAGTTGTGGTAAAAGGTGTGTTCTCTGGGCATTCCATGTGTGGGTCTGTGGGTTTAACCTGAGAAATCCATTTTAGCATGCCAGTATCTCTAAGCCTTTGAATACCGTCTTCTACAGTATACCAAGGCATGTGTGGCACGTCAACTTGATTTACTGTAGGCAACTGCGTGACCCATGCTTCAGCAACCTAACCAAAGGAACTATTAGATCTTTTCCTAACTTCTTGAGGTGAAACACTGAATGAAGAATCTGTGCTTAGTGGACCCATAGCAATAAACTCAGTCCGATTCATGTTTACGTTCCTTGGAGCATTATCCTGCACCCTTAATAACCATTCCCACACCTATTCCCCAGGTTCCTGTTTGTACATATTAGAAAACTCAAGCACTTCTCTTGGAGTGTAGCGTACTTCCTCCTGGGTCACACTTTGTACTTCACCTTTTGTGGTTCGCTGGGACTTAAGCCTAGTTATATGCCTAGAAGCCAGAATCTGTAGTGTGGGATTGTTTTGAGAACGTTCAGCATTGTCTTGTAAAGCATCTGCCTCAGATGATGCCCCAGGCAATGGCTCAGGCAAGGGCTCTTTAGAGGCAGCTGAGGAAGGGCTAATTTCATTAAATGGAAGTGGAGGGGCTAATGCTTTTACTGGGCAGGGTGGTGTAGCAGACAAACGTCAAGTAATCTCTTCCGATGAAAGTGGTTCTATTGGCAACCCTACCAACAGGAGTGATTAAATGGAATTTAGGGGCTCAGTGTCTCCAGCTTTCTGATTATCTTCCCATATGTCCCCATCCCAAGTTTCAGGATCTTATTTCTTCCCAATCAGTGCCCTCATTTTTACTTCAGACACCTCTCGAGGTTGGCAATTGAAGTAGGATTGTAATTCAGCCACTCTTACAATAAGACTCTGGTTTGGATTTTGGCAATATCAGCGTTATTGCTACAAGAAATAAGGCTTTCTTTCAAAGCACAAGTGGAAACTTTGAGATTGTTTATGCTGCACTTGAGCTTTGACACTGAAGCCCTGAGTGCATCTCTTTCTTTCACCAGTTCGTCTGGTGAAAGTAGGACCAACCAACCAGCTTCTGTATACTTCTCATTATGAGAAAATTGTTGAAATGTATCATATATGCGATCACCCAGAGCTTCGCCTTTCACCAATACCTGATCTGTTGGTGGTGATAATTTGCATATTTGAATTGCCTCATGCCATGGATTAGCAGTGCCTTCTTTACTACTGAGAGCAGAGTCATCAACATCTTCAAAACTAACCAGACTTGAAAATTAATTTAGAAAACTCATCCTTAAAATTTCGTTTGTCTAGAACCACTCTCGGTACCAACTGTCTTAGGCTGGGTTCTCTAGAGAAGAAAGCTAGTCAAGGGTATAAATATGTATAGAAAGAGAGATTTACATCAAGGAAGCAGCTCATGTGATTGTAGATTTGCAAGTCCATGCATCAGGATAGAGGCTTCTTCTGATTCATGTAGCAATAGGGGCTGGCAAAGCCCAGATTGGCAGGCTAGAGAGCAGGGGTCTTAAACGCACAGGCTGTGAAGGTTGATGAATCCCAGGATCGGCAGATAAGTCCCAAGAACTGGAGGTCGGATGAACAAGAGACAGCTGCAGGATCCAGAGCAAGCCAAGAGCCTTGGCAAGATGAGCAGGAAGGAAGTACGTGGCAGAGGGTGAAGAGAGAAAGGCTGAGTGGGGAGTGAGCCACCACAGGCCCTACCTGCACTGATAGCACTCAGAAGGTTCCATTATGGGGGTTCCATATCTGAAATCCACATATCAGCTTTCAACAGGGAAGTGATCATAACATCGTACAACAGCCAAGACACAGAGAATCGTGGCCCAGCCAAGTTGACACACACAATCTTAACAATCACACATGCCTTGTGATTAATGTCAGTGTAAAATTACAGCAATTCAGTTACGACAGGACTACTAATGGCCCACACCCTTTACGAATGACAGTTTGGTCACCCGACCAGGAAAGAGCCACGACGAGCTGAGGTGCTTGCTTAGAGCAAAGGGAACATGGAATAGGTGGTGGAAGAAGGTAGTTCTAAATACCAGTTATGGCCATGTGACCAACTGCAGAAACCAGGAGTGTCACTGTTACGAGTGTTTCTGCTTTTATGTGTGCATCAAATATTTTTGTTTTCTCAACTTATAAAATATAAGATGTAAACAGGGCTAGTGCATTTTTGGTTGTATGTGTGTTCATTGTATCATGTTAGCACAAGAATGCCTTTATAATTGTCTTTATTCAGAGATTATGTATGGTTTAAGGAGATGTGTAGAGTTGGAAAGGGGCGAACTGTGGTAGTTAAGAGTGTTAACTTGGCTGTGCCGTGATTCTCAGAGTTTTGGCAGTCATGTTATGTTGTGGTCACTTCCCTGTTGAGATTTAATATGTGATTACCCCCATGGTGCCATATGATGTTAGTAGGCAATTGGTTGAAGGGGAGTTTCCTTGGGTGTGTGTCCTGCATCTATTTTGTGCAGACATTCTGGCAGGGCTCGGGGGCTTTTGTCATTGTGGAATCTGCAGCTGGCTTCTGTTCGTCTCACCTCCAGTTTTTGGGACATGAGCTAACAGTTTACCTGCGGTCTTGCCTGCCACTCTGTGGATTTGTTGATCTTCATAGCCTGTGAGCAAAAGCCCTGCTCTCCAGCCTGCCGATCTTGGGTACACCAGCACCTGAGGGTACATGAATCAGGAGAGGCCTGTATCCTGACCCACAGACTTGGGATGTTATGGCCTCTAAAACCGTGTGAGCCATTTTCTTGATATAAATCTCTCTCTCTCTCTAGGTATTTATACACTTTACTGGTTTTGCTTCTTTAGAGAATGCTGCCTAAGTCAGAGCATTCACATGAGATACAAATATGTTTGCTTCTTTGGCCTGTTCAGGGAGGTCTGTCACATGCCACTTCTTTATACTTCCTTGGCTCCAAATTCCAATCATGTTCCTTCCAAGTCCCTGGCTATCCAGTCAAACTGTTGGCCACAACCCATGAATCAGTGTACCACTGCATATCTGGCCATTTATCCTTGCAAGTAAAGTGAAAACTCATGTTCACTGATTGAAGTTCTGCCCATTGAGAGGCTATTCCCTCACCACTGTCCCTCAGGGAGGTCCCAGAAAGGGGCTGTAGTGCTTTGCTGCCACTGTCCATGTTGAGATGGTGCCTGCATATCATGCAGAGAAACACCTGTAAACCAGACATCAGTTTTCTCTTCCTCAGTCAACTGATGATGAGGTCATAGATGAAGACTAGGAAAGGGCAAGTAATGTAATAGGGGTGGAGGCCATGGGCATTTGGGCCATTTCCTCGTGCGACTTACTTGAGCCTTCAGGTCCTGCTCAGGCCTGATATCATGTATACCACTTGCATGTAATGATGGAGTGCTGCTGTGCACATCTGGCTTTATGGCTCCATAAGGCAGACAACACCCAGTTCATGATGGGCAACTCTGGATGCATTGTGACTTGGTGTCCTACGGTTAAGTGTTCAGTCTTTACTAAGGCCCTGTAACAAGCCAAAAGCTGTTTCTCAAAAGGAGAGTAGTTAAATGCAGAGGATGGCAGGGCTGTGCTCCCAAATCCTAAGGATCTGCACTGTGATTCACCAATAGGGGCCTGCCAGAGACTCTAAACAGGACTCCAAAGAGCATCTCTGTCTGCCACTGTTGCTTCCAAAACCACTGGCTCTGCCAGATCATACGGCCCAAGTGGCAGAGCAGCTTGGCCGTCAGACTGAACCTGTTGCAGAGCTTTCTCTTGTTGTGAGCCCTACTCAAAAGGTGCAGCTTTCAAACCACGTGATAAATAGGCTGGAGCAGCATACCCAAATGAGGGATATGATGCCTCCGAAACCCAAAGAGGCCCAACAAATGTTGTGCCTCCTCTTTAGCTGTAGGAAGGGCCAGATACATCAACTAATTCTTCACTTTACAAGGAATATTTCAACATCCCCCACACCACCAGAGCCCTAGAAATTTCACTGAAATGTAGGCATATGGATTTTTGTCAGAATAATTTTCCACCCTCTAGCATGCAATGGAAACTCTGGTGGCATACAGTGGTTAAGTGCTTCAGCTGCTAACCAAGAGGTCCGCAGTTCGAATCCGCCAGGTGCTCCTTTGAAACTCTATCGGGCAGATCTAATCAGTCCTATAGGGTCACTACGAGTCGGAATCGACTCGATGGCAGTGTGTTTGGTTTTTGGGTTAGCATGCAAGTATCTTACCGATAAGTCTAGAGTATTGATACTTCTTTCTTACTAGGTTCAGTCAGCATAACGCCATCAATGTAATGGACCAATGTGATGCCTTCTGGAAAGGAAAAGCAATCAAGCTCCCTGAGGACTGAATTATGACATACACCTTGAGAATTGATATACCCCCGAGATAAATTAGTGCAGGTGTATTGCTGGCCTGACCAAGTGACGGCAAACTGCTTCTGGTGGTCCTTTAAAACAGGGATAGAGAAAAAGGCATCAGGGAGACTAATGGCTGCATACCCCAGAAGATATATTAATTTTCAGGCCACATCCCCAAGGAAGCTTCTCTTCCAGCTGATTGGATGATCATATCACATCACAAAATGGAAGATGATTACATAATTTCGGCCAAATCCCTGAGAATCATGGCCTAACTAAGTTAACATGTAACATGAGCCATCACAGTGGTGACGAAAGTGTTCTGACGTAGATACTGGTGATGGTTGAATAGGATTGTGAAAGTAGGTAAAGCCACTATATGACACACTTTAAAGCTATTAAAACTTTCTTTAATAAGAAATTTACCAGTTAATAGAGTATAAGGTATAAAGTATAAATTGAGCTGGAAAAATACTACAACAAAATCGAAAAAACACCCACTGAGGTGAGAAGAAGAAAATGTCTGGTTCTGAGGCTGATGTTCCCAGGCTGTGAATGAGGAGCTGCTGTGGAGGAGGCATGGCAAGTGGCTCTGCCTCTGGTGCCCGAGGCAGAGCTAGCGGTGTAGGACTTAATACCCTGTGGGGCTCCAGTGTTGGAGTAGGAGCAGGATCGATATCAGCTGTTTGTCGGGAGCCAGTTGGAGGTGGCCCAGGATGGAGATCCGCCCCTCCAGCTGACTCTTTGTCTAGCGCCATTGCCGGAACTGTTGATGAAATAGCTGGTGCCCTAAGGACTTCTGGTGTTGGTGCAGGAGCAGGTGGTTGAGGAACCATTTCTGTAGGTGGCCCAGGATGGGAATCGGGCCCTCCAGCAGACTCTTCCCCTGGTGCCGGGGCCAGAGATGGAGATGGACGGCTGTGTGCTATATTGAGCCCTGGTGTTGGTAGAGGTACAGGAGCAGGGTTGACATCAGCCGGTGGCCCAGGAGCCAGCTCTGAATGTAGCCCAGAATAAGAATCTCATTTTCCTCCTTTCTCCCCATTTGGTGCCAGTGCTGGAGCTGGTGATGCTGCTCTGTGGAGTCCCAGTGTTAGTCCAGGCGCATGATGGACCTCACCAGGCGGTCCAGGAGCTGGTTATGGTCTTGGCCCAGGGAAAGAATCTGATCTTTCAGCAGGCTGTGTGTCAGGTGGCAGTGCTCGACTTGGTGATGGAGGACCTGTTGTTGTACCCAGGTCCAATATTCCTGCAAGAGCGGGATCTGACTCAGGAGACGGTCCTTGAGTGTGTTCTGGAAGTTGCCCAGGGTAAAAATCCAGCTCTTCTGCGGGCTCTCCATCTGGTGATGGGATAGGCGGTGCTGTATTGAGCGTCGGTGTCTGTACAGGATCAGGATCGACATCACTAGGCGGTCCATGGCCCGGCTCAGGCGGTGGCCCTGGTTAAGAACGTGAACCCCCAGCGGGCTATCCATCCGCTGCCAGAGCTGAAGCTTGGGACAGAATAGCTGTTGCTCTGTCGATGTCCTGTGTTGGAGCAGGAGCTGGATCGATGTCAGCTGGTGTTCCAGGATCCGGTTCTGGAGGTGGCTCACGATGGGAATCCACCTCTCCATCGGACTCTCCATCTGATGCTGCTGATGGACCTGGGGGAAGACCTAGGCTACGTCAAGCTCCAGTGTTGAAACAGGAGCAGAAGCAGGATTGACATCAGCCAGTGGTCCGGGAACTGGTTCTGGAGGTGGCCCAGGATACGAATCTGAGCCTCCAGCTGGGTCTTCGTCAGGTTCCAGTGCAGGAGCTGGTGATGGAAGCAGTGGTGCTCTGTGGAGCTCTGGTTGTGGTGCGGGAGCAGGATCAACCTCACCAGCTGGTGCAGGGGCCGGTTCAGGAGGTGGCCCAGGATAAGAATCCCACCCTTCCGGCAGCTCTGGGTCTGGTGGCAGCAATGGAGCTGGTGATGGAATAGCTGGTGCTGTCTGCAGCTCTGGTGTTGGAGCAGCAGAAGGAGCAGGATTAACATCAGCTTGTGGTCCGGGAGCCATATCTGGAGGTGGCCCAGGAGAGGGGTCTGCCCCTCCAGCCAGCTCTCCATCTGGTGCCAGTGCTGCAGCCGATGACATAATAGGTGGTGCACTATGGCAATTTGGTGCTGCTACAGGAACCGAATGTACCCCAGGAGATTGTCCAGGCGCCGGTTCTTGGGGCAAAGATAGCTCTCGAGCTCCTTTTACCATTGGCGCTGGCCCCGGCTCTGGAGCTGCAAGAGGAGAAAGGTTCACCAACATGACTGCCTCTCCTCATGCCTTGCCAATGATGGAAAACACCCACTGCCACAAAGAGAAGCCCATTCCCAAGATTTTCCACCCCGGAAAGTCTTCCCAGACTGTGGTCCACCAGAGGAGGATCTGAAGTTACTCTGAGCTCTGGCTCAACCCCAACCCCTGGGGTTCTTCCGTCGTGCCCCTCCCAAGCTCACATGCAGTCATGCCCAGTCTTCCTCACTCTCTGGCTGTGCCTCAGTGACCTCCATTTGAACCAGTTGTGCCAAGAGAAGTTGGGCACAGCGCTCCAGATGTGAGCCTG
Source organism: Elephas maximus indicus (assembly GCF_024166365.1). Lineage (NCBI taxonomy): Eukaryota > Metazoa > Chordata > Mammalia > Proboscidea > Elephantidae > Elephas > Elephas maximus. The sequence continues at coordinate 28,435,433 of NC_064845.1, forward strand.
GCATGTTCACCTGCACATACTCCAGCACGAGCTTTAGGCAAGGGAAGTCTGGGGGCTGATTGAAATCCTCCGAGTATTCCTTGAGCCATGTGCCCAGGATAAAAGAGATGGCGCTAGGGATGGGTGGTGAAGAGCAGGGTCAGAGGCCTTCCAAAGATCAGGGCCACCCTGTATTACACACTCTGGTTATCCTGGCAGTGGCAGGCCTGGTTACTGACAGGGGGCTAGCACAGAGCCCTATCCCAGGGAGCTCCCCATCCATGGTCTGACCAACTCTCCCTCCTTGGGGAGCCTGAATTACATCCATTTCTGTCCCCTGGCCCTCTCCTCACTGGACAGTAACCCTCTAAGGGCACAGAAATACGTGTCTGCATGTTTATCTCGCAACCCGGCACACAGTAGTGCTTCAGGATTATCTGATGCTGGGTGACACACAGGGTCCGTCCCGTGACTCAGATGTCCAGGCCATGATGCCCCTCCTCTGGAGCGTGTGCACCAGCATGCTGCCTGGTTGTCTGCACATGTGTGAGGGTCTCTTCTCCCATGGACACTGTTCTCCCCTGGAACAGGGGCCCCACATGCGGCTGAGCACCCATGACTGGGGACGGGGATTTGGGAGCAATTTTCTCCACTCCCCAACCCCCCCCACTTCCTGTTTTGGGCCCCAAATACAGAAGGGGGCAACCTGTGATGTGAAGGAATTTTGGGAGGATGAATTGTCTCAGGAGCCTCTCTGAGCCCCCAGCCTCCCCTCTGCTCCCCAGGACACCTAGGTTCCACTCCCATCTCTCTACGATTGCTTACGTCCTGCAGGGGCCGCCCCTAAACTCATCCCTCTAGTGGAATCTAGATGAATGTGGCCCAGGGTCTGCCAACCCCAATCCAGACACAAGTCCCCTGAAACCTCTGTCCTTCTGTAGAGATAGAGCCCCTCCTTCTCCACACAAAGTCCACTCACCCTTTCAGCTGCTCCTGGGGTTCACCGTACTCAGCAGAATAGGGGTGATTACATCCATACCTAGAGGTGGTGTGAGGGTGTCACATCTAATGCACTGTGGACACCACTTGCTTAAGATGTCTAGTGTTCCTATCTGACTCTCGGACTGGAACGGAGGCCCAGGAGGGCAGGGATTCCTATCTGCTTTGTTCACTGAACAATGCTAAATACCCAGTACAGTGTCTGCAACAGTAGGGGCTTCACGGATCATTGGTGAATGAGTGAACCCACCCAGTACCTTCCCAGGTATCTGAGAGTCCTGTAGCCTCTCTTCCAGCCTCCAGGGATCTCTTTTCTGGCTATACCAAGGACAAGCCAAAACCAAAAACCAAATCCGGTGCCGTTGATACCAAGGACAAGGACACACTAAATGGAATCTCAACATCCCCTTTACAAATGGGAGGTATGTTTGCTCAAGGGCTCGTAGTCAGTGAGGAGGGAGGCAGACAGCTTCTTCGTGATGGAGAACATGTGAAGATCCCAGCCCCTCCAGCACCCTTTACCATAGAGCTGGGCTCTGGGTATACACTTTCTGTGGCTTATCCCATGTGGTCCTGACAGTAATTCTAGCTCATTGGACCTTTATCAGCCCACTTCTCAGGGGAGAAAACTGAGGCTCTGAGTGGTGAAGTGGCATTCTCCAGACTCACAGCTGGTAGGGAGTAGAGTCCCCATTGGGCTTTGGAGGACAGGGCAGTCACCTTTGGAGCAGCTGGTCTAGGACTTGCTGGGTGGTGGCGTAGGTTCTATAGGTTCGCGGAAAGTTGTCGATGTAGGAGAAGTCACCCTTTAGGAAAGCGGGCACCAGGAGCTCCACCAGCTTCTCCAGTGAGCCTGCCTTGAAGGTTTTCATCACCCAGGCCTCATCCAGGTCCTCGTTTGAACCACAGACACACTGAGGTGGGACAGAGGAGGAACATATTGTCAGAGGCAACCCCATAAACCACCAGGAGGGTTGGGGGCCCGGAGCTTAGACCAGGCTCTCCCTGTCCCTCAGTGACCTGTGGCAGGAGGTGGGACATGAGTGCCTTCAGCAGCAAACAGGACTTGGATTTCCAAGCAGAATTGGAGGTGGGGGCTGATTACAAACATTAGGAACCTGAAGGGATTTCGTTAACTAAGTAACCATTGTTATCTCCCTGAAGGAAGAGCAGTATCCCAGTGAGTCTTCACAAAACACCCCATTGAGAAAACAGAGGCTTGGTGATATCCAGTGTCTTCCCGAGGTCACCTGGTCAGAGCCCAGAACTGTCTGACATTAGTGTTCCATGATGTTCCCTCTGTGCAACATGAAGCCTGCTCTGCTCCTGACTCGGAGGGGAAGGTCTGGTGCAAGCTCACTCCCTCCCAGCTGGAGACAGTGCACACAGCAGACACACCAATGAGATAGGCAAGACATGGATTTTTCTTTCTGTGCATTAAAGGGGGTTTTGAGAACATGAAGCTATGGAGCACCCAGACGCATACAAGGTTGAAAACCTAGAGACCCTGGGGTGGGAGAAAGACCCCCGAAAAACTGAGGATCTGAAGAGGTGGCCCAGGGAGTGCAAATGTGAGTGATCGGTAAAAGACTGAGAGGCGGTTCAGCTTCTTAGGGCCAACAGGTGCCTCAGAGCCACCCTGCAGTTCTGTTGGCCACCCTGACAGCAGACTGGCAAAACAGAAAAGAACCATAATACCTGGAACAGGCTCAATGCAGAGATGTGGCCAGCATCACAAACTGCTGGGCCACAGCACTGTGACCGCTGTTTTGGGAAGGAGTCTGGCTCTAGTGATCCTAACTTGAAATGTGTACATCCTCCCCCCAAGCATGCCACTCCTGGGAGTCTGTCCTGGGTGGGTGAGTGTGTGAGGACACACGTAAGTGTTCCTGCAGCCCTGCAGAAGGCATCAGTCCAGGGCCAGCAGCAGAGAGAGGCTCAGTCACTGTGGGGACAGGCCTCCCTTCTGGAACATTTTGCAGCGAGTCAGGCTAGAGTCCCTGACCTGAAGGGGTCACGTGATGTGTTCCCTGAGATTACAGGTTGTAGAAAAAGATGTGTCATAGCCTAAGCCCCTCGTTTTAGGATAAAAGAAGCCTGCCAAGTGTGATGATGTGTGAAGCTGGGAGAAGTTGTGCGAGGACCCAGCCGACTGCTGCCTGAGACCCTGGTGTTGAAAGTTAAACACAAACAGCAGCAACAGGCAAAATATGCATGGGCTTATGTGAAAAGAAAAAAAAAAAATTTTTTTTTTTTTTTGTGAAGTGAAGACAGTATAAAAACCTCATTTCTGATATTCCTACAAATATGGGAAGAGTGACTTTGTAGCTGGCCAGGGCAGGGAGGACAGAGCGGAGGTGGGGATATCATTTTCTTGTGAGGGGACTGGGGACCCTCGAAAGGGAAAGCCCTGGGATTGACCTGAGGTCCACAGGGTGGTGTCTTGGTCACCTTGCGTCCCTGGGTAGGGACGTCACTCCCCTCCCCCTGCACTCACCCAGAACCTGCGGCAGCCGTTCATCGCCCGATTCTTGGGGTAAACCGAGGAGACGATGCCATTCTCCTTTTCCTTGGGGATCTCCTGCGGAGAGTTCTGCAGACACAGTGCCAGCAGCGGCCAGGGAGGCGTCAAGAGCCCCTCTGAGCTGCCTCCTTCTCTTTCTGCCCCTGAAGCCCTTGTGCCTCCGAGGAGCTCCCAGTTCTCCCATGCTGGATGGGTTGGCCTGTGGGCTGTACCATCTAGCCCTGACCATGTCCACGGATAGAGGAATCAACCTCTAATTACTGCAGCAGGATCTGGCAGAAGCTGGGCTGGCACAGGGTCAGCAGTGGCCCAGGCAATGCCAGCAGCCAGAGCTGCACATTGACTGCCACACTCCGGGTGAGCTGGATCTCAGAGAATGTCCAGGTGAGAGTGCTGACTTTGCCAGTGACCCCGACAGTCCCTCCCTAAGGCCTCATCTGAACTGAAACCCCTGGGTAGACTTACATCCCTGCGTTTTGTGTGATCAGCGGGGTCAGTGCAGGGAAGTGAAAGAGGCCTCCCCATTTGCCACCCCAGCCCCCAGCCTCCCCAAGGCACCCAACCTGATGGACTAGGCCCAGCCACGGTCAGACTCAGCCCCATGAACCCAGTGTGGTGAGAGGCTGTGGGGATGGAGCTTGGGGTTGCCCTCAATGTGTGCTATTCCTGAAGCAGGAACCCAATTTTCATTATCCTCATTATTACTCCTCGCCTCCCAGATCTCCCCAGGTCACATGGCTCCTCCTTCCCTGACCCCCACCACCTCTCTCCCAAATGGACCCTGCCTCATCCAACAACTTTCTGCCTCATCAGTTCTGTCCACGTTTCCTCCCAGCCCCCATTACCAGGGACCCCATGAGGACAAGGGCTGGCATGGCCTGGGGGGTGGTATGACCTTGGGGAGGGGTGTGGGGCCACCCAAGTGGGGTCACCGTGGTGGCTCTCTTTTATCCTCTCTCTCTGTTTCTCTCTCAGTCATCCCGTGTCTGTCATTTATTTTTCTCTCTCCCTCCAGGCAGCAGCTGTGATGTATGACCTGCCCATGGAGAGACTCATGTGACAAAGACCTGAGGGAGGGTCCTGATGAACAGACAGACAGGAGTGAGGCCCCCCAGTCCAAAAGCTCATGGAGTCCTGCTGATAACACGGAAGTGAGTAGGGAACAGATCGTCCCCAGTCAAGACTCAGTTGAGACCACAACCAGAGGCTCCTGAGAACTTGGAGAAGTCACCAGGTAAGCCATGCCTGGGTTCCTGGCCCACAGAGACTGTGTGCTGTTGTGTGTTGTGAGTCATTAGTTTTGGGGGTGTTGTTATCACAGAGCAAGAGAGAACTCCACCAGCCCACCAGGTCATGGGTCCTGGACCTGTTCTCCTCCTCCCTGCCTCCTCTCCTCCTCAGCTTCCTCTAGCTCTACTGGCTGCATTTCAACCACTTCTCTGGACAAACTCACGTCTGCGTCCCAGTCTCCACAACAGCTCTGTGTTCTCCCTGGCACGCTGTCCCCAGACTCGCGCAGGGCTGGTGCCTCCTGTCTTTCTGGTCAGACATAAATGTCACCTTAGTGAGACCTCCTGGACCACACCCCAAATTTATCTCACAGCACCCTGCTTTATTTTCTCTATAAAATATGCTTTTTTCTTTGCATGTGTTTGTTTTCATGCTTTTATCCATCTTCATGTCTCCCCTACAGATTGTGAGTTCCAGCGGACAGGGACCACATGGGTCATTTTCAGAACCAGCTCCTGGATGACCTGCTGATGTTGATCCTGCTCCTGCACTAACACTGGAGCTCCATAGTGCACCAACTCTTCCGTCACCAGCTCCATCACCAGCGTCAGATGGACAGTCAGCTGGAGGCGTAGAGTTCAATTGTAGCCACGTCCTGAATGGCTCCCAGACCACCTGCTGATGTTGATCCGGCTCCTGCTCAACATAAGAGCTCTATAGAACACCAGGTCCTCCATCTCCAGCTCTGCCTCAGTCACCAGAGGTTGAGCCATTTGCTGCAAGTCCTCCACAGCCACCCCTCATTCACAGCTAGGGAACGTTAGCTCCAGAAACACACCCTTTCTTCAACTCACCTGAGCGGGAATTTCTTTGGTTTTGTGGTAATATTTTTCCAGATCACTTTATACTTCATAGTTTATTCTATTTTAAGTGGTAGATTTCTCATAAAATTTGTTTTAATAATTTTTAAGTGTGTAGTATACTGGCTTTATGTACTTTTACAATCTTATTCAACCATCATCAGTACCTACTTCAGAACATTTTTATCACCACTGTGATGGTTAATATTATGTTTCAGTTTGGTTAGGTGATGATTCCCAGGGTTTGGCAGACGTTATGTAATTAGCCTCCATTTTGTGATCTGATGTGAGCAGCCAATCCGTTGGAAGGGGAGTTTCCTTGGAGGAGTGAACTGCAAATTAACACATCTCCTGGTACCTGGTATGCAGCCGTTGATCTGGCCAATGCCTTTTTCTTCATCCTTCTTTTGAAGGACAGGCCCTTCTTGGTGCATCACTGCGCAGATCTGCAGGATTTTGGAGCAAAGCCCTGCCATCCTCTGCAGATAACTACTTTCCTTTTTTTTTTTAAATAATTTTTGTGGTGCTTTAAGTGAAAGTTTACAAATCAAGTCAGTCTATCACATATAAGCTTATATACACCTTACTCGATACTCCCACTAACTCTCCCCCAATAAGTCAGCCCGCGCCCTCCTTCCAGTCTCTCCTTTCGTGACAATTTTGCCAGTTTCTAACCCTCTCTATCCTCCCATCTCCCCTCCAGACAGGAGACGCCAACACAGTCTCAAGTGTCCACCTGATACAAGTAGCTCACTCTTCATCAGCATCTCTCTCCAACCCATTGTTCAGTCCCTTCCATGTCTGATGAGTTGTCTTTGGGAATGGTTCCTGCCCTGGGCCAACAGAAGGTTTGGGGACCATGACCGCCGAGATTCTTCTAGTCTCAGTCAGACCATTAAGTCTGGTCTTTTTATGAGAATTTGGGGTCTGCATCCCACTGATCTCCTGTTCCCTCAGAGGTTCTCTGTTGTGCTCCCTGTCAGGGCAGTCATGGGTTGTGGCCAGGCACCAACTAGTTCTTCTGGTCTCAGGATGATGTAAGTCTCTGGTTCATGTGGCCCTTTCTGTCTCTTGGGCTCATAGTTATTGTGTGACCTTGGTGTTCTTCATTCACCTTTCATCGAGATGGGTTGAGAACGACTGATGCATCTTAGATGGCCGCTTGTTAGCATTTAAGACCGCAGACGCCACGCTTCAAAGTGGGATGCAGAATGTTTTCATAATAGAATTATTTTGCCAGTTGACTTAGAAGTCCCCTTAAGCCATAGTCCCCAAACCCCCACCCTTGCTCCGCTGACCTTCAAAGCATTCAGTTTATCCCGGAAACTTCTTTGCTTTTGGTCCAGTCCAGTTGAACTGACCTTCCCTGTATTGAGTATTGTCCTTCCCTTCACCTAAAGTAGTTCTTATCTACTAACTAATCAGCAAATAACCCTCTCCCACCCTCCCTCCCTCCCCCCTCTCGTAACCACAAAAGTATGTGTTCTTCTCAGTTTGTACTATTTCTCAAGATCTTACAATAGTGGTCTTATACAATATTTGTCCTTTTGCCTCTGACTAATTTCACTCAGTATAATGCCTTCCAGGTTCCTCCATGTTATGAAATGTTTCACGGATTCGCCGCTGTTCTTTATCGATGCGTAGTATTCCATTTTGTGAATATACCGTAATTTATTTAACTATTCATCCGTTGATGGACACCTTGGTTGCTTCCAGCTTTTGGCTGTTGTAAACAGTGCTGGAATAAACATGGGTGTGCATATATCTGTTCGTGTAAAGGCTCTTATTTCTCTAGGTTATATTCTGAGGAGTGGGATTTCTGGGTTGTATGGTAGTTCTATTTCTAACCTTTTAAGAAAACGCCAGATAGATTTCCAAAGTGATTGTACCGTTTTACATTCCCAGCAGTAGTGTATAAGAGTTCCAATCTCTCCACAGCCTCTCCAAGATTTATTATTTTGTGTTTTTTGGATGAATGCCAGCCTTGTTGGAGTGACATGGAACCTCATCGTAGTTCTACTTTGCATTCTCTAATGGCTAATGATCGAGAGCATTTTTCTCATGTATCTGTTAGCTGCCTGAATATCTTCTTTTGTGAAGAGCGTGTTCATATCCTTTGCCCAGTTTTTGATTGGGTTGTTTGTCTTTTTGTGGTTGAGTTTTAACAGAATCATATAGATTTTAGAGATCAGGTGCTGGTTGGAGATGTCACAGCTGAAAATTTTTTCCCAATCCGTAGGTGGTCTTTTTACTCTTTTCATGAAGTCTTTAGATGAGCATAGGTGTTTGATTTTTAGGAGCTCCGAGTTACCTGGTTTCTCTTTGTCATTTTTAGTAATGTTTTGTATTCCATTTATGCCTTTAATTAGGGCTCCTAACGTTGTCCCTATTTTTTCTTCCATGATCTTTATCATTTTAGTCTTTATGTTAAGTCTTTGATCCACTTGGGTTCAGTTTTTGTGCATGGTGTGAGGTATGGGTCCTGTTTCATTTTTTTGCAAATGGATATCCAGTTATGCCAGCAGCATTTGTTAAAAAGACTGTCTTTTCCCCAATTAACTGACACTGGGCCTTTGTCAAATATCAGCTGCTCATATGTGGATGGATTTATATCTGGGTTCTCAATTCTGTTCCATTGGTCTATGTGCCTGTTCTTGTACCAGTACCAGACTGTTTTGACTACTGTGGCTTTATAATATATTCTGAAATCATGTAGCGTGAGGCCTCCCACTTTCTTCTTCTTTTTCAGTAATGCTTTACTTATCCGGGGCTTCTTTCCCTTCCAAATGAAGCTGGTGATTTGTTTCTCCATCACGTTAAGAAAGGTCATTGGAATTTGGATCGGAAGTGCATTGTATGTATAGATGGCTTTTGGTAGAACAGGCATTTTTACTATGTTAAGTCTTCCTATCCAGGAGCAAGGTATGGTTTTCCACTTATGTAGGTGCCTTTTCGTTTCTTGCACTAGTACTTTGTAGTTTTGTTTGTATAGGTCTTTTACATCTTTGGTAAGATTTATTCCTAAGTATTTTATCTTCTTGCGGGCTACTGTGAATGGTATTGATTTGGTGATTTCCTCTTCGTTGTTCTTTTTGTTGATGTAGAGGAATCCAAGTGATTTTTGTATGATTATCTCATAACCTGAGACTCTGCCAAACTCTTCTATTAGTTTCAGTAGTTTTCTGGAGGATTCCTAAGGGTTTTCTGTGTATAAGATCATGTCATCTGCAAATAGAGATAATTTTACTTCTTCCTTGCCCATCTGGAAGCCCATTATTTCTTTGTGTAGCCTAATTGCTCTAGCTCGGACCTCTAGCACAGTGTTGAATAAGAGCGGTGATAAAGGGCATCCTTGTCTGGTTTCCTTTCTCAAGGGAAATGCTTTCAGGCTCTCTCCATTTAGAGTGATATTGGCTGTTGGCTTTGTATAAAAAAAAAAAAAATTTTTTTTTTTTTTTTTTTTTTTTGTATAGATGCCCTTTGTTATGTTGAGGAATTTTCCTTCAATTCCTATTTTGCTGAAAGTTTTTATCATGAATGGGTTTTGGACTTTGTCAAATTCCTTTTCTGCATCATTTGATAAGATCGTGTGGTTTTTGGTTTTTGTTTTATTTATATGGTGGATTACATTAATGGTTTTTCAAATATTAAACCAACCTTGCATACCTGGTATAAATCCCACTTGGTCATGGTGGATTATTTTTTTGATATGTTGTTGAATTCTCTTGGCTAGAATTTTGTTGAGGATTTTTGCATCTATGTTCATGAGGGATATAGGTCTGTAATTTTCTTTTTTTGTGGTGTCTTTACCTGGTTTTGGTATCTGGGATATGGTGGCTTCATAGAATGAGTTAGGTAGTATTCCATTATTTTCTATGCTTTGAAATACCTTTAGTAGTAGTGGTGTTAAGTCTTCTCTGAATGTTTGGTAGAACTCTTCAGTGAAGCCGTGCGGGCCAGGGCTTTTTTTGTTGGGAGTTCTTTGATTACCTTTTCAATCTCTGTTTTTGTTATGGGTCTATTTAGTTGTTCTACTTCTGATTGTGTTAGTTTAGGTAGGTAGTGTTTTTCTAGGAATTCATCCATTTCTTCTAGGTTTGCAAATTTGTTAGAGTACAATTTTTCGTAATAATCTCATATGACTCTTTTAATTTCAGTTGGGTCTGTTGTGATATGGCCCATCTTGTTTCTTATTTGGCTTATTTGTTTCCTTTCCTGTATTTTTTTAGTCCGTCTGGCTAATGGTTTATCAATTTTGTTAATTTTTTCAAAGAACGAGCTTTTGACTTTGTTAATCCTTTCAATTGTTCTTCTGTTCTCTATTTCATTTAGTTCAGCTCTAGTTTTTATTATTTGTTTTCTTCTGGTGCCTGATGGATTCTTTTGTTGCTCGCTTTCTATTTGTTCAAGTTGTAGGGACAGTTCTCTGATTTTGGCTCTTTCTTCTTTATGTATGTGTGCATTTATCGATATAAACTGACCTCTGAGCCCTGCTTTTGCTGTGTCCCAGAGGTTTTGATAGGAAGTGTTTTCATTCTCGTTGCATTCTATGAATTTCTTTCTTCCCTGCTTAATGTCTTCTATAAGCCAGTCTTTGTTGAGCAGGGTATTGTTCAGTTTCCAAGTATTTGATTTCTTTTCCCTGATTTTTCTGTTATTGATTTCCACTTTTATGGCCTTGTGGTCTGAGAAGATGCTTTGTAATATTTCGATGTTTTGGATTCTGCAAAGGTTTGTTTTATGACCTAATATGTGATCTATTCTAGAGAAAGTTCCATGTGCCCTAGAAAAAAAAGTATACTTTGCAGCTAGCTGGGTGGCGTGTTCTGTATAAGTCTATGAGGTCAAGTTGGTTGATTGTAGCGATTAGGTTTTCCGTGTCTCTATTGAGCTTCTTACTGGAAGTCCTGTCCTTCTCCGAAAGTGGTGTGTTGAAGTCTCCTACTATAATTGTGGATGTGTCCATCTCACTTTTCAGTCCTGTTAATGTTTGTTTTATGTATCTTGCAGCCCTGTCATTGGGTGCATAAATATTTAACATGGTTATATCTTCCTGGTCAATTGTCCCTTTAATCATTATGTAGTGTCCTTCTTTATCCTTTGTGGCGGATTTAACTTTAAAGTGTATTTTGTCAGAAATTAATATTGCTACTCCTGCTCTTTTTTGCTTGTTGTTTGTTTGATTTATTTTTTTCCATCCTTTGAGTTTTAGTTTGATTGTCTCTCTAAGTATAAAGTGTGTCTTTTGTAGGCAGCATATAGACGGATTGTGTTTCTTTATCCAGTCTGAGACTCTCTGTCTCTTTATTGCTGCATTTAGTCCACTTACGTTCAGCGTAATTATAGATTAGTGCTGTCCTTTTGATGCCTTTTTGTGTGTGTTGTTGACAATTTCATTTTTCCACTTACTTTTTTGTGCTGAGACGTTTTTCATTGTAAATTGTGTGTTCCTCATTTTCATAGTAGTTGAATTTGTGTTGGTTGAGTTGTTATGTTTTTCTTGGTTTTTATTTTGAGTGATGGAATTGTTATACCTCTTTGTGGTTACCTTAATATCCACTCCTATTTTTCTAAGTAAAAACCTAACTTGTATCGTCCTATATCGCCTTGTTTTCCTCTCCATATGGCAGTTCTATGCCTCCTGTATTTAGTCCCTCTTTTTGATTATTGTGATCTTTTACATAATGACTTCAATGATTCCCTGTTTTGAGCATTTTTTTCTTTTTAAAATTAATCTTAATTTGTGTTTGTGATTTCCCTATTTGAGTTGATATCAGGATGTTCTGTTCTGTGACCTTGTGTTGTGTTGGTATCTGATATTACTGATTTTGTGACCAATTTCCTTTAATATTTCTTGTAGCTGTGGTTTGGATTTTGCAAATTCTCTAAGCTTGTGTTTATCTGTAAATGTCTTAATTTCGCCTTCATATTTGAGAGAGAGTTTTGCTGAATATATGATCCTTGGCTGGCAGTTTTTCTCCTTCAGTGCTCTATATATGTCATCCCAATGCCTTCTTGCCTGTATGGTTTCTGCTGAGTAGTCTGAACTTATTCTTATTGATTCTCCTTTGTAGGAGACCTTTCCTTTATCCCTGGCTGCTTTTAAAATTTTCCCTTTATCTTTGGTTTTGGCAAGTTTGATGATGATATATCTTGGTGATTTTCTTTTTGGATCAATCTTAAATGGGGTTTAATGAGCATCTTGGATAGCTATTCTTTCATCTTTCTTGATGTCAGAGAAGTTTTCTGCCAACAGATCTTCAACTATTCTCTCTGTGTTTTCTGTTATTCCTCCCTGTTCTGGAACTCCAATCACATGCAAGTTTTTCTTCCTGGTAGAGTCCCACATGATTCTTAGAGATTCTTCATTTTTTTTAATTCTTTTATCTGATTTTTTTTCAGATATATTGGTGTCAATTCCCTGGTCCTCCAGATCTCCCACTCTGCATTCCAATTGCTCGAGTCTGCTCCTTTGACTTCCTGTTGCGTTGTCTAAATCTGTAATTTTATTGTTAATCTTTTGGATTTCTGAATGCTGTCTCTCTATGGATTCTTGCAGCTTATTAATGTTTCCACTATGTTCTTGAATAACCTTTTTGATTTCTTCAACTGTTTTATCAGTGTCTTCCTTGGCTTTTTCTGTGGATTGCCTTATTTCATTTATGACGTCACCCCTGATGTCTTGAAGCATTTTGTAAATTAGTTTTTTATATTCTGCATCTGGAAATTCCAGAATTGTATCTGCATTTGGGAAAGATTTTGATTCTTTAGTTTGGGGAGTTGTAGAAGCAATCATGGTCTGCTTCTTAATGTGGTTTGATGTCGACTGCTGTCTCTGAGCCATCTATAAGAAATTGTAATGATTTATTTTATATTTGCTCACTGAGTCTTGTTTTGTTTTCTTTCAATATACGTAGATGGGCTACTAGATTGCGCTGTTGTGATTATTGTAGCCCTTGAATCACTTATGTCCTATTACCAGCTGGTTTGGGCTGTTACCAGATATAGAAGCCTAAGAGTCCATTCACTATTCTTGAGTAGAATCTGATTTTGGGTCACCAAGTGTGTGGTGCAGAGTGTCACCTATCCACCTAGAGGAGTAGTAGTGGTCATCACTTGTCGCCTGTGAACATGGGCTCGGCTGTAGTCATAAGTCCTCTGGTTGGGATCATTCTATGTGAAGAGGGGCTGAAAGAGTAAGTGTGTCTGTGTGTGTGCTGAGCTAAAAGAGAGAGGAAGGAGGGGAGAAAGATAATGTGGAAAAGAAAACTAAAGCAGTATTGGAGGCAGATGAAGGGACAGAGACTAAGGAATTTTCTTTCTTGGCTTAACTGAAACATGAAACAGAGCTGATCTTTCAGCACCCAAAGGCCACTGTGTAAGGGAACCTCAGAGGAATAACTCAGTGGTGATCAGGAAGCTAGAGCAACCCAGCCAGGGGTTAGGGCAGAGTCCAGGAGGCTCCTGTGTTGGCCACTTTTTTCATGTCTAGGTTAGACCTGATGACTAGCATCTAACGTTTCGTGTTCCCTGACAAGCTGGAGATAGCCTGTTGTTTTTTAGTCTTTAAATATTGTCATCTGTACCCAAAATCTTCTGCAACAGACCTCTTTAAAGCATTAAAAAGTAAAGGTATCACTTTGAGGACTAAGGTGTACCTAACCCACACCATGATATTTTTAGTAGCCTCATATGCATGCCAAAGGTGGACAGTGAAGAAGGAAAATAGAAGGAATATCTCGACATGCCCCACACCACAGGACCCCTAGAAACTTCACTGAGGTGGAAGGTGCCTGAATTTTTGTGGGATAATTTCCCACCCTCTAGCATGCAGCTGTTTTACCAATAAGTCCAGAGTCACTGACACTTCTTCCTTACTAGGTCCAATCAGTTATGGACCCATGTGATGTCTTGTGGAAGGGGAAGGTGATAAAGTTCCCAGCAGTGTAAGTTACGACCTATGGCTGGAGAGTTGATGTAGCCATGAGATAGGCAACTGAAAGTGTATTGCTCATGAAGCTGGAGAGACAGGAATGTCCCAAGTCCATGGGTCAGGAAAGAGGCTTCTGATTCACATAGCCACAGGAGCTATAAACTCAAGATCGGCAGGCTGGAGACCAGGGCTGTTGCTCACAGTCTGTGAAAATGGGCAAATCCCAAGATTGGCAGGAAGACCACAGCTAAGCTGCTAGCTCAAGTCCCAAGAAGTAGAGGTCAGAAAAACAGAAGCCACCTGCAGGACTCCGAATGAGTGAAAACCCCCGAGCCCTGCCCGAAGGTCTGCCCACACTCAATGCAGGCTGCATGCCCAAGGAAGCTCCCTTCAACTGCTTGGCTACTCACAGCAGATCCCATCATGGGGTGATCCCGTATCAAATCTCAACAGGGAAGTGATCACAACATTACAGGACTGCCAAAACGCTGAGAATCATGGCCCAGCCAAGTTAACACACAATCTTAACCATCACAGATCTTGATCTTCTTGCCCTTCCACGAGACCTCACACTGGTCCATTACATTCATGACATCATGCTGATTGAACTTAGTAAGAAAGAAGTATCAATGACTCTAGACTTATTGGTAAGACATTTGTATGCTAGATGGTGGGAAATTATTCCAACCATAATTCAGTTTCCCTACACCTCAGTGAAATTTCTAGGGCTCCAGTGGTATGGGGCATGTCAAGATATCCCTTGTAAAGTGAAGGAAAAGTCAATTTATCTGGCCCCTCCCACAACTAAAAAGGAGGCACAACACCTGTTGGGCCACTTTGGATTGTGGAGGTAACTTATCCCTCATTTGGGTTTGCTACTGTGCCTATTTATCAAGTGACTCGGAAAGCTGCTAGTTTTGAGTGGGGCCCAGAACAAGAGAAGGCCTTGCAGCAGGTGCAGGCTGATGGTGCAGGCTGCTCTGCCGCTTGGGTCATGTGATCTGGCAGATCCGATGCTTCTGGAAGTGTCCATGGCAGATAGAGATGCTGTGTGGAGTCTCCTATTAGTGAATCACAGTGCAGATCCTTAGGATTTTGGAAGAAAGCCCTGCCATCCCATAGCTAAGATTCATGGGTCCAGGAATCAAGGGATGGAAATGGAAGTGGCACCATTCACTATTACCCCTAGAGATTCACTTGCAAAATTTTTGCTTCCTATCCTCAAGACTTTATGCTCTGCAGGCCTAGAGGCTTAGTTTCAAAGTGAGGGATGATCTAAGCAGGAGACAAAACACTGATTGAACTGGAAGTTAAGAATGCCACTAGCCGGGGGCCAAGATGGCGGACTAGATGGACGCTACCGCGGATCCCTCTTGCAACAAAGACTCGGAAAAACAAGTGAATCGATCACATACATAACAATGTACGAACTCTGAACAACAAGCACAGACTTAGAGATGGAAAACGAACAAATACGGGCAGACAGCGACCGTTTTCAGAACTAGGAGCCAGCGTACCAGGCAGGTGACCTTCGGAGCCCGATCTGGGGCAGAGCCCAGGGGCGCAGACGGCACAGACAAAGGGCCCAGCCGTACCCCCCCCCGAACCCATCCCTGGAGGGAGTCTAGCTGGTTGGCGCGGGCGGCGTAGCGGCACACCTGGAGGGAGAAGCACCCGGGAGGCAGTGACTTATCTTGGAGCGGGGAGAGCAGCGTCCTAGCCGGGGAGCCGTCCTGCCAGGAGTTTGGCGGGAAGCGGGCGGGGCACGAGCGGGGCGGGGGGTCAGCTATATTTCCGTAAAGCAACCTCGGGGCGGGGCCCGCACGTTTGTGTGGGGTGACGCCCACCCAGTTCGCGCTAGCAGTGCCGAGCACCGGAGGGAGAAGTCCCCTGGAGGAAGTGACTGGTCTCGGAGCGGGGAAAGCAGCGTCCCAGCCGGGGACCCGTCCCGACCGGATTTTGGCGGACGGGGGCGGAGCGTGAACGCGGTGTTCAGCTCTATATTTTGTGGTGCTACACTCCTAGCTCTCTGATCCCTCCCCCACCCTCCCCAGGCAGTTCCATTAACATCCGAATACCCGGAGCCAGAGGGAGAATTCAGATAGGCATCTGACTGCATTTTTTTTTAGCTGATTACCTGGAAAATCTAGTTTCCCAGTGATGGCTCAGAGACAGCAGTCCATATCAAACCACATAAAGAAACAGACCATGACAGCTTCTCCAACCCCCCAAACAAAAGAATCAAAATCTTTCCCAAATGAAGATACAATCCTGGAATTATCAGATACAGAATATAAAAAACTAATTTACAGAATGCTTAAAGATATCACAAATGAAATTAGGATAACTGCAGAAAAAGCCAAGGAACACACTGATAAAACTGTTGAAGAACTCAAAAAGATGATTCAAGAACATAGTGGAAAAATTAATAAGTTGCAAGAATCCATAGAGAGACAGCATGTAGAAATCCAAAAGATTAACAATAAAATTACAGAATTTGACAACGCAATAGAAAGTCAGAGGAGCAGACTTGAGCAATTAGAATGTAGACTGGGACTTCTGGAGGACCAGGGAATCAACAGCAACATAGCTGAAAAAAAATCAGATAAAAGAATTAAAAAAAAATGAAGAAACCCTAAGAATCATGTGGGACTCTATCAAGAAGGATAACTTGCGAGTGATTGGAGTCCCAGAACAGGGAGGGGGGACAGAGAAAATAGTTGAAGAACTCCTGACAGAAAACTTCCCTGACATCATGAAAGACGAAAGGATATCTATCCAAGATGCTCATCGAACCCCATTTAAGATTGATCCAAAAAGAAAAACACCAAGACATATTATCATCAAACTTGCCCAAACCAAAGACAAACAGAAAATTTTAAAAGCAGCCAGGGAGAAAAGAAAGGTTTCCTTCAAGGGAGAATCAATAAGAATAAGTTCAGACTACTCAGAAGAAACCATGCAAGCAAGAAGGGAATGGGATGACGTATACAGAGCACTGAAGGAGAAAAACTGCCAACCAAGGATCGTATATCCAGCAAAACTCTCTCTGAAATATGAAGGAGAAATTAAGATATTTACAGATAAACACAAGTTTAGAGAATTTGCAAAAACTAAACCAAGACTGCAAGAAATGCTAAAGGAGATTGTTTGGCCTGATGACCAATAATATCAGGTACCAACACAATACAAGGTCACAAAACAGAACGTCCTGATATCCACGCAACTCAAATAGGGAAAGCACAAAAACAAAGAAATTAAGACTAATTCTAAAAAATAAATAAATAAACAAAATAATACACATAACAGGAAATCATGGAAATCAATAGATAAACGATTACAATAATCAAAAAGAGGGACTAAATATAGGAGGCATTGAACTGCCAGATGGAGGGTGATACAAGGCGAGATAGAAGGATACAAGTTAGGTTTTTACTTAGAAAAATAGGGGTATATAATAAGGTAACCACGAAAAGGAATATCAATTCCATAACTCAAGAAAAAAGCCAAGAAAAAAGGTAACGACTCAACAAACACAAAGTTAAACATTATGAAAATGAGGATCTCACAAGCTACTAAGAAAAACGTCTCAGCACAAAAAAGCATGTGGAAAAATGAAATGGCCAACAACACACATGAAAAGGCATCAAAATGACAGCACTAAAAACTTATTTATCTATAATTACACTGAATGTAAATGGACTAAATGCACCAATAAAGAGACAGAGTCACGCACTGGATAAAGAAACACGATCCATCTATATGCTGCCTACAAGAGACACACTTTAGACTTAGAGACACAAACAAACTAAAACTCAAAGGATGGGAAAAAATAAGCAAACAATAAGCAAAAAAGAAGAGGAGTAGCAATATTAATTTCTGACAAAATAGACTTTAGACTTAAATCCGCCACAAAGGATAAAGAAGGACACTATATAATGATAAAAGGGACAATTGATCAGGAAGACATAACCATATTAAATATTTACGCACCCAACGACAGGGCTGCAAGATACATAAATCAAATTTTAACAGAATTGAAAAGTGAGATAGACACCTCCACATTTACAGTAGGAGACTTCAACACACCAATTTTGGAGAAGGACAGGACTTCCAGTAAGAAGCTCAATAGAGACACGGAAGACCTACTTACAACAATGAACCAACTTGATCTCATTGACTTATACAGAACTCTCCACCCAACTGCTGCAAAATATACTTTTTTTTCTAGTGCACATGGAACATTCTCTAGAATAGACCACATATTAGGTCATAACACAAATCTTTGCAGAATCCAAAACATCGAAATATTACAAAGCATCTTCTCAGACCACAAGGCAATGAAGCTAGAAATCAATAAGAGAAAAACTAGGGAAAAGAAATCAAATACTTGGAAAATGAACAATACCCTCCTGAAAAAAGACTGGGTTATAGAAGACATCAAGGAGGGAATAAGGAAATTCTTAGAAAGCAACGAGAATGAAAACACTTCCTATCAAAACCTCTGGGACACAGCAAAAGCAGTGCTCAGAGGCCAATTTATATGGATAAATGCACACATACAAAAAGAAGAAAGAGCCAAAATCAGAGAACTGTCCCGAGAACTTGAACAAATAGAAAGCGAGCAACAAAAGAACCCATCAGCCACCAGAAGAAAACAAATAATAAAAATTAGAGCTGAACTAAATGAATTAGAGAACAGAAAAACAATTGAAAGAATTGACAAAGCCAAAAGTTGGTTCTTTGAAAAAATTAACAAAATTGATAAACCATTGGCTAGACTGACTAAAGAAAAACAGGAAAGGAAACAACCCGTATAAGAAACGAGAAGGACCACATCACAACAGAGCCAAATGAAATTAAAAGAATCATTTCAGATTACTACGTAAAATTGTACTCTAACAAATTTGAAAACCTAGAAGAAATGGATAAATTCTTGAAACAATACTACCTACCTAAACTAACACATTCAGAAGTAGAACAACTAAATAGACCCATAACAAAAAAAGAGATTGAAACGGTAATCAAAAACCTTCCAACGAAAAAAAGTCCTGGCCCGGACGGCTTCACTGCAGAGTTCTACCAAACCTTCAGAGAAGACTTAACACCATTACTATTGAAGGTATTTGAAAGCATAGAAAGAGATGGAATACTACCCAACTCATTCTATGAAGCTACCATCTCCCTGATACCAAAACCAGGTAAAGACATTACAAAAAAAGAAAATTTTAGACCTATATCCCTCATGAACATAGATGCAAAAATCCTCAACAAAATTCTAGCCAATAGAATCCAACAACACATCAAAAAAATAATTCACCCTGATCAAGTGGGATTTATACCAGATATGCAAGGCTGGTTTAATATCAGAAAAACCATTAATGTAATCCATCACATAAATAAAACAAAAGATAAAAACCACATGATCTTATCAATAGATGCAGAAAAGGCATTTGACAAAGTTCAACACCCATTTATGATAAAAACTCTTACCAAAATAGGAATTGAAGGAAAATTCCTCAACATAATAAAGGGCATCTTTTTTTTTTTTTTATGCAAAGCCAACAGCCAATATCACTCTAAATGGAGAGAACCTGAAAGCATTTCCCTTGAGAACGGGAACCAGACAAGGATGCCCTTTATCACCGTTCTTATTCAACATCGTACTTGAAGTCCTAGCCAGGGCAATTAGGCTAGATAAAGAAATAAAGGGTATCCAGATTGGTAAGGAGAAAGTAAAGCTATCACTATTTGCAGATGACATGATCGTATACATGGAAAACCCTAAGGAATCCTTCAGAAAACTACTGAAACTAATAGAAGAGTTTGGAAGAGTCTCAGGTTATAAAATAAACATACAAAAATCACTTGGATTCCTCTACATCAACAAAAAGAACACCGAAGAGGAAATAACCAAATCAATACCATTCACAGTAGCCCCCAAGAAGATAAAATACTTAGGAATAAATCTTACCAAAGATGTAAAAGACCTATACAAAGAAAACTATAAAACTCTGCTAGAAGAAATTCAAAAGGACATACTTAAGTGGGAAAACATACCCTGCTCATGGATAGGAAGACTTAACATAGTAAAAATGTCTATTCTACCAAAAGCCATCTATACATATAACGCACTTCCAATCCAAATACCAATGTCATATTTTAAGGGGATAGAGAAACAAATCACTAATTTCATATGGAAGGGAAAGAACCCCCGGATAAGCAAAGCATTACTGAAAAAGAAGAGGAAAGTGGGAGGCCTCACTCTACCTGATTTCAGAACCTATTATATAGCTACAGTAGTCAAAACAGCCTGGTACTGGTGCAACAACAGACACATAGACCAATGGAACAGAATTGAGAACCCAGATATAAATCCATCCACATATGAGCAGCTGATATTTGACAAAGGACCAGTGTCAGTCAATTGGGGAAATGATAGTCTTTTTAACAAATGGTGCTGGCATAACTGGATATCCATTTGCAAAAGAATGAAACAGGACCCATACCTCACACCATGCACAAAAACTGAATCCAAGTGTATCAAAGACCTAAACATAAAGACTAAAACGATAAAGATCATGGAAGAAAAAATAGGATCAACCCTAGGAGCCCTAATACAGGGCATAAACAGAATACAAAACATTACCAAAAATGATGAAGAGAAACCAGATAACTGGGAGCTCCTAAAAATCAAACACCTATGCTCATCTAAAGACTTCACCAAAAGAGTAAAAAGACCACCTACAGACTGGGAAAGAATATTCAGCTATGACATCTCAGACCAGCGCCTGATCTCTAAAATCTACATGATTCTGTCAAAACTCAACCACAAAAAGACAAACAACCCAATCAAGAAGTGGGCAAAGGATATGAACACACATTTCACTAAAGAAGATATTCAGGCAGCCAACAGATACATGAGAAAATGCTCCCGATCATTAGCCATTAGAGAAATGCAAATTAAAACTACGATGAGATTCCATCTCACACCAACTAGACTGGCATTAATCCAAAAAACACAAAATAATAAATGTTGGAGAGGCTGTGGAGAGATTGGAACTCTCATACACTGCTGGTGGGAATGTAAAATGGTACAACCACTTTGGAAATCCATCTGGCGTTATCTTAAACAGTTAGAAATAGAACTACCATACAACCCAGAAATCCCACTCCTCGGAATATACCCTAGAGATACAAGAGCCTTCACACAAACAGATATATGTACACCCATTTTTATTGCAGCTCTGTTTACAATAGCAAAAAGCTGGAAGCAACCAAGATGTCCGTCAACGGATGAATGGGTAAATAAATTGTGGTATATTCACACAATGGAATACTATGCATCGATAAAGAACAGTGACGGATCTCTGAAACATTTCATAACATGGAGGAATCTGGAAGGCATTATGCTGAGCGAAATGAGTCAGTTGCAAATGGACAAATATTGTATAAGACCACTATTATAAGATCTTGAGAAATAGAAAAAACGGAGAAGAACACATACTTTTGTGGTTACAAAGAGGGGAGGGAGGGAGGGAGGGAGAGGGCTTTTTATTGATCAATCTGTAGATAAGAACTGCTTTGGGTGAAGGGAAAGACAACACTCAATATAAGGAAGGTCAGCCTAATTGGACTGGACTAAAAGCAAAGAGGTTTCCGGGATAAAATGAAAGCTTCAAAGGTCAGCGGAGCAGGGGCTGGGGTCTGGGGAACTTGGTTTGAGGGGACTTCTAAGTCAACGGGCAAAATAATTCTATTATGAAAACATTCTGCATCCCACTTTGAATTGTGGCGCCTGGGGTCGTAAATGCCAACAAGCGGCCATCTAAGATACATCAATTGGTCTCAACCCACCTTGAGCAAAGGCAAAGGAAGAACACCAAGGTCACACGACAACTAAGAACCCAAGAGACAGAAAGGGCCACATGAACCAGAGACCTACATTATCCTGAGACCAGAAGAACTAGTTGGTGCCCGGCCACAATCAATGTCTGCCCTGTCAGGGAGCACAACAGACAACTCCTGAGGGAGCAGGAGACCAATGGGATACAGACCCCAAATTCTCATGAAAAGACCATACCTAAAGGTATGACTGCGACTAGAGGAATCCCAGAGACAATGCTCCCCAGAACTTCTGATGGCACAGGACAGGAACCATCCCCGAAGAAAAATCATCAGGCATGAAAAGGACTGGTCAGTGGGGGGGAGAGAGATGCTGATGAAGAGTGAGCTAATTAAATCAGGTGGACACTGGAGAGTGTGTTGGCAACTCTTGACTGGAGGGGGAATGGGAAGATAGAGAGAGAGGGAAGATGGCAAAATTGGCACGAAACGAGAGACTGAAAGGGCTGACTCAATAGGGGGAGAGCAAGTGGGAGAAGGGAGTAAGATGTATGTAAACCTACATGTGACAGACTGATTGGAATGGTAAATGTTCACTTGAAGCTTAATAAAAATTAATTAAAAAAAAAAAAAAAAGAATGCCACTAGCCACTTTGGGCTCCTCGTGCCTCTGGATCAACAGGCAAAGAAAGGGGTTACCATATTGGCTCATGTGATTGATCCTGATTACCAAGGGGAAATCAGAGTGATATTGCATGATAAAAGTAAAGAAGAGGATTTCTGGGACACAGAAGATCCCTGAGGACGTCTCGTAGTACTACCATGCCCTGTGATTAAAGGCAATGGAAAACTACAGGAACTCAATTCTGACATGATTGCTAATGGCCCGGAAGGTATGGGTCGCCCCACCAGGCAAAGAACCATGCCAGTTGAGGTGCTTGCGGAGAGTAAAGGGAATGCAGAAGTGGTGGTAGAAGAAGGTAGTTTTAAATACCAGTTATGACCACGTGATCAGCTGAAGAGATGAGGACTATAATTGTTATGAGTATTTCTTCCCTGTATGTGTGCATCAAATATTTTTGTTTTCTTCACTTAAAAAATAGAAGATGTAAATGGTACTAGTGCAGTTAGGCCAAGAGGGGAACTGACTTTCCCAAGATCACACCACCAGAACCCAGCCCTGCTTGAAGGTGTCCACCATGCATGCTGCTTCCCAGTCCTGCTTGAAATTCTTGAGCCTCTGAGTTTGTGCATTAGCTACAGGGGCAGATATTCCAAAAGGCAAGGTAAGCATTGTCAACACCACATTTTGATGTGGTGAAACCCATGTGAAATCGTTCACTACAGATTAGTAATTAAGCACAAGTAAACTTGTGCTTACCTTGCTTACTGGGTTATCTGCCCCCATCAGGGATTGTCAATTTGAAAAGAGGCTTTGATTCTGTAGGAAGGTGCTGTGGGGTTGAGAGAAACAGATGCCAGCCATACCTAGAAGCAGAGACTTTGATGTGGTGACAAAATATGAAAATGTTCACTATAGATGGCCTGGTAAGCAGGTAAGCCCTGTGCTTACCTTGCCTATTGGATAATCTGCCCCTAATTAGCTACATGCAACGTCAGCCAACAGGTTCTTATCTCACATACACTTGCTGACGTCCCTAAGAAGAAGATGCTAGAATGATCCTCACTGTAAGGGTGGGGGACCAGGGAGGCTCTGGGAAGCAGAAAGACTTGTATAGGGTTGGAGACTGGTTAAGAGGGATGAGCTGTGTCTGAACCCAGCTGTTTGCTGCACCCAAGCCTTCCCCAGGTTCCGTGGGCTGAGGGGAGAGGGCTGTGTTGGTGTCACTGGGTACAGTTATGGAGATGGCATGGGGAGAGGTGAGCATTAAGCAGCCCAGAGGAGACTTTTGGGAGGTCTCATCTAAGGTCAGGCCCAGGTAAGGGGACCCAGGACATGGCTTCACTTCCTTGTCAACAGAGTACATAGAACTTGGAACCCTGGTAACCAGGCACCCACATGCAAAACAAGGCCCCCTACCCAGCTCACTTGAGTGGAGACACTCGAGCTGAGAACATGTTTTCTTGTTGTTTCTCATCCTCTTTTGTACCGAAGCTTGAGAAATCCAGGAGTTCGACCCTGTCCCAAAGGCTGAGACAAGGTCTCATATCCCACCCCCGACAGCTCCGGCCACTCTCCAAAAGGAAACCGAAGGTAACACAGGGTGGCCAGAGCTGCCAGTCCAAGCCAGTCCACCACTGTGATCCCACCTGGGTGGCCTCACATCCCACCCCAGGTTATACCAGCCCCCAGGCCATGTCGACCCTTGTCCTCATGGGGTCCCTGGTAACAGGGGCAGGGAGGAAATGAGGACAGAACCGCTGAGACAGAAAGTTGTTGGCTGAGGCAGGGTCCATTTGGGAGAAAGGTGGGTGGGAGTCAGAGAAGGAGGGCCATGTGATCTGGGGAGATTTGGGAGGGGAGAGGTGAGGATGAGATGATGAAAATGGTGCTGTTGCTTGAGGGCAACCCCAAGCTCCAGGCCCACAGCCCCTCACCGTCACTGGGTTCATGGGGCTGGGTCTGACCTGGAATGGGGTGGTGGCCGGGCCTAGTCCATCAGGTTGGGTGCCTTGGAGACTGGGAGCTGGAGCACCAAGGCGGAGACCTCCTTTACGTCCCTGCCCCAACCCCGCTGATCACATAGAACTCTGCAACCTAAGTCTGCCCAGAGGTCCCAGTTCAGACCAGGGCTTTAGGGAGGGACTGTCGGGGTCACAGTCTGAGTCAGCACTCTCACCTGGGCCTTCTCTGAGATACGGCTCGCCTTGAGTGGGGCAATCAAATCGCAGTCCTAACTACTGGCATTGCCTGGGCCAGTGCTGACCCTGTGCCAGCCCAGCTTCTCCCAGATCCTGCTGCAATACTCAGAGCTTTGATTTTTCTATCCGTGGGCTTGGCTGGGGCTGGGTGGTGCAGCCCCCAGGCCGACCCGCTCATCACATGGTGACAGATGGGAAACTGGGAGCTCCTCTGAGGCCCAGGGTCACGAGGACCCAAAGGGGCAGAACGTGAAGGAGGTGGCACAGAGGGGCCCTTGATGCCTCCCGGGCCACTGCCAGCACTGTTTCTCCAGAGCCCGGCGAAGAAGATCCCCAAGGAAAAGGAGAATGGCATCATCCACTCGGGGTCCAGGAAGGGCTGGTGTAGGCTCAGGGTAAGTGCAGGTGAGGGGAGTAGGTCCCCGGGTGGGACCCTAGATGACCAGGGGGCGCCCGGGGCCCAGACACCGTCCTGGAGACCACCAGTTCCCTCCCAGGACTTTCCCTCTCGAGGGCCCCCGGTCCCCTCTCAATGAAATTGACCACCAACCTTTCCTGTCCCCCCAAGCCCCTGCCACTGCCCTCCCTGCCCTGGCCAGCTACAAAGCCTCTTTTCCCATATTTGTAGGAATATCAGAAAGGGCTTTTTCATAGTGTTGTCGCTTCACATCAGCCCATGCGTCTTTTTGCGTGTTGCTGCTGTTTTAGTGTTTAACTTCCAATCCCAGGGCCCTGGGCAGCAGTCGGCTGGACTGTCCTTCCACACCTTCTCCCAGCCTCACACATCGTCACGCTTAGCAGGCTTCTTTTACCCTGAAGCGCAGGGCTCAGGCTATGAAACATCTTTTTCTGCCACCTGCAAGCTCGAGGAACACATCACGTGACCCCTCCAGTTCACGAACTGTGTCCTCACTCGCTGCAGAATGTTCCATAAGGGGGGCCTGTCCCCACAGTGACTGAGCCTCTCACTGCTGCTGGCCCTGGACTGATTTCCTTCTGCCGCCCTTTCAGCAGGGCTGCAGGAATGCTTATGTGTGTCCTCACAGAGTGACCCACCAAGGACAGACTCCTAGGAGTGGCATGCTAGGGGAAGGATGTGCACATTTCAAGTTAGGATCACTAGAGCCAGGCTCCTTCCCAAGACAGCGTTCGCAGTCCTGTGGCCCAGTAGTCTATGGCAGTGGCCGTGTCCCTGCATCGAGCCAGTTCTGGGTATTAGAGTTCTTTTCCATTTTGCCAATCTGCTGTCAGGGTGGCCAATGGAACTGCAGGGTGGCTTTGAGGTGTTTGTTGGCCCTGGGAAGCGGAGCCCCCCTCACTCCTTTACTGGCCATTCGGATTCACTCTTCCTGAGTCATTTGTTCAGACCCTCAGTTCTGTGGAGGTCTTTCTCCCACCCCAGGATCTCCAAGCTCTCACCCGTGGCTGGATCTGGGTGCTCCACAGCTTCAGGTTCTCAAAGCCCCCTTTAATGTACAGAAAGAAAAATCCATGTCTTGCTTATCTCATGGGCGTGTCTGCTCTGTGCACTGTCTCCAGCTGGGAAAGGGTGAGCTTGCACCAGACATTCCCCTCTAAGTCAGGAGCAGAACAGGCCTCGTGTAGCACAAAGGGAACATCACAGAGCCCTAGCATCGGACGGTTCAGGGCACTGACTAGGTGACTTCAAGCAGACACTAGACGTCACCAAGCCTCTGTTTTCTCATCTGTGGAATGGGGTGTTCTGTGAGGACTCACTGGGATACTGCTCTTCCTCCAGGGAGATGCCATTGTTACTTAGTTAACAAAATCCCTTCAGGTTCCTAATGTCTGTAATCATCCCCCACCTCCAATCCTGCTTGGAAAGCCGAGGCCTGTTTGCTGCTGAAGGCACTCCTGTCCCACCTCCTGCCACAGGTCACTGAAGGAGAGGGAGTGCCTGGGCTGAGCTCCAGGCCCCAACCCTCCTCGTGGTTCATGGGGCTGCCTCTGACACTATGTCCCTCCTCTGTCCCCCCCCCAGTGTGTCTGTGGTTCTGAAGAGGACCTGGATGAGGCCTGGGTGACGAAAACTTTCAAGGCAGGCTCACTGGAGAAGCTGGTGGAGAACTTGGTGCCCGCCTTCCTAAAGGGTGACTTCTCCTACATCGAAATCTTCCTTGGAACCTACAGAACCTATGCCACCACCGAGCAAGTCCTAGAGCAGCTGCTCCAAAGGTGAGCGCCTGCCTTCCACAGGCCAGTGGAGACTCTGCCCCCTACCAGCTGTGAGTCTGGAGAATGTCACTTCACCACTCAGAGCCTGTTTGCTCCACTGAGAAATGGGGTGGTAAAGGACAAATCAGCTAGAATTACTATCAGGACCCTGTGGGACAAGCCATGGGAAGTGTGTATCAGAGGCCAGCTCTTTGGTAAAGGGTGTTGGAAGGGCTGGGATGTTCACATTCATTATTTTCTTCTCACCCATGAAGAAGCTGTCTGGCTCAGCCCTCAGTGACCGTGTGCCCTTGAGCAAACCTATTTCCCATTTGTAAAGGGGGGTTTGAGATTCTTTTTAGTGGGTCCTTGACCTTGGTATAGCCAGAATAGGGATCCCTGGAGGCTAGTAGAGGGGTCCTAAGACTCTCAGATACCTGGGAAGGTGCTGATTGGGTTCACTCCTTCACCAGTTAGCCATGAAGCCCCTACTGTTGCAGACACTGTTCTAGGCACTTAGCATCGTTCAGTAGATGGAGCACATAGGAAGCCCTGCCCCCCTGGGCCTCCATTCTAGTCGGGCAGTCAGACAGGAACAGCAGATACCTTAAGCAGGTAGTGTCCACAGTGCATTAGATGTGACACCCTCACGCCACCTCTAGGTATGGATGTAATCACCCCTCTTCTGCCCAGGACGGTGAACCCCAGGAGCAGCTGAAAGGGTGAGTGGACTTTGGGTGGAGAAAGAGGGGCTCCTGTCTATACAGAAGGGTGGAGGCTGTATGGGGCCTGTGTCTGGATTGGGGCTGGGCAGACACTGCACCCCATACATCTAGATTCCACTAGAGGAATGAGTTTAGCAGCGCCCCCTGCAAGACATAAGCAGTCATACAGAGCTGAGGGTGGAACCTGGGCGTCCTGGGGAGCAGAGGGGAGGCTGGGGGCTCAGAGAGGCCTCTGAGAGAACCCATCCCCCCACAGTCCCCTCACATTTCCACTTGCCCCCTCCCCTATTGGGGGCCCAAAATAGGAGGTGTGGGGTGGGAGGGAGAGAAATCTGCTCCTGAATCTCACTCCCCAGTCGTGGGTGCTCAGCTGCATGTGGGGCCCCTGTCCCAGGGGAGAACAGTGTCCATGGGAGAAAAGACCATCACATGCATGCAGAGAATCAGGCAGCATGCTGGTGCACAATCTCCAGAGGAGGGGCCCTATGGCCTGGGCAGCTGGGGCAGGGGACAGCCTCCATATGTTGCCCAGCATCAGATAATCCTAGAGCACTACTGTGTGCCAGGCTGTGAGATGAACATGCAGACACACATCTCTGTGCCCTTAGAGGGTTACTGTCCAGTGGGGAGAGGGCCAGAGGAGAGAAAGGGATGTAATTCATGCTTGCCAAGGAGGGAGAGTTGTTCAGACCATTGATGGGGAGCTCCCTGGGATGGAGGCTGTGTGCTAGCCCTCTGCTCAGTGACCAGGCCTGCTACTGCCAGGATAGCCAGAGGGTGTGATGCAGGGTGGTGCTGAGCTTTGGAAGGACGGGCAGACACAGGGCTCTTTGCAGGGGTGCCCTGGGAGGGAAGTGTGGCAGGAAAGCAAGGCTTCTGACCCTGCTCTTCACCACCCACCCCCAGCGCCATCTCTTTTATCCTGGACACATGGCTGAAGGAATACTTGGAGGATTTCGATGAGCCCCCATACTTCCCCTGCCTAAAGCTCGTGGTGGAGTATGTGCAGGTGAACATGCCAGGCTCACATCTGGAGCGCCATGCCCAGCTTCTCTTGGCCCAGCTGGATCAAATGGAGGTCACTGAGCCACAGCCAGAGGGTGAGGAGGTCTGGGCATGCTTGCATGTGAGCTTGTGAGGGGGACACGGGAAGACCCCCAGAGGCTGGGGTTGGCCTATAGCGCAGAGTAACCTCAGACCCTCCTCTGGTGGACCATGGTCTGGGAAAACTTTCTGGGGTGGAAATCTTGGGAATGGGCTTCTCTTGATGGCCGTGAGATGTTTTTCATCATCGGAAAGGCATGAGGAAAAGCAGTCATATTGGTGAACATTTCTCTTCTTGCAGCTCCAGAGCCAAGGCCAGGGCCAGTTGTAAAAGTAGCTCAAGATCCATCTTTGCCCCAGGAACTGGCTCCTGCACCATGTTCTGGGGTATATTCTGCTCCTGTATTGGCACCGGAGCTCCACAGCACACCACCTATTATATCGCCAGCTCCAGCACCGGCACCAGATAGAGAGGCAGCTGGAGGGGTGGATTCCCAGCCAGGGTCACCTCCAGAACTGGCTCCTGGATCACTGGCTGATGTCAGTCCTGCTTCTGATGCAAGAGCGGAGCTCCATACCACACCAGGTATTTCATCACCAGCGCCTGCACTGGCACCAGATGGAGGGCCAGCTGGAGGGTCAGAGTCTTATCCTGGGCCACCTTCAGAGCTGGCTCCTGGACCACTGGCTACTGTCAATCCTGCTCCTGCTCCAATACCAGAGCTCGATGTAGCCCGGGCCCTCCTCCAGCTCCATCACCAGCATCCGATGGACAACTGGATGGAGAGGTGGATTCCCATCCTGGGCTTCTTCCAGAACCGGAACCTGGACCACCAACTCATGTCGATCCTGCTCCTCCTCCAACACAGGAGCTCCGTACAGCAACAGCTGTTCCATGACCAGCTTCAGCTGTGGCAGCAGAGGAATAGCCCGATGGACGTTCGGATTCTTAACCTGGACCACCTAGAGAGTGAGACACTGGACAACCTGGTGATGGAGATCCTGGTCCTGAATCGACACCGAAGCTCAATAGAGCATCAGCAGCTCCAGCACTGCCAAGAGATGGAGAGCTGGATTTTTACGCTGGGTGACTTCCAGAACAGAATCCAGGACCAATTCCTGCGTTATGTTCTGTCCTTGCAGCAACGTTGGAGCCGGGTACAACAACAGGTCCTCCATCACCAAGTTGAGCAGGCAGAGAGCTTGCTGGAAGATCGGATTCTCTTCCTCGGCCAACACCATAATGGGCTCCTGGACCACCTGGTGGAGTTGATCATGCTCCTGGACTAACACTGGACCTCCATAGAGCACCATCACCAGCTGCATCACTGGTACCAGATGGACAGCTGGCTGGAAGGTCTGATTCTTATCCTGGGATACATCCAGAACTGCCTCCTGGACCACCAGCTGATGTCATCCCTACTCCTGCTGCTACAACAACAACAGAGCTCGCTGTAGCCCACCACCCTTCATCTTCAGGTCTGGCCTGGGTACCAGGAGAACAGCTGGCTGGATGAGCTGGATTCCAACCCTGCACAACCTCCAGAAATGATTCCTCTATCACCTGCTGATGTTGATCCCGTTCCTGCACCAACAGTGGAGCTCCTCAGAGCTCCAGCAGTGGCACTAGACAAAGAGCCAGCTGGAGCATTGGATTCGTATCCTTGGCCACCTGCAGAACCAGCTTCCGTACCACCGGCTGATGTCCATTCTGATCCTGCACCAACACTGGAACTTGTTGGAGCCACAGGTCTTCCTTCTCCAGCTTCATCACCAACAGCAGATGAAGGGCCAGCTGGAGGGGTGGATTTCCATCCTGGGCCACTTCCAACTGCCTCCCAGATGAACAGCTAATATTGATCCAGCTTCTGTTCCAACACTGGAGCCCCATCTCCAGCTCAGTCTGGGGCACCAGAGGCTGAGCTAGTTGCCACACCTCCTCCACAGCAGCTCCTTATTGACAGCCAGGGAACATCCACTCCAGAAGCAGATCCTTACTTCTCCTCACCTCAGTAGGTACTATTTAGTTTTGTTTTAGTATTTTTCCAGCTGAATTTATTCTGTATAGTTTATAGTATTTTAACTGGTAGATTTCTCATTAAATAAAGTTTTGTTTTAATAGCCTGTGAGTGTGTAATACAGTGGCTTTATGTACTTTCACAATCCTATTCACCGTCACCAGCGTCTACTTCAGAACATTTTCATCACCACTGTGTTGATTAATGTTATGTGTCAACTTGGGTAGGCCATGATTCTCAGGGTTTTGGCAGACATTATGTAAGCATACTCCATTTTATGATCTGATATGAGCAATCAGTTGGAAGAGGCGTTTCCTTGGGAATGTGGCCTGCAAATGAATACATTTCCTGGGGTATGCAGCCATTAATCTGGCCAATGTGTTTTTCTCCATCCCTGTTTTGAAGGACCACCAGAAGCAGTTTGCCTTCAGCTGGCAAGGTCAGCAGTACACCTTCACTGTCTTATCTCAGAGGTATGTCAACTTTCTAGCCCTGTGTCATAATTTAATTCACAGTGACCTTAATCGCCCTTTCCTTCCACAATATGTCACACTGGCCCATCACATTGATGACATTCTGCTGAATGGACTTAGTAAGAAAGACATATCAATGACTCTACAGTTATTGGTAGAATATTGCTACAGGGTGGGAATTATTCCAAAAAAATTCAGATGTCTTCCACCTCAGTAAACTTTCTAGGGCTCCAGTGGTGTGGTCATGTCAAGATGTTCCTTGTAAAGTCAAGGATAAGTTGATGTATCTGGCCCCTTCTACAACTGAAAAGGAGGCACAACCCCTGCTGTACGTCTTTGTATTTTGGAAGCAATGTACTCCTCATTTGGGTGTGGTACTCCAGCCTATTGATGGATGTTTGCAGCTGTTTCTTCTCATTTTGAGTCGTGCCACATCAGCAAATGAAGGCCGCGAAAGCTTTACTCCATCTACATCATTAAGGTCAAATCTACTTTGAGGAGTCAGATCTTCCCCAGTCATCTTTTGACTGGGGCGGGGGGGGCTCATTTTCCAGCACTATATCAGACAATGTTCTGCTGCTATTCATAAGGGGGGGCTCATTTTCCAGCACTGTATCAATGTTCTGCTGCTATTCATAAGGTTTTCACTGGCTAATGCTTTTCAGAAGAAGACTGCCGGATCCTTCTTCCTACTCCGTCTTAGTCTGGAAGCTCAGCTGAAACCTGTCCTCCGTGGGTGACCTTGCTGGTATCTGAATACTGGTAGCATAGTTTCCAGCATCACAGCAACACACAAGCCCCCACAGTACGACAAATTGAAACACATGTGGGGAAAACATCCATTAATAATTGGAACCTAGAATGTATAAAGTACGAATCTAGGAAATTGGAAATCGTCAAAAATGAAATGGAACACACAAACATTAATATACTAGGCATTAGTGAGCTGAAATGGACTGGTATTGGCCATTTTGAACCAGACAATCATATAGTCTATGCTGGGAATGACAACTCGAAGAGGAATAGTGTTGCATTCTTCGTCAAAAAGAACATTTCAAGATCGATCCTGAAGTACAACGCTGTCAGTGATAGGATAATATCCATATGCCTACAAGGAAGACCAGTTAATACGACTATTATTCAAATTTACGCACCAACCACTAGGGCCAAAGACGAAGAAATAGAAGATTTTTATCAGCTGCTGCAGTCTGAAATTGATCGAACATGAAATCAAGATGCATTATTACTGGCGATTGGAATGCGAAAGTTGGAAACAAGGAAGAAGGATCAGTTTTTGGAAAATATGGCCTTGGTGATAGAAACAATGCCGGAGATCAAATGATAGAATTTTGCAAGACCAACGGCCTCTTCATTCCAAATACCTTCTTTCACCAACATAAACGGTGACTATACACATGGACCTCACCAGATGGAACACACAGAAATCAACTTGACTGCATCTGTGGAAAGAGACGATGGAAAAGCTCAATGCCTTCAGTCAGAACAAGGCCAGGGGCCGACTGTGAAACAGACCATCGATTGCTCATATGTTAGTTTAAGCTAAAACTGAAAAAAATCAGAGCAAGTCCACGAGAGCTAAAATATAACCTTGAGTATATCCCACCTGAAATGAGAGACCATCTCAAGAATAGATTTGATGCATTGAACACTAGTGACCAAAGACCAGATGAGTTGTGCAAGGACATCAACCATGGAGAAAGCGAGAGGTCACTGAGAAAACAGAAAAGAAAGAAAAGGCCAAGGTGGATGTCAGAGGAGACTCTGAAACTCACTCTTGAGCGTCGAGCAGCTAAAGCAAAAGGAAGAATTCATGAAGTAAAAGAACTGAACAGAAGATTTCAAAGGGGCTCTTGAGAAGACAAAGTAAAGTATTATAAGAACATGTGCAAAGAGCTAGAGATGGAAAACCAAAAGGGAAGAACACGCTCGGCCTTTCTCAAGCTGAAAGAACTGAAGAAAAAATTCAAGCCTCGAGTTGCAACAGTGAAGGATTCCATGGGGAAAATATTAAACGACGCAGGAAGCATCAAAAGAAGATGGAAGGAACACACAGAGTCAGTATACCAAAAAGAATTAGGTGATATTCAACTATTTCAAGAGGTGGCATATATCAGGAACCGATGGTACTGAAGGAAGAAGTCCAAGCTGCTCTGAAGTCATTGGCGAAAAACAAGGCTCCAGGAATTGATGGAATATCAATTGAGATGTTTCAACAAACAGATGTAGCGCTGGAGGTGCTCACTCGTCTATGCCAAGAAATATGGAAGACAGCTTCCTGGCCAACTGATTGGAAGAGATCCATATTTATGCCTATTCCCAAGAAAGGTGATCCAACCGAATGTGGAAATTATAGAACAATATCATTAATATCACACACAAGCATAATTTTGCTGAAGATCATTCAAAAACAGCTGCAGCAGTACATCAACAGGGAACTGCCAGAAATTCCGGCCGGTTTCAGAAAAGGACGTAGAACCAGGAATATCATTGCTGATGGCAGATGGATCCTGGCTGAAAGCAGAGAATACAAGAAGGATGTTTACCTGTGTTTTATTGACTATGCAAAGGCATTCGATTGTGTGGATCATAACAAATTATGGATAACATTGCGAAGAATGGGAATTTCCGAGCACTTAATTGTGCTCATGAGGAATCTTTACATAGATCAAGAGGCAGTTGTTCAGACAGAACAAGTGGATACTGATTGGTTTAAAGTCAGGAAAGGTGTGTGTCAGGGTTGTATTCTTTCATCAT
Source organism: Elephas maximus indicus (assembly GCF_024166365.1). Lineage (NCBI taxonomy): Eukaryota > Metazoa > Chordata > Mammalia > Proboscidea > Elephantidae > Elephas > Elephas maximus. The sequence goes on from NC_064845.1 coordinate 28,468,836, forward strand.
GCCTATTCAATCTGTACACTGCGCAAATAATACGAGAACGTGGACTATATGAAGATGAACATGGCATCAGGATTGGAGGAAGGCTCATTAACAACCTGCGTAATGCAGATGACACAACCTGGTTTGCTGAAAGTGAAGAGGACTTGAAGCACTTACTAATGAAGATCAAAGACCACAGCCTTCAGTATGGATTGCACCTCAACATAAAGAAAAACAATCCTCAGAACTGGTCCAATGAGCAATATCATGATAAACAGAGAAAAGATTGAAGTTGTCAAGGATTTCATTTTACTTGGATCCACAATCAAAAGCCATGGAAGCAGCGGTCAGGAAATCAAAAGACGCATTGAATTGGGTAAATCTGCTGCAAGGGATGTCTTTCAATTGTTCAAAACCAAAGGTGTCACCTTGAAGACTAAGGTGCGCCTGACCCAAGCCATGGTATTTTCAATCGCATCATATGCATGTGAAAGCTGGACAAAGAATAAGGAAGACCGAAGTAGAATTGATGCCTTCGAACTGTGGCGTTGGTGAAGAATATTGAATATACTGCAGACTGCCAAAAGAATGAACAAATCTGTCTTGGAAGACGTACAGCCAGAATGCTCCTTAGAAGCAAGGATGGCGAGACTGCATCTTACATACTTTGGAGATGTTGTCAGGAGGGATCAGTCCCTGGCGAAGGGCCTCATGCTTGGCAGAGTACAGTGTCAGCAGAAAAGAGGAAGACCCTCAGCAAGGTGGATTGACACAGTGGCTGCAACAATGAGCTCAAGCATAACAATGATTGTTAAGGATGCTTAGAACCAGGCAGTGTTTCGTTCTGTTGTGCATAGGGTTGGTATGAGTTGGAACTGACTCGACAGTGCCTAAGTAGAACAACTGCAACAAGGAAGATCAGTTAATGGAACTATTATTCAAATTTACACACCAACCACTAATGACAGAGATGAAGAAATTGAAGATTTTTACCAATTCTGCAGCCTGAAATTGATCAAATATGCAATCAAGATGCATTGGTAATTACTGGTGATTGGAAGGAGAAAGTTGGAAACACACATGAAGGATTAAAAAAAAAAATTTGGATTAGTAGTTGAAAAATATGGCCTTGGTTATAGAAACTATGTGGGAGATTGCATGGTAGAATTTTGCAAGACCAGTAAACTATTCATTGCAAATACCTTTTCTCAGCAACATAAATGATGACTACACACGTAGACCTTGTCAGATAGAATACAAAGGAATAAAATCGACATATCTGCAATCTACATATGTGGGGACAACTGAGACATTCAGTATCGTCAGTCAGAACAAGGTTGGGGCTGACTGCAGAGCAGGCCATCAATTACTCATATGCAAGTTCAAGTTGAAGGTGAAGAAAATTAAAACAAGTCCACAAGAGCCAAAGTACAACCTTGAGTATATCCAAACTGAATTTAGAGACCATCTCCAGAACAGATTTGATGCACTGAACACTAATGAATGAAGAGCAGATAAGTTGTAGGATCAAGCATAAAGCACATCATACATGAAGACAGCAAAAGGTCCTTAAAAAGACAAAAAAAAAAAAAAGACCAAAATGGATGTCAGAAGAGACTCTGAAACTTACTCATGAACATCGTGTAGCTAAAGCAAATGGAAGAAATGATGAGTAAAAGAGCTAAACAGAAGATTTCAAATGGCATCCAAGGAGACATAAAGTTTATAATGAAATGTGCAAGACCTGGAGTTAGAAAACCAAAAGGGAAGAATAAGCTCGGCACTTCTCAAGGTGAAAGAATTGAAGAAAAAATTGAAGCCTCAAGGTGCAATATTGAAACATTCTACAAGTAAAAAACAACAAGCAGGTAGCATCGAAAGATGATGGAAGGAATACACAGAGTCGCTGTGCCAAAAATAACTGTCAAAATTCAACCATTTCAGGAGGTAGCATATGAGAAGGAAGATGTCCAAGCTGCACTGAAGGCATTGGTGAAAAACAAGGCTCCAGGAGTTGTGGGGAAATCAACAGAAATGTTTCAACAAGCAGATACAATGCTGGAAGCACCCACTCATTTCTACCAAGAAATTTGGCAACAGCTACCTGGCCAACCGACTGGAAGAGATCCATATTCATGCCCATTCCAAAGAAAGGTGATCCAAGAGAATGCAGAAATTATTGAACAATATCATCAATAGTGTAATAAGTAAAATTTTCGTGAAGATACCTCAAAAATGGTTGCAGCTCTACATTGCCAGGGAGCTGCCAGAAATTCAAACTGGATTCAGAAGGGGATGTGGAATGATGTCAGATGGATCTTGGCTGAAAGCAGAAAATACTAGAACAACATTTACCTGTATTTTATTGACTATGCAAAGGCATTAGACTGTGTGGATCACAACAATTTATGGATAACATTGGCAAGAGTGGGCATTCCAGAACACTTAATCGTGCTCATGAGAAACCTGTACATAAAGCAAGAGGCAGTCTTTAGAACAGTACAAGTGGATACTGCATGATTAAAAATCAAGAAAGGTGTGTGTCAGGGTTGTATCCTTTCACCATATTTATTTAATCTGTATGCTAAGTAAATAATCTGAGAAGCTGGACTATACGAAGAAGAACAGGGAATCAGTACTGGAGGAAGACTCATTAACATCCTGTCATATACAGATGACACAACGTTGCTTGCTGAAAGTGAGAGGACTTGAAGCACTTACTGATGAAGACCACAGCCTTTAGTATGATTTATACCTCAACAGGAAGAAAACAAAAATCCTCACAAGTGGACCAATAAGCAACATCACGATAAAGGAAGAGAAGACTGAAGTTGTCAAGGATTTCATTTTACTTGGATCCAGAATCAACGTCTACCGAAGCAGCAGTCAAAAAATCAAAAGATGCATTGCACTGGGAAAATCTGCTGCAAGAGATCTCTTTAAAGTGTTAAAAAGCAAAGATGTCACTTTAAAGTCCTTAAGGACTAGGGTATGCCTGACCCAAGCCATGGTGTTTCCAATCGCTTCATATGTGAAAGCTGGACAATGAATAAGAAAGACCGAAGGAGAATTGATGCCTTTGAATTATGGTGTTGGCGAGGAATACAGGCTGCCAGAAGAAGGAATAAATCTGCCTTGGAAGAAATACAGCCAGAACGCTCCGTAGAAGCAAGGATGGCGAGACTTTGTCTCGCTTATTTTGGACATGTTATCAGGAGGGACCAGTCCCTGGAGGACATGATGCTTGGTAAAGTAGAATATCAGGGAGAAAGAGGAAGCCCCTCAATGAGATGGATTGACACAGTGGCTGCAACAGTGGGCTCAAGCATAACAACCATTGTGAGGGTGACACAGGACTGAGCAATGTTCTTTCTGTTGTACCTAGGGTCACTATGAGTCATAATTGACTTGATAGCACCTAACCAAAACACCACCACCTTTTAATCATCATTTCACCCTCTTCCCCTCTCATACCTATTTAAACTATTTTCTCTTCCGCAGTGTTCCATGGTTTCGTGCTTTTTATATGGCCTGTTCCTCAGGCCTGGAATACCCTTGGCTGGCAAACTCTTACTAGTTCTTTGGAATTCAGTTAAGGCATTACTTCTTGTAAAAATTCTTCCCTGATTCCATCAATCAGAAGTGGTGGTCCTATTTGCTTTCTTGCCATGCTGTGTGCCTCACTTGCAATACAACACTTTTTAATCTTGAATTGTGATGGCTTACTTCTCTTCCAAAATGAGCTGAAAGACAGGGCTCATGGAGTGTGTTTGTTGAATGAATGAGATCTGATCCCTCACCTTATGTCTGCTCCTAATTACCTGTGCTGCCCTCCAAAGGTGACCTGCTTTCCAGCTCCAAATCTGTAACTGTAAAACACAAGGGTTGGTTGGACCACATGGAAACTCCAGCTCTGTTATCATGCTCTTATACCAGTTTGGAATTTCCAAACATTTTGTTCAGTAAGAACTTTGTCCATTTATATTTTGTTTATTACATGTATACAACATGATGTTTCCTTACATAAGCCATTCTCTTTCCTTTGTGGCTAAGCTTGCTTATTGTGAACTCTCCTTCTAAAAAATAAACTTCTTGGGAGTGGTTCAAGGAGTTTTGACTGTATTTATAACGTTTTCTTTCATGAGTTGAAGGGGGGGCTATAGAAGGCTATATTGTATATTACCTACACATTCCTTAAGTCTGAAATATTTTTTTAAAAAGTAACAACCTATAGAGACCATGAAGAAAATCATTTTATCTAAGCTGTGCCTTGTGTGTTAGGTTAAATCTAAATCTGTACAGGATTACACTGGATGACAAAAAAAAAGAAAAAAAAAGCAACAGTTATTAAAACACAACTAAAACTCTTTGGTGTCAAGTTGATTCTGACTCATAGAAACCCTACAGGATAGAGCAGAAGTGCCCTATAGAGTTTCCAAGGAGCTCCTGGTGGATTTGAACTGCAGACCTTTTGGTCAGCGGTCATAGCACTTAACCTCTATGCCACCAGCATTTCCAAAAGACAGACACATAGGTATAAAATGTTACAGAGGGTAAATTTTGGGATAACCTGTGAGTCTTTGTGAATGAAATCAATTGCATTTAGAGAAGCTGTTTATTGCTAGAGAGATAAAAGTGTAATTAGCAATTAGAAAGGAGTCTACAGAGGTTTTGCTCACAACAGACCAATGGGTGGATTTCTGGGGACTTGGCAAATTGGTGGGGTGTTTATATCTTACCTCTTTCTTTTCTTTTCAAATATACCCCAATCTCTTGTTCAGCAATTTCTGGGGGGGAAGAAAAGTGCTTGTGATCACTCGGGATTTATATCACATCCTAACATAGCCATTTCCTGAGCTAGAATAGTCAAGTCATGTATGTGAGGCAAGTAGACCGAAAAACAGAAAATGAATGAGGGCCTGGATGTCTTTTTACAAATTCATATCCTCAGGTAAGCATCTCTTTGCTTCCTGTTCCCTCTCTTTATAATGTTGACACTGATAAAGAGAAAAACAAATTTTTTTTCCTAGTTAAAAGTTCACAGTATTCATGCTAGTTAAATATCAGTGAAACCTGTCCTTATTTTACCCAGTAGATAGAGCTACAAGTTTACAAGGCAAAAAACATTCTTCCCCCATTTGGATGCTGTGAAATATATTTTTTAAAGCGTCAGAGCTAGAAAGAAGCTAGTTTGAAGGCTCACGCATTGGGCTTCCTTATTTTTGGTGTCACAAATAAAGTCACTTTAGAAAAAGATGGCTGTTGTTAGCAGAGCGTTCTGAGGGGACCTCACTAATTGAGTTAAATACCGAGTCAAGCTCCACTGCATTACACATCATTCCGTAGAAAAACTCTGTGCAACAACAGCATCCCGATGCCTGATTAAAAATAATAATAATAATAATGACAGAACTTCATACAATCCCAGTAAAGAGAACTGAGAATCTCCTGGAGTTTTATAAAATGGAATGGCCCTCCTTTATTTAGCCAGCATGGCAAACTAATAGCATAGGTCTTTTACTTGAGGGCTTGCCTATGTGTGGATGCTTTCTATCAGGAGGTCCAGTTTGGACTCCCATTTAACCAATACTGACTTCAGGATCGTTACATGAGAGAGGTAACAAGAGGCTCTGGGGTGGGTCCTGGGAATCTGCATTTTAACAAGTATCCCTGGTGACTCTGTTACACACTTTGGGAAAAGCCTCAGAGAATAACTGTTACTGATATTCAACCAGGAATTTGCTTTTGGTAAGAGGGGCATAGAAGAAGTGAAGATATCACTAGAGAGCTGGTCAGCTTGGCATGGTTAACAAAGATAACAGGTTCTTTTTGAAATATTTAGCTAATCAACTGGAATGAAACTGAGTTATGGACCTGGCTTTTCAATTTGTACCGCTGAATTGTCCTTGGTGTATTTATTTCCTATGAGTTATTTTTGGCCTTTCTTATCTATTCTCACATATTGTGTGCAAAATGCCCTGTTTTCACAGTCTTAATGTCATTAGTGTTCTGTGTTGCAGAGCTGACTTTCCTTGTGAAAGAATGACTCCATTGATGTAGGAACTTATGCAGGTGTTCTCACACATGCTGGATAGCAAATCACCTGCAGAGCTTTTTAAACCTATAGCTACACAGGTTCCACGCCTCACCCCAATCAGAATCTCTGGGCACAGGGGCCCAAAATCTATACCCTTAAAAACCTTTACTGTACAGCCACGCTTGAGAACCACTGATGTAATGATAAACCCCAAATCAAACCCATTGCCATTGAGTTGATTGTGACTCATAGCGATCCTATACGACAGAGTAGAACTGCCCCATAGGGTTCCCAAGGTTGTAACCTTCACAGAAGCAGGTCACCACATCTTTCTCCCATGAAACGGCTGGTGGATATAAACCACTAACCTTTTGGTTAACAGCTGACCACTTTACCACTGAGCCACCAGGACTCCTCCAGTTTAATGCTAAAACCAACCCAAACCAAACTCATTGCCATCAAGTTGATTCCGACTCATAGCGGAATTAGAAGACAGCAAAGAAGATTTTCTTTGAGACTTCAAATGTGTTTTTCTTGCTTGGACATCTGTTTATTCCTGCTATAACCAGAACCGGTGCTATACTTGATTTAATGTGCTCCCAGAAACTCTGAATTTTGTGGTATGCGTGCCCTGATACTGAGCAATGTGATGAACAATGTCCAAGGTTACTCACTGGGCTTCACTTCTAGCACTAAGACACACTGACAAGGATGAAGTTCTCTGTAAGTGGCAGTTTAGTCCCCTTGATGAATAGTGAGAGAGAACTGCTTGAAGCAATGTGGTGGAATATCACACCACCTGGTCTGAAGGCTTTAGAGAATTTAGCACTTAGACTCTTGAGCCACATCAGTACAACACTGGGTAATAAGAGCTTGGCTATGCTGAACCACAAAGCTTCTAGATGGCTAGTCTGTACACTAAGTTCAGGTCAAGTTTGAGAGATGTTAGAGGCAATGGGCTTCTTGACGTCCTGACTCTGGAATTACAGAAGAGCATCTGGGAAAATTTTTATGACTTCTAAGGCAGGTTTGCTACGGCTGCTAACCAAAAGGCCAGCAGTTCGAATCCACCAGGTGCTCCTTGGAAACTCCATAGGGCAGTCCTACCCTGTCCTATAGGGTCGCTATGAATCGGAATCGACTCGACGGCAGTGGGTTTTAAGGCAGGTTAGTGTACAACCACTCTAGCTTACACTGCAAGCATCAGGTCCCTGCATGTTTTTCCTATACTCCAAGTGCCCTTCCTGAACTTGCCCTTGTAGTTGTATGACAGACTGTAAATTACATAAAGTAGGGGGGACTTTATGCCAGAGTCTGGCCCAGGTGCCACTCAGAAACACATGCCCAATATTTCAGAACACAGTCCTGTTATTTCCAAGGATCATACAGTCTCCATTTCTACTTTCCATACCCCAACCCCAAGTTGGCATAGGTTGTTGTCCCTTAGTCTAAGGGTGGGTGGTGTGGGAATTAAACAGAGCACAGCGGTGAAAGGTCAGGGGTTCCAATCCACCAGCTGCTCCTGGGACAAAGCAGTCTGCTTCCCTCAAGATTTACAACCTTGGAAACCCTATGGGACAGTTCTACTCTGTCCTGTAGGGTCCTATGAGTCCAAATCGACACCACAGCAGTTGGTTTGGTTAGCGGGTTTTTTCCCTCAGCAGGTGCCCAAACCATGAGCGTCACCAGGACACCCCCTGCTTAGTCAGTCACTGGAATGCTCTGCATCACTGGAGGAAGAGGTTTCAAAACTTGAAAATAACATGGGGCAGGTGTAAAACCGACGCTTTCTGACAGATTTCCTTAAAATGTTGCTCCTCGAGGGTGGTCCTTGGACCAGGCGCATCATCACCACGACCTGGGAGCTAGTTAGAAAGGTGGACTCTCAGGTCCCTACCCCAAACTTACTGCATCGGAATCCGCATTTTAACAAGGTACCCAGGTGATGACTATTATTAGGATTTTAGAAACTAAAAGATGTAGCAAATGATCAATCAATCAGTCCCGGAACACGGATCCTCATCCTTTTGCGCACGTCTCACACCCTCTCTGTACTGTAGCAGCTGAGCCCCCAGGGACTTGGGAGCAGGCGGCCGAGGGCTATTTTGTGATTGGCTGCTGTGGCCACGTGACTGCCGCTGGGCCTCCCGTGCGAGCGGATTGGCTCTCGCGGCAGCTGACCGACAGGGCCGGGGCGGGCCAGAGCCTGGTCGGAGGGTCTCGCGCCTGGACCGGAGGGGCGAAGGCGCGAGAGCCTAGTGCGCCTGCGGGAGCGGCAGGTTTTTTTTTTTTTTTCTTCCCCAGAGCCGTCGGAGGAAGCCGGAGCGTTTCTTCCGAGGTGAGCGAGGCCGCGGGGCTGCCAGTCGCATCGCACGTTGGCCGGGTCGGGGCGAGCGGGATGGGCGGGGCGGGGCGGGGTGAGCGGGATGGGCCTGGCGGGGCGGGCGGGGGTTCACACGCCCCTCCACCACCCCGAGATCCCCTATTCTGAGGTGGACGCAGACCCTCTTCCCTGGTGCGGGCGGGGTGGGGGCGGCGTGACCCGGAGAGTGCCGCCCGGAGAAGCTTCTCTGGCCGCTCGACCTTCAGGCGAGCCCTCGGCCCAGGTTCCCCGCAGTTGGGCGCTCTGAGTGGGCTGCAGGGCCCAGGTTCCCCGCAGTTGGGCGCTCTGAGTGGGCTGAAGGGCCCACGTTCCCCGCAGCTGGGTGCTCTGAGTTGGCTGAAGGGCCCCGGTTCCCCGCAGTTGGGCGCTCTGAGTGTGCTGAAGGGCCCACGTTCCCCGCAGCTGGGTGCTCTGAGTGGGCTGAAGGGCCCCGGTTCCCCGCAGTTGGGCGCTGTGAGTGGGCTGAAGGGCCCAGGGCCCCGCAGTTGGGCGCTCTGAGTGGGCTGCAGGGCCCAGGTTCCCCTCAGTTGGGCGCTCTGAGTGGGCTGAAGGGCCCATGTTCACCGCAGTTGGGCGCTCTGAGTGGGCTGAAGGGCCCAGGTTCCCCGCAGGTGGGCGCTCTGAGTGGGCTGAAGGGACCCAGAGATTCGTTACAAAGGTAAAAATGTTCTAAGCAGCTGGGCGCTGGTGGAGCAGATCTAAATGAGACACTTAACTGGTGACTGGTAAATTGTGAGGAAGGAAATGCCTGCAGTGAACTGCGGACTAGGTCAGCACACTGAGATTCTTGTTCAAGAAGACAGGATTTTGTGTGTGTGTGTTGGGGGGGTGGGGGGTCGCTGTGAACTGAAGCTTTTCTGGGGCTGTTCAAGAGGGAAATTAGTTATTTTCTGCATGTTACTGGGCTGTAGGGTGAAGGCAAGGTCTAAATTAAGCCTCTTCAGACTTCCTCAGTTCTTTGAAAAGTGTGTGTTTGAAGAAGACCATTTGGCTGGCAGAAGAGGGATGTGTGGGGAGGGAATATCTCCTGTAAACCACGCTTTGAAAAGGGGAGGTGCCTGCAGGAGTTTAAGAGCAGATTAAAACTGCAGGGTATCCCCTACCTCTCTCCTCCATTTCCGCAGACCTGCAATAGGAAGGGCATAGTGTACATCCTTATAGTGAAACATAAAAAGTCCCTTCAGTTTTCCAGTGGTTAACTAGTGTTAATTTTACTGTATTCTGGCGTTTGAATGTAATTCACTTAGAATTTATTCTGGCATGAGATTGACAAAGATTTATATTTACCTGATTCCTTGGAGACACCCTGATACCTTTTCAAAGCCGTTTTATTCCTCTTCTCCCTACAAATTTGTTTCTTTAGGAAACACTGTGATTTTCAAACATGTAAGTCATACTCCAGAGATGGTTTATCCAATAAGCAAGGTACACACGGGTTTACTTGTGCCTACCTACTAATCTGTAGTCAAAATTTTCCCTGTTTTTCACCACATCAAAGGTGTGATGAAACCCCCGTGAAATTGTTCACTACTGATTCGTGAGTAAACACAATTAACCCTGTTGTACACCTTGCTTCCTGGCTAATCCACCCTTGCATACTGGCAAAATGTCTATACTTGATAGGCAATCAATTAGCTTGGCAAGTTAAAAAAAAAAATTGAAGAGGGAGCACTTGGATCTGTTAGAGAGATGAGAACTCTGAGGTGAATGGAAGTAAAAGAAGTTGCTGCGAAGCTCAAGCTTGCTGGGAACAACTGTCCCTAGTAAAGTGAAATATAGGTTGTCGGCTAATAGTTTGGAACACAAAGCAAATTATTGGTAATAACTTAAAATTTTGTCTAAAATTTTTAAGTTGGTGATGGTGAGGGAAGGAATTCTGAAGTTTGAGAGAGGTGGTATAACTTGAAAAAGTATATGCTTTTAGATCTAAAAAAAAAAAACTGTCATTTTTGTCATGCAGGGAGTCCCCGGATTAAGAAGGAGCTCCGTTCCTAAATCTGTCTTTAAGTTGAATTTGTACATAAGCCGGAACAGTTAGGTACAGTTTGTATCTAATGTTAGTTAACCAGATGTTTGTCTTAGCACGTAGTTTTCCTTTTGTAGACATAAAAAGCATTATAGAATCATTTCCAGATACACTCGAATATTTTTAACATGATAATATGGTGATAATAAGAGTGTTTTAATGCTCTTTGCAAAGTAGCACCTGTTTATTATTACGAGCCATTGTATATACCTCAAATTTTTAATATAAATAGGCTTTATGGGGATTGGTTTGTAACTACAGGTTGCATGTTAGTGGGACCTTTGTAACTGGGGACTGCCTGTGAAAACTACACAAAGGGCGTGCAGTTCTTACGTTCACCTGTGGAAGGGGCTGTGAAAAGGTTGAAAAACACTGATCAGGTTAAGCAAGGGAAACCAGGAAGATTGGCAGGCTGAGTGCATCTTGAGGGACGCAGCATGTATTAGTGACCTATAGCACAAGAGTTTACTCTCTGAATCAATGAAAGCTCACTAGTGTTACTTTCAAAACAATAACAAAATCATTTCCTTCCTGTCCTTTCTGTCCCTTGGGTTAGGCATGGGGAGGATGGAGAGTGAATGAAAAATTAGAGTCTGACTTGCATGCCTAAGCAGTAGTATCCCTTGAGAAGGATCTGTGTCACATTGTGTACCTGTAAGAGCCTTCACATTGGGAGGGGTCTGAGCACCTTCCTTAGGATGTAAGGTAGAGCTAGATAGCATAGCTACAGGTGGGGGCTGGGAGTGCTGTTATCTGATACTGAAGCAGTGGGGGAAAAGGAGAGCCAGGAAATGTTGAATTCAGTGAGGCTCTTGCATTTGCAAGATTGAGGAGGCATTTCCAGGCAGAAGTGCCTCATTGTTGGCCAGCCTGGCTTTGCTTTACATGGCTTCCAGACGACCTGCAAGTCACAGTGGAGGCTCCTGTGGAGGTTACACATCTCAGATGGTAGCTTATGCTTATGATGTGCTCTAGAAAAGAAAGGCTCCCAAGGACAGAAATCTAGGCTGCCATTCCTGTCACCCATAGGCTTCCAGAAAGCAGATTGTGCCTTCCCTACCAGCAGGTGGCACTGCTGTCTCTGGGAGTTCCTGGAGGAGGTGAAATAATGGAGCTGGCAAACTAGCAGTGTGTAGCCTCTAGTCTACAGGATCTTGAGAGGCTTTGTGAGATCTCAGTGAAAGAGAAGCTCAAAGAAAATAGTTGTGAAAGCCAAATTGTTTACGTAAGGTTGAAATAATGGGTTTTGTGGAGACTGAGGGATGGTTGCGGTTACTTTGCTAGGGGTGTGTGTGTGTGTGTGTTTTTGCATGTGTAGTGGGGGAGAAGGTGGGATGTAACCTAACAATTAAGCATCATAATACAGGTTTTGAATTTTGGGTTGCATAAATTGGGTAATTGAACCTGAAGTTGAAATCATGATTCAATTAAAATTCCCCATAACTTCATAGTTTCTAATTCGTTGCATGTAAACCTAGCCTACACACATGGGTGGGATTCTGCAAACATACATGTGACTTTTAAACCTGATCAATATCCAGTAATTATAAACCTTGAAGGTAGGCGTGAGAGTACTAGTAAAAATAATGTTGGTTAATTAGTCAGTATACTTCAGGGCTGGCACAGAAGGCAGGTCAAACTTATTCTGAAATCAGGTTTTTCTAGAACTTGGAAGTTTCTAATAAGTATAGATTTTCTTAAATTCTGTCCCTTTGAGATTGTATTCACAACCCAAAACTTGAACATTGGTTTTTTTGACCTCACGAGCCAGGGTTCATTCATCCATTCTCTTTTCTGAAATAACTAGATGGCTGTTCTTTGAGGTGAATTTTGTAGACATGATGTTTGAGGGAGATGGGTGCTGTTTCCAGTGAAGGGGAGGTTACAGTGTATAATGAGGACCTCAGCTTTGACCCTGACCCAGGTAGAGTACACTGCCTTTGATGCCAGTACGCCAGTCACCTGCTTCCTCTTTCAGTTCGTATTCTATGTTCAGCTTATTGGAGGTTTATTTCTGTCTCTCTTCAAATGAACTGATGAGCTTGTTTTTACTACCGATGACGAATCCTAAAATTCTGTTGGTGCTAGCTCAACATTGTTAGTCATTAAAAAAAAAAAAATTTAGGGAGATGCAAATCAAAACCACAAAGACATACCACCTCACCCCCAGTAGAATGGCTATAACAAAAAAAAAAAAAAAGGAAAATACAGGTGTTTGCAAGGATGTGGAGAAATTGGAACCTCATTCATTACTGGTGGGAATGCAAAATGCCATAGTCGCTGTGGAAAACAGTTTGGTGGTTCCTCAAAAAAGTTCAATGTAGAGCTATCATATGAGCCAGCAGTTCGAATCCTAAGCATATGGCTCAAAGAATTGAAAGCAGGGTTGCAAACAGTACCTAACAACAATAACAGCAATGACCCTCAGAGGAAGGCAGGGTATTTTACAGATGGGGAAATCAAGACTCAGAGTTGTTAAGTAACTAAGGCAAGGTTACTGTGCTTGTGTCTTATCCCAAATTTCTTGCTCTAAACCTAATGCAGCCAGAATGATCATTAGAAGTGAGGATAGCAAAACTTCATCTCGCATGCTTTGGACTTATGATCAGGAGGGTCGAGCCCCTGAAGAACATCATGCTTGGGAAAATAGAAGGTCACCAAAAAAGAGGAAAGCCCTCAATGAGATGGATTGACACAGTGACTGAAACAGTGGGCTCAAACACAGCAATGATTGTGAGGATGGCACAGAACCAGGCAGTGTTTCATTCTGTTGTACACAGGGTCTCTCTGAGTCAGAATTGACGGCACCTAACAACAACAACAACAAACGTAATGCTGTGTTCCTGGTTGGGCTGGAGTCAGCCTTGTACAACAGAGATTCCTGGCTGCGGAGCAGTCCGTGTGGATAGCTCTAGCCCGCATAATGTGAGTGGAAGTGGGAGGTACTGAGATCCATTTCTAGGGAAGAGAGACAAACTTAACAAGATAACTCCCATGCAGCTCCTCCATTGTGTTTTCCACTCCTAGCTGGCTTGAAAGGAGTGAAGTCCCCAGAACAACCTTGGTCTTTGAGGGGAAGGGGAGATTGGTGTAGGCACAGGTATCTGGTTGCAGAAGGGGGTCACGCTCTGAACAAGGTAGGGGGCTGCCAGCCGTCCCCCTGAGTGTCTGTGAGGAAAGTGTGTCCCTGTTCCCTAGAACGCAGAGTTCGGTGGGTTCTGCAGCTGGACCACGGGCACCCAATGCTTTTGGTTGTAAGGACTGGTAGGAATGACTTACCCTTGGACCCCTGTCGTGGGTGGCTAGGTGACATGGGTGGAGCCACCAGTCCTCAGGCCCCTGATGTAGGTAGGTGAAGACCCTGTTTAAGAGGCAAAGAGTTGTCAAACATCAAAAACCCACCTCTCCACCACACAGCTGAGGCTGTTAAAGTCAGATCTCAAGCAGATGCACCGTTGCGGTCTACCAACAAGGGCCTAATCTGAAATGGGCCCACACAGCTCCATGCAGGGGTTAAAGGTATTCAAAGTTCACGGACCATTTGTGCCTGGACAGGAGCCGCTTCTGTCCTGAGCTCCCCAGGTTAGTGGAGCTGGCAGATTATCTTTTCCCCCAAGGCCGGGAGAATGGCTCAGGATGTGCATCAGGACCTATCTCAGGCCCAGGGAAATTAATGGCCACTGAAGCTGGCTTGGGGGCTTGGGGGCACGGTAAAATAAACGCAAGTACTTAGCTTTTGCCGAGAGAGCTGTTCTTCTGTGGTTTGGGAGGTGTGAGTAGACTGTGCGGCTGGCTGTCTCTCCCTGAGGAAACCACGTCCTGAATGCCACCACCAGCCCTGCTGCAGTTGCTCTGGGGGATTGTGCCTGAGGGGCACTGGTTCCTGCCGAGTCAGGTCTAGCAACTCCTTGCAGCTTCTGACCCATGTCTCCGTCCCCCTGCCACTCAGTCTGACTTCTGAACTTTGCCTTTGGTGTTCAGGGATCCTCCCTTGTCATATATATAACCGTTTCACTTGTTTTTTTTTAGGTCTTTGTTGTAAGAGGGATCCTGGAAGCATCTGACTATTCCACCATCTTGGCCGCGCCTCACCCCAGAGCAACCTTAGAAATTGTTTCAGAGGTGGCAAGACTTGTCAGCCTGGGTCCCTGGATCACTGCATTGAGGAGGCCCACCTCAGTGACAGATCTTTCACCTGTCCAGTATGTGTACAGGAGCTAGAAGTAAACTTTTATTTTGAGCTTGAGCCATTATCTGTGTTTGGGTCTATTTCTTAAGCACTTAGCCAACTTTAACAAATACACTCGAGCAGTGACTTAGTAATTGAAGTCGTGGGTCTGTTGGCCTAATGCATTCATTCCTTTTTTTGTCTCTGGCAGTTGGTGATTGATTGATCGTGGTCCAGCATGCAGAAGTGAGTGAGTGGTGAAAAGCAGCAGAGCTGATGGATTGTGAAGATGTGTTTGAAGGCTGTCACACTGTCTACTTCAGGGTAAGGCAAAGGCAGTGGCTGCCACTGTTACTCTGACTTTGCCAGGTCATAGGGACTCTTGTCTCTCCAGCCTCTTGGAGTTAGTGCAATGGGATACCCTGCCTGTGAAAGGTTCCCAAAGCCTCTGTTGATTCAACTCATAGACACCATGCCAGTGAATAATTGTGAAGAGAAAACCATTAGGTTTTGGGTGATAGGATGGAATTCATTATGTGGGTGGAAATATCTCAGGCATCATTAGGGATTTATTGACATGAGACATGATTTTCCTAGAACCAGGGAAGGGTTGTTGGGCCTTCCTGAGGTGTGTTGTCGAGAATGGAACCAGGTCTGATTGCCCTTTTTCATGTACCATATCAGGTTGTTAGCTCTGCCAACTCACATTCCCTCAACCACCATCCTCCTTCTCCGTGGATCACTTTCCTTAGCTGTTCTTTTGTTAATTACTTTTTCTAGAAAGGAAACAGCTTGCGAAAGAGTTGAGGATTCCAGGTTTGGTGGATAATAGCATTAGCAAAGCACGTGGTTCTGCCAGTTCCACTTTATCCTTCATCACTGGCAGTCACATGTCCATTTACTCATCTATTTACAGTTCCTAGTGAATCAGGCAAGGAGCCCTGGTGGCGCAAAGGTTAAGCACTTGGCTGCTAACCATAAGGTTGGCAGTTCAAACCCACCCAGCGGCTGGAAGAAAGACCTGGGAATCTGATGGCACCTAACAACAGTGAATCAGGCATTGGCATTGGGAACATTATGACCAAGGCTGGCTTTGAGCTCTCATTTGTGCTGAAGATGTTTGAGGCCAGAAGGACAAAGTCACTGTTTGGTGTACCCTTCTGAGAGTCCAAGCGGAAGCCTTGGAAGAAGGAGTAGAAAAGATACCACATCTTGTTGAGCTCTCCAGCTTCTCCAGCTTGAACTCAAAGCAGACTCCTTGAAGAGAAAATTACAACTAATAGAAATCTAGGCAGAGCCAAGGATGGTTAGGAAAGAGGGACAGGGAGTGAAAAATTAAAAAAGAAAAATTGTATTCAGCTTAAAAACTGGTTGGAGTGTTGTTTTCAGCTTAGGATAGTAATTTGGAGCCCTTTCTAGGTAATGTCCCATTGCCCAGCCTCAGACAGAGGGCAGCAAGAAAAGTTGATGTCCTTAGGTGCCTCACATGGCTCGGTAATGAATGTAATTTACTGAGCGAAACAGACAAGTAGGGGCTGTAGATCTCTGGAGATTCCCATCAATGTACATCATTACTGCTGTGGAGTGAAACATGTGTGTGGGGATGAGCAAAGCAGAGAAAAGGCAGCTGCAAGAGCATGTCAGCAACTGAAGAATCCAGGTGAGCAGCCAGGCACAGGCAGACCACAGCTCAGGGGATTGAGGTTGCTAAGGAAAGGAGCTGGTCTTTGCCAGGTTTTCTCAATAAAGGAAGAGAGTTGGGCTTTGTGAGCTCTACTCATGTTCCTCTATGGCTCCCTATATCGTCTGTTTTAAAAAAAAAAAAAATTTTTTTTTTTAGAGTAACTAAAAAGTGTTTTTTTTTTTTTTTTAAGTATAACGTGTCAGAAATAGCACTTGACTAAAAAAGGGGGGCATGTGTAAATGCTGTACAATGATAAAATTGTAGAGTAAGCCATTCTTTAACTATCAATTAGGGGCCAAAGAACGTAGTCCTAGAGATTAGGTCAATGCAGTTGACATTTTGATCCAGACAGTTCTTGTTTGTTGCGGGGGCGGGGGGAAGGGGGAGTTGTTGTAGGATGTTTAGCAGCATCACTGGCCTCTGCTCACTGGGTGCCAGTAGCACTGCCCCCCTCCCGAATTGTGACAATCAAAAATGTCTCCAGACATGGCAGATGTCTGCATGAGGGGGGAGGGGCACCCAAAGAGCCCCAGGTGAGAGTGACTCCAGTGGGAGATACAGGAATTTAATCTTACTCTGAGTTTCTCTGGGATTGTATTTTAATGATTTAACCTCATCGTGCCTCAGTTTCACTACCTGTAGACACAGTGTAAGGAAGTAATGTGCATAGAACTGCGTGGCAACTAGGGGGTTGTGTAAGTGCTCAGAAACAATACCTATCTCCCCACATTTCCAAGACCCAAAGATCACTCTTAATCTTTGTGATGGCAGTAAGTGAGGGGCAGTGGGAATTTGGAGAAGGGTGAAGGCTTAGTGGTGTGGGAAATGGTGAAGAGTAGTGGCATCGGAGTTTATTTGAAGGCATCCTGTCCTAGTTTATTGTGACAGTGTATTCTGGATGAAGGCTTTCTTTTGGAGAGGAAAGAAAGGGGAGGGTGGAGGAGGCAGGAAGAAGGCTGTTGAGAGCAGTCAGGAAAGTGCACTTGGTGGGGCGATCTCCTAATGTGAAGGTGACTCTTGTATAATTGGACCAGAGGACACAGAGAAGTAACCCCCCAAATCAAAGTGTCTTTTCAAATGACTGCTGATCCAGAAGAGTTGTTGCCGGTGATTAATGCAGACCAAAAACTTTTTGGAAAAGTCTCTTTGTTCTAGAGCCTTTAGGTTTCTGTCTCCTCTCTTTTGGAATATGGAAAAACGTTGTCTTCACATAGGCTTTTCATAAATGCTTTACTATGATCCATGTGTTCTTTTATTACTCTTCAGAACTGTGTGTTGAAAAGGTGAAAAAGGCTGTAATCCTAACCTAGACCTGAGTGATCTACGTTATTTTGATGGAAAGCACCAACTTGACTGTAAGACGGGCAGTGCAGGAATTAGATGTGAACCATCCTGGAAGGCTAGCATTCACCCTTGCTGTGTTTTTGGTCTCTGTAGTGTTAGACACACTTGCAAAGTTTATGACAAACGTGGACAAATCTTGGATCTAATACGTGGAGAAGCCGTCTTAGACAGACACACTTGCAAAGTTTATGACAAACGTGGACAAATCTTGGATCTAATACGTGGAGAAGCCGTCTTAGACAGGTAGCCTTGTTTTTTCATCTTCTGTCTGCCCTGCATTTATAGTACTAGGTGTTAAGTTTTTTTTTTTTTTAATAATTTTTATTGTGCTTTAAGTGAAAGTTTAGAAATCGAGTCAGTCTGTCACACATAAACCTATATACACCTTACTACATACTCCCATTTACTCTCCCCCTAATGAGTCAGCCCGCTCCCTCCCTCCAGTCTTGCCTTTCTTGACTTTTTTGCCAGTTTCTAACCCTCTCTACCCTCCCATCTCCCCTCCAGACAGGAGATGCCAACACAGTCTCAAGTTTCCAACTGATACAAGTAGCTCACTCTTCATCAGCATCTCTCTCCAATCCATTGTCCAGTCCCTTCCATGTCTGATGAGTTGTCTTCGGGAATGGTTCCTGCCCTGGGCCAATAGAAGGTTTGGGGACCATGACTGCCGAGATTCTTCTAGTCTCAGTCAGACCATTAAGTCTGGTCTTTTTATGAGAATTTGGGGTCTGCATCCCACTGTTCTCCTGCTCCCACATGGGTTCTCTGTTGTGCTCCCTGTCAGGGCAGTCATTGGTTGGCCAGGCACCATCCATTTCTTCTGGTCTCAGGATGATCTAAGTCTCTAGTTCATGTGGCCTTTTCTGTCTCTTGGGCTCATAGTTATCGTGTGACCTTGGTGTTTTTCGTTCTCCTTTGATCCACGTGGGTTGACACCAATTGATGCATCTTAGATGACCGCTTGTTAGCGTTTAAGACCCCAGACGCCACACTTCAAAGTGGGATGCAGAATGTTTTCATAATAGAATTTATTTTGCCAATTGACTTAGAAGTCCCTTTAAGCCATAGTCCGCAAACCCCCGCCTTTGCTCCACTGACCTTCGAAGCATTCAGTTTATCCCAGAAACTTCTTTGCTTTTGGTCCAGTCCAGTTGAACTGACCTTCCCTGTATTGAGTATTGTCCTTCCGTTCACCTAAAGTAGTTCTTATCTACTAACTAATCAGTAAATAACCCTGTCCCACACTCCCTCCCTCCCCCCTCTTGTAACCAGGAAAGAATGTGTTCTTCTCAGTTTATACTGTTTCTCAAGATCTTAGAATAGTGGTCTTATACAATATTTGTCCTTTTGCATCTGACTAATTTCACTCAGCATAATGCCTTCCAGATTCCTCCATGTTATGAAATGTTTCACAGATTCGTCACTGTTCTTTATCGATGCGTAGTATTCCATTGTGTGAATATACCATAATTTATTTTACCATTCATCTGTTGATGGACACCTTGGTTGCTTCCAGCTTTTTGCTGTTGTAAACGGAGCTGCAATAAACATGGGTGTGCATGTATCTGTTCGTGTAAAGGCTCTTATTTTCCTCTTCTTAGGAGTGGGATTTCTGGGTTGTATGGTAGTTCTATTTCTAACTTTTTAAGAAAATGCCAGATAGATTTCCAAAGTGGTTGTACCAATTTACATTCCCACCAGCACTGTATAAGAGTTCCAATCTCCCTGCAGCCCCTCCAACATTTATCATTTTGTGTTTTTTGGATTAATGCCAGACTTGTTGGAGTAAGATGGAATCTCATTATAGTTTTAATTTGCATTTTTCTAATGGCTAATGATCGAGAGCATTTTTCTCATGTATCTGTTAGCTGCCTGAATACCTTCTTTAGTGAAGTGTGTGTTCATATCCTTTGCCCACTTTTTGATTGGGTTGTTTGTCTTTTTGTGGTTGAGTTTGAACAGAATCAGACAGATTTTAGAGATCAGGCGCTGGTCGGAGATGTCATAGCTTTAAATTCTTTCCGAATCTGTAGGTGATCTTTTTACTCTTTTGGTGAAGTTTTTAGATGAGCATAGGTGTTTGATTTTTAGAAGCTCCCAGTTATCTGGTTTCTCTTCGTCATTTTTCGCAATGTTTTGTATTCTGTTTATGCCTTGCATTAGGGCTCCTAAGGTTATCCCTATTTTTTCTTCCATGATCTTTATCATTTTAGTCTTTATGTTTAGGTCTTTGATCCACTTGGAGTTAGTTTTTGTGCATGGTGTGAGGTATGGGTCCTGTTTCATTTTTTTGCAAATGGATATCCAGTTATGCCAGCACCGTTTGTTAAAAAGACTGTCTTTTCCCCAATTAACTGATACTGGGCCTTTGTCAAATATCAGCTGCTCATATGTGGATGGATTTATATCTGGATTTATGTCTGGGTTCTCCATTCTGTTCCATTGGTCTATGTGCCTGTTGTTGTACCAGTACCAGGCTGTTTTGACTAGTGTGGCTGTATAATAGGTTCTAAAATCAGATAGAGTGAGGCCTCCCACTTTCTTCTTCTTTTTCAGTAATGCTTTACTTATCCGAGGCTTCTTTCCCTTCCATATGAAGTTGGTGATTTGTTTCTCCATCACATTAAAAAATGTCATTGGAATTTGGATCGGAAGTGCATTGTATGTATAGATGGCTTTTGGTAGAAGAGGCATTTTTACTATGTTAAGTCTTCCTATCCAGGAGCAAGGTTTGTTTTTCCACTTACGTAGGTCCTTTTTTGTTTCTTGCACTAGTACTTTGTAGTTTAGTTTGTATAGATCTTTTCCATCTTTGGTAAGATTTATTCCTAAGTCTTTTATCTTCTTGGGGGCTACTGTGAATGGTATTGATTTGGTGATTTCCTCTTCGTTGTTGTTTTTGTTGATGTAGAGGAATCCAAGTGATTTTTGTATGTTTATGTTATAACCTGAGAGTCTGCCAAACTCTTGTATTAGTTTCAGTAGTTTTCTGGAGGATTCCTAAGGGTTTTCTGTGTATAAGATCATGTCATCTGCAAATAGAGGTAATTTTACTTCCTCCTTGCCAATCCGCATGCCCTTTATTTCTTTGTCTAGCCTAATAGCTCTGGGGAGGACCTCTATCTAGCACAGTGTTGAATAAGAGCGGTGATAAAGGGCATCCTTGTCTGGTTCTCGTTCTCAACGGAAATGCTTTCAGGCTCTCTCCATTTAGAGTGTTGTTGGCTGTTGACTTTGTGTAGATGCCCTTTATTATGTTGAGGAATTTTCCTTCAATTCCTGTTTTGCTGTGAGTTTTTATCACGAATGGGTGTTGGACTTTGTGAAATGCCTTTTCTGCATGAATTGATAAGATCATGTGGTTTTTGTCTTTTGTTTTATTTATATGGTGGATTACATTAATGGTTATTCTAATATTAAACCAGCCTTGCATACCTGATATAAATCCCACTTGGTCGTGGTGGATTATTTTTTTAATATGTTGGTGAATTCCATTGGCTAGAATTTTGTTGAGGATTTTTGCCTCTATGTTCATTAGGGATATAGGTTTGTAATTTTCCTTTTTTGTGATGTCTTTACTTGGTTTTGGTATCTGGGATATGGTGGCTTCATAGAATGAGTTAGGTAGTATTCCATCATTTTCTATGCTTTGAAATACCTTTAGTAGTAGTGGTGTTAACTCTTCTCTGAAAGTTTGGTAGAACTCTGCAGTAAAGCCATACGGGCCAGGGCTTTTTTTTATTGGGAGTTTTTTGATTACCGTTTCAAACTCTTTTTTTATTATGGGTCTATTTAGTTGTTCTACTTCTGAATGTGTTAGTTTAAGTAAGTAGTGTTTTTCTAGGAATTCATCCATTTCTTCTAGGTTTGCAAATTTGTTAAAGTACAATTTTTCATAATAATCTGATATGATTCTTTTAATTTCAGTTGGGTGTGTTGTGATGTGGCCCATCTCGTTTCTTATTTGGATTATTTGTGTCCTTTCCTGTATTTCCTTAGTCAGTCTGGCCAGTGGTTTATCAATTTTGTTAATTTTTTCAAAGAATCAGCTTTTGGCTTTGTTAATTCTTTCAATTGTTTTTCTGTTCTCTATTTCATTTAGTTCAGCTCTAATTTTTATTATTTGTTTTCTTCTTGTGCGTGATGGATTCTTTTGTTGCTCACTTTCTATTTGTTCAAGTTGTAGGGACAGTTCTCTGATTTTGGCTGTTTTTTCTTTATGTATGTGTGCATTTATCGATATAAATTGACCTCTGAGCCCTGCTTTTGCTGTATCCCAGAGGTTTTGATAGGAAGTGTTTTCATTCTGGTTGCATTCTATGATTTTCTTTGTTTCCTCCTTAATGTTTTCTGTAAGCCAGTCTTTTTTGAGCAGAGTATTGTCCAGTTTCCAAGTATTTGATTTCTTTTCCCTGATTTTTCTGTTATTGATTTCCACTTTTATGACCTTGTAGTCTGAGAAGATGCTTTGTAATATTTTGATGTTTTGGATTCTGCAAAGGTTTGTTTTATGACCTAATATGTCATCTATTCTAGAGAGTGTTCCATGTGCACTAGAAAAGAAAGTATACTTTGCAGCTGTTGGATGGAGTGTTCTGTATAAGTCTATGAGGTCAAGTTGGTTGATTGTAGCAATTAGGTCTTCCGTGTGTCTATTGAGCTTCTTACTGAAGGGTAGTCCTATCCTTCTCAGAAAGTGGTGTGTTGAAATCTCCTACTATAATTGTGGAGGTGTCTATCTCACTTTTCAGTTCTGTTAAAGTTTGTTTTATGTATCTTGCAGCTCTGTCATTGGGTGCATAAATGTTTAATATGGTTCTATCTTCCTGGTCAATTGTCCCTTTAATCATTATGTCGTGTCCTTTATCCTTTGTAGTAGATTTAACTTTAAAGTCTATTTTTTCAGAAATTAATATTGCTACTCCTGCTCTTTTTTGCTTGTTGTTTGCTTGATATATTTTTTTCCATCCTTTGAGTTTTAGTTTGTTTGTGTCTCTAAGTCTAAGGCATGTTTCTTGTAGGCAGCATATAGATGGATCATGTTTCTTTATCCAGTCTGAGACTCTCGGTCTCTTCATTGGTGCATTTAGTCCATTTACATTCAGCATAATTATAGATAAGTATGTGTTTATTGCAGTCATTTTGATGCCTCTTTGTGTGTGTTGTTGACAATTTCACTTTTCCACTTACTTTTTGGGCTGAGACGTTTTTCTTTGTAAAATCTGTGTTCCTCGTTATCATAGTAGTTGAATTTATGTTGGTTGAGTCGTTATGTTTTTCTTGGTTTATATTTTGAGTTATGGAATTGTTATACCTCTTTGTGGTTACCTTAACATTTACCCATATTTTTCTAAGTAAAAACCTAACTTGAATCGTCCTATATCGCCTTGTTTTCCTCTCCATATGGCAGTTCTTTGCCTCCTGTATTTAGTCCCTCTTCTTGATTATTGTGATCTTTTACATAATGACTTCAATGATTCCCTGTTTTGAGCATTTTTTTCTTTTTAAAATTAATCTTAATTTGTTTTTGTGATTTCCCTATTTGAGTTGATATCAGGATGTTCTGTTCTGTGACCTTGTGTTGTGTTGGTATCTGATATTATTGATTTTGTGACCAATTTCCTTTAATACTTGGTTTTTGCAAATTCTCTAAGCTTGTGTTTATCTGTAAATGTTTTAATTTCACCTTCATATTTGAGAGAGAGTTTTGCTGGATATATGATCCTTGGCTGGCAGTTTTTCTCCTTCAGTGCTCTGTATATGTCATCCCAATGCCTTCTTGACTGTATGGTTTCTGCTGAGTAGTCTGAACTTATTCTTATTGATTCTCCTTTGTAGGAGACCTTTCTTTTATCCCTGGCTGCTTTGAAAATTTTCCCTTTATCTTTGGTTTTGGCAAGTTTGATGATAATATGTCTTGGTGATTTTCTTTTTGGATCAATCTTAAATGGGGTTCGATGAGCATCTTGGATAGATAGCCTTTTGTTTTTCATGATGTCAGGGAAGTTTTCTGCCAACAGATCTTCAACTATTCCCTCTGTATTTTCTGTTATCCCTCCCTGTTCTGGGACTCCAATCACACGCAAGTTATTCTTGTTGATAGAGTCCCACATGATTCTTAGGGTTCCTTCATTTTTTTTTAATTCTTTTATGTGATTTTTCTTTATATTGGTGTTCATTGCCTTATTCTCCAGCTCCCCCACTCTGCATTCCAATTGCTCGATTCCGCTCCTCTAACTTCCTATTGAGTTGTCTAATTCTGTAATTCTACTGTTAGTCTTTTGGATTTCTGAATGCTGTCTCTCTATGGATTCTTGCAGCTTATTAATGATTTCACTATGTTCTTGAATAATCTTTTTGAGTTCTTCAACTGCTTTATCAGTGTGTTCCTTGGCTTTTTGTGTAGATTGCCTTATTTCATTTTTGAGGTCACCCGTGATGTCTTGAAGCATTGTGTAAATTAGTTTTTTATATTCTGTATCTGGCAATTCCAGGATTGTTTCTTCATTTGGGCAAGATTTTGATTCTTTAATTTGGGGAGTTGTAGAGGTAATCATGTGATTTGATATTGACTGCTGTCTCCAAGCCATCTATAAGATATTGTAATGATTTATTTTATATTTGCTCCCTGAGTCTTATCTTGTTTTGTTTTCTTTCAATATACGTAGATGGGCTACTAGATTGTGCTGTCTTGATTGTTGTAGCCTTTGAATCACTTATGTCCTATTACCAGCTGGCTTGGGCTGTTACCAGGTATATAAGCCTAAGAGTCCATTCACTATTCTTGGGTAGAATCTGATTTTCGGTCACCAAGTGTGTGGTGTAGACTGTCACCTATTCAGTGGAGGAGTAGTGGTGATAGTTGTGTGTACCAGATTCTAATAGCAGCAGGGGGTCACACTCCAGTGGGGGCAGGATGCTGACAGGGTTCCCCCAGGTGCCACTGAGGTAGGTGTGCTCTATTCCTAAAGCACTTTGGTGGGTGGGCTCTGCAGATGTACCTTAGGCACCCAATGCATGTACCTCTACAGATTGGTAGGTGTCACTATCCTCAGACTCCTATGGCAGGAGGCTAGGTAGTTTGGGTGAAGCTTCAGCCCTCAGTTTTCAGTTGTGGGTCAGTGAGGCCTCTGTTTAATAGGTAGAGATATCAGACCTGGGCAATCTGTCTTTCCAGTAATCCACTAAAACAATTACAGTCAGATCCCTATCAGAATTGCCTTTGCATTATAATAGCCACCTTGTGGCCTGTAGGGATGAAAGCCCAAGACTGTGGATCTCATATGCTTGGCTGGAGCTGGTTCTGTATTTTCAGTCCAATTTTGGGAAGTCAGGGAAGGATTTTTGGTCCCTGGGTTTTTTGTAACTGCTTCTTTCAGGCCAGGAGAATGGGTTAGGAAAAGACAAAAAACAAACAAACAAAGAAAACCCGCAGAGTACTTCACTCTCTGGCGCAGAAAATTCCAATATTAATGAAGCCGCCTGGGAAGTGGGTGGGGGGGATCAGATAGATAGGAGAGAGTAGCACCCAGGAATATAGACAACGTTACTTACCTTGCTTGGAGATGACTGTTTTTTCTGAGATTCCCGAGGAGTGTGTAGCCTGTGTGCTCTGGCTGGGTCGAGATTGCCCCCGAGGGTCAGGCCCGTGTCCCGTGCTATTGCCGTCTCAGAAGCCATGGTCAGTTCCTCCGCTCCCAGTCCAAAGCCCAGCTCCAGGGTTCCCCAGCTGGGATGCTGCACTTCAGGCTCCAAAACCAGTCACTGCCTACTGGTGACTTCTCATCCTGTCAGCCGCAGTGCTGCTCTGCCTGCGTGCAATAGCTGGGCTTCCCCCGAGGTCACTTCTGGGGGCTAGTGCTGTTTCCTGTGTTTGTTCCATCTCAGGATGCCATGCCCAGCTCCCCTGTGCCTAGTCCAAAGCCTGGCGCCAAGGTTTTCTGACTGGGATGCTGGCTCTAGGCTCCGAAAACAGTTGCTGCTTCCCTGTGATTGCTCGTTCTCTGGTTAGCTGCATCCATATGCAGCCTGCTTCCACTGGCTGAGTCTCTGTCACTCAGGTCAACTCTTTAGATTTGTGTTTGATGGTCAGGGTTTGTAGATTGTCACGTATGTGATCGATTCACTTGTTTTTCTGAGTCTTTGTTGCAAGAGGGATCTGAGGTAGCTTCTACCTAGTCAGCCATCTTGGTCCCGAGGTGTTAAGTGTTTACTAGAAGAAAGGGACACTTCTGTGTAGCAGAAAGGGGACAGTGAGAGAAGCTGTTCTTGTAGATAGGTTGGTGTCTTAGTTGTCTAATGCTGCTGTAACAGAAATGCCACAAATGGATGGCTTTAACAAAGAGAAATTTGTTCTCTCACAGTTTAGGAGGCTAGAAGTCCAAATTCATGATGCTAGCTCCAGGGGAAGGCTCTTTCTCTGTGTGAGCTCTGGGGGGAGGTCCTTGTCATCAGTATTCCCATCCTAGAAGCTTCTAAGTGCAGGGGCCTTGGGTCCAAAGGAAGCTCTCCCCTCCTGGGTCTGTGTTCTTGGTGTTAGGAGGTCCCCATGTGTCTGTCCTCACTTCTCTCTTTTATATCTTCAAAGAGATTGATTTAAAATAAAAACTAATTTTGTAGATTGACTCCTGCCTCATTAACATAACTGCCGTCAAGCCCAGCTCATTAACATTCTAGAGGTAGGATTTACAATGCATAGGAAATTACATCAGATGACCAAGTGGTGGACAGTCATACAATACTGGGAATCCTGGCCTAGCCATGTTGACTTACATTTTGGGGGGGACACAATTCAATCTATGACAGTTGGTGTTTGAATGGTTGAAGTTTTTATTTTAGTACTACTCAGAGTGTGGTCCTAGCAGTATCAGCATTACCTGGGAACTTGTTAGAGATGTAAATGATAGGGGCTCAACCCAGACCTCCTGAATCAGACACTTGGGGTTGGAGCTCAATAATCTGTGTTTTAACAAGCCCTCCATGATTCTTACGTGTGCTAAAATTTGAGAGTGCTGGTCTAGTCATGTGTGATATGCTGAAATTTTATGCGTAGTGTCTACATGTGTATGGAGGGCAAGGGTTAAGGAACTGCTTTATCAGGTAGTCGGAGGATGAGTAAGACTGTCTTGTGATATACTTTGGGATCATTTTCCCAGGGCATGGTCTAAGCCTTTAACTATGCTGTCCAGTACAATAGGCACAGGCCACAGGTGGCTATTTATACTTAAATTAATTACAACTAAAAATAAACTTAGTTATTCAGTTGAACTAGCCACCTTTCAAGTGCTTAGTAGCCACATGTGCTTAGTGCTGCCTTATTGGAGAGCACAGATGTAGAGCACGTTCATCATCACAGAAAGTTCTATTGGCCAGCACTGTTTCAGCCTGTAATGACCCCTGTTTGACTCATACAGGCTGGAAACCCCCACTTGTAGTGATGGTGTGTTCTAGTTAAGTGAATACGTCAAGTCGTTGAAAACAGAATTGAGTTTTGGACTTCTGTACTCTGGGGAGAGTTTCAGTCTGTAGTTGTATCCTGGTGAACTTTCTACCTTGTGTTGGCATCTGCCTGGTATAGAAAGTGCCGTGGGTCTGTCTCCCACATAATTGAGCACACTGCCTCTAAAATATTTGCTCTTTGATCTGCTAAGCTGTCTCTTTCCATTTGGTCTCCCCATGCCCTGATCATTGGTGGTAAAGCTTGTTTGTGCAGATCTCTATCAACACTGCCTAGAGCTTTATAAAGAGTCTGGAAGAGACGGCAAGAGAATTTCACCCCTTCTGTTTCCCCAGCGTGGCTCAAAAAACTGTTTCCTAAGAGGATATTAATTCACAAACTTAATCTGTGAAGAGTTATCCTCTGAAGAATTAATCTCTAAGGTAAAATTTCAACAGACATATTACAGCACAGATTTAGTAATTAGTCCCTTTAGTAACGTGGAAAAAATTTCAGTTGTTACTTTATTGCTATTATCAAAGAGCTCTGATGATGCAGTGGTTAAGTGCTCAGCTGCTAACCGAAAGGTCGTGGTTCGAACCCAGCAGTTGCTCTGTGGGAGAAAGATGTGGCAGTCTGCTTGTCTAAAGATTACAGCTTTGGAAACCCTATGGGGCAGTCTACTCTGTCCTGTCAGGCTGTTCTGAGTTGGAATTCACTTGATGGTAGAGTTTGGTTTTGGTGTCACTGTTATCAACAACAGCAATAATTATTCTTAGTTGCTAAGAAATTATTCTAATTAGAACAAATGAAAAAAGATGTGGAAATGCACAGTTTTTAAAAGATAAAACTGAAAGCTAACTGGGCCCATGGGAGGGGGTATGAGAGTAAGAACTTCTTTTGTCTTTAGCATTATTGCTGGACGTGAGGGAAGGAGGTGCATAGGGGCTCACATTGATTTTTGGACAGTCTTGACTTGAGTTGTTCACTTCTTACGGAGGATGTTGCTTATTCTCTTACTGCCGTCCTCTCTTTAACTTGCCTTTCTTACCCTCTTCTGTCTGCCCAGAATGTTGGAGGGGGCCCAGTGTTTCTCAAGGAGGGTGTTTTGGTGTGACTTATCATTGTATGGAACTGTCCTTGCCCATTTAGGAACATTTAGCATCCCTGGTCACTCGATGCCCGTGTTACTCCAACTTAACCAAGTCATCACGTCAAGCAAAGATATCCACCCCACCCACAATACACATTTCCAAATGCCTGTGATTGAGAATCACTGGTAGCTAAAGAGATGAGCTTGGTGTCTTTCTTGGGAGGGAGAAGTGATTAGAGTTGGTGAAGGTGCAGGTGCTCCGAGGGGCTGGCTCATTAATTTCTGACACAGCTGGCCCCAAACAGCCACTTCTTGCAGTGCTGGAACTGATGTTGGGAACTAATTTTATTCTATTAGACTAGAAGAATTGCATTCTGCTACTGTAAGACTTGGCCCCGGAGGCTGAAAGTCAACAGAGGCCTCTGTTACTGCCAGGGAGGGACCTAACTCAGGAGCAGGAAGATAGTTCCTGGTCTGGTGCCACTCCAGGGTGTGTCTGCACTAACATTGGCTGCTCATTCATATTCTACTTCTTGGCCATTAACATGACTCAGCATTTCCATTTTGGCTTCTCTTCTGGTGTCTTTCTGCTCCTGCTCTCCCTTCTTGCTCCCACAACCTAGCCGATGGTCTGTGTATGCACCAAACTCCAGGAAAAGAATGGACTGTGATAGGTTCTGTAGTAGCTATCATCCCTATTGGCGTAAGCTCTCATACCAGGCAATCCGATGGATGCTGATGCCTTCTGCTGGTCTGTCTTAGTCATCTAGTGCTGCTATAACAGAAATACCACAAGTGGATGGCTTTAACAAAGAGAAATTTATTTTCTCACAATCTGGTAAGCTACAAGTCCAAATTGAGGGCATCAGTTCCAGGGGAAGGCTTTTTCTCTTTGTCGGCTTTGGAGGAAGGCCCTTGTCCTCAATCTTCCCCTGGTCGAGGAGCTTCTCAGGTGCAGGGACCCTGGGTCCAAAGGACGTGCTCTGCTCCTAGTGCTTCTTTCTTGGTGGTATGAGGTCCCCCTCTCTGCTAGCTTCCTTTTCCTTTTATGTCTTGTAAGATAAATGTGGTGCAGGCCACACCCAGGAAAACCCCCTTCACAATGAATCAGTGGTGTGACCTCAGTAAGGGTGTTACAATCCTACCTTATCCTCTTTAACATAAAATTACAATCATAAAATGGAGGAAACCGCACAATTGGAAATCATGGCCCAGCCAAATTGATACACACATTTTTTGCCAGGACATAATTCAATCCACGACATGGTCCAAACATTTGTGGCCTAGGGCTACTTGCTTCAGTTAGGACTGTGGTCCTGGCAGTTTCCGTAGAAGAGAGCAGTGATAGAATAGACTGATAGAACATGAGACCCCCTCCAGTGTAAACCAAAAAAACCAGTTGCCCTTGCATCATTTCTGACTCCAGGTGACCCCATATGTGCTGAGTAGACCTGTTCCATAGGGTTTTCAATGCCGTGAGCTTTCAGAAACAGGTCAGCAGGCCTTTCTTCCAGGGAGCCTCAGGGTGGCTTCGAACTACCACCCTTTTGGTTAGTAGTCAAGTACTTAACCGTTCGCACCATCCAGGGACTCCGTCTCCAGTATGTTGCTGTTGTTGGTTGCCACCGAGTTGATTCCGACTCATAGGAAGAGCATGCGTGCAGAGTAGAGCTGCTCCATAGGGTTTTCAACGCTGTGACCTTTTAGAAGTAGATCACCAGGCCTGTCTTCCAAGGTGCCTCTGGATGGGTTCAAACTTCCAACCTTTCAGCTAGTAATCGAGTGCGTCAGTGTTTGCACCACTCAGGGACTTCTCTCTCTGACATAGGGACCCTGAGTTGTTAACTTCAGGAATCAGTATAAATAGCATTTGTGGGTTACATGTAGCATAGAGAATTGGAAGATCATTCACAAAACTTACATGTTCTCATGTTCGGGAGCATTTGGGGAAAAGCATGAACCCGTTCTTTTAATTGAGACGATGGGCTTCCTCTCAGTATAGAATAGTAGGGAAATTACTAGATTAGATGATTGGGACATGGGGAGTTGTATTTACCATATGGCTATCCTATTTTTTGCATCCGTCAAGTGTGATTCTCTCAGGCACTCATGTATCCCACGAGAATAATGGCTAGGTGACTGTGTAAATGTTGAAAGACGTTTTGACATCTGTGACAATTGCTGTTCAACAGCTGGGTTTGTAAGATTCCAGGTCGGACAAAAAAAATAACTTGGCGTATTAGTCTAAAAATAAGTTCTGTGTAAATTGTGTCATTTCAGGGATTACTGTCTTAGAAAGCATAGTTAATATGTTGTTATAGTGGGTTTTGTTCATGTGAACCAACGATTGAGTGTGACTTTACAAGGGAATGCATTATAATATCACAGAAGGCTCTGTCCTGATTCCTGATTCTGTGCCAGGGTAAGAACGACGGTCCAGGTTCCATTGGGACCGGCGCAGCTGTGAGCGGGGTGATCTGTGGCAGCACAAAGAGCTCATGATGTCGATGAATTCATTTAAGGCTCTAATACTGAATTTTTCTCACCGAGTAGCTGGATCCCAGTGGCACTGCATACAGAGAATCAGTCGGCACTTCCTTAGAGGGATGGAGCTTTGTCGATGGGGAGTCAGCAGAGAAGGGGTGCAGCAGAGCTTCTCCAGCTGGTGGGTGAGGAGGAAGTGTAGTTTGTTACCCAGGGGTGGCCTGGGTCAGCTTTCTCACCCAGCTGCTGACTACCGAAGTGAAAAGAACAGAGGGGAATCATTTGCTCCAGTTGCTCTTCTTTCTCTTCTTGAAGATTCCTACACCCTCTATGAAATTAAAAAAATGAGAAGAGAAAGAAGTGCAGAATTATATATAGTTAATTTTACTTTTATTTCTTTTGAATGAGAAGATTTATACATAGATAACCAGATATTGCCAGAAGATTAAAACCTTCAATTTTAATTTTAAATGAGCACTAGTCTTGCAGGCTAAATTAGATAAAGATAAAGCAACTCAAATCTGTGCATACATAACTTATTTTCTTCCAAAAATATAATTGTTCCCATAGGATCAGGAATTAACTTGCAGTAACCCTCAATGAAGATCCTGTAGGAATGGTAAAGACATCTGCTCCCTCCAGGATATAAAGAGATCCTGAGAGATTCTGAAAGATGGCTGAGAGCCTAAAATCCTGGATCCATGAATCCTGTCCTGCCACAGGCCACTCCGTGTGAGACCCCTGAGGGATAAATGTGCACCAGGGGAAGGACTGTGGGTGCAGATGCTTGATTGAGGACCTGTGACTGAGAGCCCCCCACCTGTTGAGCCGCCTCACCCTTCCTATGAGGCCCAGGAAGGTCCAGTGCCTCTTGGTGCTCTCTCTCCTGAGCCCATCATTGGCTGTTGCCTTGGACTTCCAAACAAGTAAAGCTGTGGCTGATTTAATGTTTTTAAATGTGACCCATTCCTAGCACCCACCTCCTTCGAGGGGGCATCAGAAACAAGGAAGAAAGCAGGCAAGGGGGAGGATGATTCTCCTAGCTATCAATAGCTTTCCCTGTTCCACGAGAAAGAACATTTATTGATCACTTTTATTTTTCCCTTCTCTTTTTTTTTTTTTTTTTTGTGGTTTAGGTGAAATTTTTCAGCTGACGGTAGTTTCTCGTACCAAAATTATACACATATTGTTATGTGACCCTAGGTGCTATCCCTAAAATGTGATCATACATTCCTCTTTTCCACCCCAGATTTCATGTGTCCATTCTACCAGTTCTGTCCCTTTCTGCCTTCTCATCCCACCTGCAGAAAGGAATTTCCCATTTAGTCTCGTATATCTGCTTGAACTAAGAAGCACAGTCTTCACGAGTATCATTTTATGTCTTATAGTCCAGCCTGTTCTTTGTCTGAAGAGTTGGCTTTGGGAATTGTTTTAGTTCTAGGTTAACAGAGAATCTGAGGGCCATGTCTTCTGGGGTTTCTCTAGTCTCAGTCAGACCATTAAGTATGGCCTTTTTATGAGAATTTCAGATCTACACCCCACTTTTCTCCTCCTTCAGGGACTCTCCATTTTGTTCCGTCAGGGCCGTCATTGGTGGCTGCAGGGCACCATTATTGATCACTTTTGAACTTTTAATTTTGGACAGTAATAAAATATTTGCCAAATATTAAAGGTCAGGACATTATTTAAAACCTGTTGCCAAGTCAGTTCCAACTCATGGCAACCCTATAGGACAGAGTAGAACTGCCCCATAGGGGTTCCAAGGAGCACCTAGTAGATTCAAACTGCTGAACTTTTGGTTAGTATCCATAGCCTTAAACACTACACCATCAGGGTTTCCAGGAAATATTTAGAGGCCCCAATTTAGAAAAGAGGCCCAAATCCTATTTTTACAGTCCTGGATTTTAACTTTTTCTCCCTTCTAGGGTATCTCCAAATACCCCTTTATCTTTTCTCTTCTTCCATGAATGCTGTTACCTTGTTTAGGTCCTTTAATCTTTTGCATTTTCTCTTATGTCAGTCCATTATTTCCAGAGTTTTGTGGTTCGCAGTGGGCTGTAAACCAAAGTGCTTCTTAACTGGGTATAAAGGCTGTCCCCAGGCTGACTGCAGCCTCCCTTTCTTTCTGCTCTTTGTATGCACAACATGTCCATTTATCCAAACTGGCCTGTGCCCCACTCTCTCCTTCCTGCATAAATGCCCCCCTCCTTTTTTTGTGTGAATATTTGATGGCCTTGATAAACCTTGGGCTTAGTAGCTGCATGAATCTGTATTCCCATCCTGTCTCTATCAGTTTTTAGAAATGTGATTTTGAGCGAAGTATTTAATTTTACTCAGCCTTAGTTTTCTTTTTTATAAAATTTATTTTGTTGTAGTTGTTAAGAATATACACAGCAAAACATACACCAATTTAACCGTTACTACATGTACAATTCAGTGGCACAGATTACATTCTTTGAGTTGTGCACCCATTGTCACCCTCGTTTTCTGAGTTGTTCCTCCCGCATTGATGTAAACTCACTACCCTCTAAGGTTCCTGTCTGTTCTTTTGAGTTGCTCTTGTCAATGTGATTCCGTATAGATAGATCTTCAAAGAGCATAATGCTTAGGCAGACCTTTTTTTACTAGTTAAGCTAAACTATTGTTTGGTTTTCACAAGACTTCAGGGGATAGCTTTGGTTTAAGTTTTAAAGATTATCTCAGGGCAATAGTTTGAGGGGTTCATCCAGCTTCTATGGCTCCAGAAAGTCTGGATTCCATGAAAATTTGAAAATCTACTTTTCATTTTCCCCCTTTTGCCGGGGGCCAGCCTCAGCAATGAACAGGGTTACCAGAGGAGGGGTAGAGTTCGGCGAAAAAAGAATGAGAGGTAGTATGTCTTATATTTTCATTCTGCAGAAAAAGAAGCCTTCTCTTTATTTTTTACATGGTCTTTTATATCATAAGCTTACAAAAGCATAACATCGCATGATCAATAAAGGGGCAGTACAAGATATAATCATAAACATCATTTCCCAGAGACATAATTTTCCAAGTGACACATAGTACAGTTCCGCATACACACACAAGTACAATGAGTTTTTGTTTAATTGAAGAGAATATTTTGTTGATATATTTTTACACAAAGTAACAATTGACTTCATACTGCTTTACACTTTATGCTTAATCTTGCAATTCCTTCCACAGTTTTTATAATAATTAATCTTTTTGCAAAAACCATTGCCACATAGGCTTTGTCCATTTTGTCCAGGGTGGCCAAATTTTTGAAGTCCAGCCACTTTGGGTTACGTCATATTGTCCACGATTATGCCAAGGACAATTAGCCCAATCTCTACCCAAAGACCAGTCAAGCGCAGCAGTGAGCGAGGTAAACGAGAAGGTTGAGCTGTAATTGGCTGAGAAATTGGCTGAGAGAACTCACTGCCTTTTGTTTTTCCACTTTTATGGGGTCATGTGTGGGTGGTGGTTTAATCACAAAAAGGGCCTTGGTAAATACCAGGATTTCACCATCCTATTCTTATTTTCCATAGTCGAGCTATTTGTTTTTCCCCTAAGACAACTTCATGTTGATCCCCAAGTAACACACGGGCTGTCCCTACCCGAGATTTCACCAGGGGATTATGAGTAGGACGCCCCCCGTCCAAAGGTCCCTAAATCTATAATGAAATTTTATGCTTATACATTCTGCTATACACAGGCTGAAAATGAAATAGAAACATAACACAGATGACAGAGATATTCCTGACTTTTCAGGAATTCTTCGATGTTTATGCTAGGGGCAGTGGGTGCAGAGGGGCCGCCCTTGCAGCCTGGCTCTTCCTGACTTTTCAGGAATTCTTCAATGTTTATGCTGGGGGCAGTGGGTGCAGAGAGGCTGCCCTTGCAGCCTGGCTCCTCCTGACTTTTCAGGGATTCTTCGATGTTTATGCTGGGGGCAGTGGGTGCAGAGGGGCCGCCCTTGCAGCCTGGCTCCCAGCACCCTTTTGATCAGGATTCTGTTATAAAATCTTTAATCAAAATATTCAGCAATGGTAGCTGGGCACCATCTGGTTCTTCTGGTCTCATGGCAAAGGAGGCAGTTGTTCATGGAGCCAATTAGCCACACATTCCATATCCTCCTCCTATTCCTGTCTGTCCTTCTTTGTCTGTCGCTCCAGGCGAATAGAGACCATCTGTTGTGCTTTGGATGGCCACTTGAAAGACCCCAGACACTGCTCAACAAACCAGGGGGCAGAAGAGAGACACTGTTATTGGCCAATTAATTGGGATATCCATGACCCTAAACCTCCAAAGCAGAGAAGCAAATCCCATGAGGTTTTTGGCTACACATGAGCAGCCTCAGCAGCTACTCTTTTTTGTTTTTGTAAATATTATTTTCTTATTTGCAGGATGAGAATCATAATACCTACTTGATAGGTTGCTTGTGAACATAAAGTGAGGTGAAGCACTTAGTGTGGCCTTGGGGATACTCTCCCACCCATGTCCTCTTTTTGCCTGTCTAGCACAGAGCTCTGAATATAAACTCATCACACGTGCTTGCTGATTAACTTATTGATGATCGGAATTTCAGGGCTGGTCGACATCTCAATTCTTGATTAGTTATCTTCTACCTGCCACTTTCACATCTTCTCTAACCACATCTTTCTGTGACAGGATCCTAGCACTCCTACCCTATCAGTATGCACCTAAAGGTCATTGCCCACCCCACCCCCAGTGATTATGGGAATTATGTTCGTGCCCACACGTGGTGTCCTGCATGGCATATCTACCCGTATCAGCAACTGACAGCAATTTCACAGCCACTCTGCATCCTCGAGCACGGATTCGTTTGCTCAGCATTTGTTTCCTCTCAGGTGTAGTGAGATTTATCGTGAGTGTAAAATGTAAGGTTATAGCTGTCATGACAAGAAATACTTCTTTAAAACAAAAGGTTTCTAAGGCCCAACCAATAAGCTTTTAATTCCAAACATCACTTAACAAAATGCAACGTGACATTAACGGGATAGCTTGGACAAGCCCAGAAAGTTCATTTGAGCAGACTGCCCCATATTGATTCTCAGCGATAACACGCTTAGCCTGAACAAGCCTGCCAGTGTTACCAAACAGTGATGCTCTCCTGGCAGCTCTGCCCTCCTCGGGCTGGCGCTGAGAGCACATCAGTGTTTCTTTTCATCCTTCTATTTAAAACATCATTTTCTACCTCTTGCTTAAATGATTGAAGCTGTATGTTACACCTGTAAATTTTGGTTTCTCAAAGCTTACCTTATTCTGCCCCTTTTCCTTCTTTCTTTCTCCTCCTTTTTCCCTTTTCCTTGTTTCTGTACCAAAATAAAACTTTTAAATTCTTTTCCATTCAAGGAATCTTAACTTTGGAGTTTTGCTTGTATTGCTTCTCTAGTTTGATCTGTTGGCTTTCAGTTATTAGCTTGGCCTGGTTAGCTTATATATATGCGTGTTCTCATTGAATTAACTTCATCTCTCTGTTTTCCTCCTGAGTTTATTGCTGAGAGACACTGAACACGGCTTCTTGGACTCTTCTCCCTTTCTTGGTCATTCATGTGTATTGCTAATTGGATCCTTACCAGTTGTCAACATATTGTAATTTCCTCTGTTTTTACCTCAGGCTCTGAGGGAAATATATAAAAGACCATAGGAATAACCGTGGTGTAAAAAGATCCAGCAGAATACATTACTCTTCCCAGATCCCTCTTTTGGAGGAGAGTTAAGATAGATTATTTTTTAGACTCATAATGACAAATATTATCCAGTGTAACTTCTTTGAATGGAGAGGTCTTATGGGCTGGCAACAGGAACCCTGATCTTTTCACTGTATAAGCACTGACAGAGGGGAGATTGCCTGTGTTTGAGTGAGTTTAGGGTTAAAGAAAAGGAAGAGTTGTAACAATAAACTATGGGCCTGAGTTGCCCTAAATTACTTGTTATTCTTTCTGAAGAAAAGGCATCAGGGCCTGACTCCTGTAATCTTCCACACTAGAAATATTCATAGTTGGAGGGAGCAATAAATGCAGGCTTTGAGCAAGATGAATGTTTTTAAACTATTGATTTTGAATTTTTAAAAAGTTATTAATATAGTGACCGACTGGGGTCCCAGTGGAGGATCCCAGACAGATCAGGAGAAAAATATAGAACAAAAAATAAAATTCACAAAAAAAGACCAGAACTGTTCTGACAGGGACTGGAAGAACCTCTGAGATTGTGGCCCTAAGACCCCCTTCTGGCCTGGAGCTGAAGCCATTCCCAGAGACCACCTTCATCCAAACAATAGACAAGCCCGTAAAATAAACAATAACACCTAAAAGGAATGTGCTCCTTAGAACAATCAATTATATGAGATCGAAAGGGCAGTATTTGCCCAAAAGCAAGGATGAGAAGGCGGGAAGGGGTAGAAAACCGGAATAAAAGAAAACGGGGAACCCAGGGTGAAAATGGGGAGAGTGCTGACACACAAGGCCATGAAACACTTTATGTGCAAACTGTTGAATCGGCATCTGATTTGCTCTGTTAACTTTTCACCTAATGCACAATTAAAAAAAAAAAAAGCTATAAAGTATGAAAAACACCACTGCTGTCGAGTCGATTCCGACTCATAGCGACCCTATAGGACAGAGTAGAGGGGCCCCATGGAGTTTCCAAGGAGAGCCTGGCAGGTTTGAACTGCCGACCTTTTGGTTAGCAGCCATAGCACTTAACCACTACGCCACCAGGGTTTCCAAAGTATAAGAAAGAATAAGAGAAGTAAAAAAAAAAAAAAAGAATAAATGGAAAGAGAGACGTACAGGAGCTCAACTGTTACTGCTTTGCTGACTTGTGTTAGGGGTTAGGTAGCCTAATCCGCCTTCATTTTTTAATAAACCTCTATTTCCTGCAGTGTGGGCTACTCAGAATCCCTCTCCCGCTCCTGGGAGCACTCTCCTGTTCTCTCCTAATTTAGGAAGAAGATCTGGCGGGACAGAGCAGGACTGGCTGGTTCTCTGAGGATTTGCTCCTGAGGGAAGATGAGAACTGGCTTGCAGCTCTCCTTTAGTCTAGGGCTGGAGCTCACCCCCAGCTCAACCACAGGAATCACTGCTGCCTGGCACTCTCCCTGCCACACATTCCTGTCTGGAGTTCCCTTCCTGGCTTCTGAGAGCCTGCCAGAGTCACAGGTTTCAGAGAACCTCTTTCAGCAGTGCTTCTTAAGTGTCCATTGTGACATTGGGCGTGTCCTCTGGGAAGCCTGCGGTCTTGTTGCGGGACGAGAGCTTACACCAAGTGAGCGGTGGACGAACAGCACGAGGCAGCAGTCGACGACTGGCCTGACCAGGATGCCATCACCCCTGCTCAGGGCGCTGCCTGTGAGGGTGACGGTTGCACAACATGGTTACTGCGATTGTGACCACTCACTTGTACACCTGAAATATGGTGCATTCGCAAGTGTTGTTTTCAAAAATAAATGAATAGCGGTGCAGCCTGCTCAGTTGCAGGGCTGCGGGTCACCTGCTCCTACTGCTTCCTCTGTCCCCTCAGCTTGTGGTTAATGAGCTGTACAAGTGGAGGAAATCTAAAGGTGAACTCGCCCCTGAAAAAGCCGACTACCCTGTGCCACCTATGAGGAAGTGCTGGACATGCAGATACAAAGGAAAAGCAGATGATAAACCCTGAAGAATGTTTATTACGAAGAAGAAGACAGTTTATTATGAAGAGAGTATGATTTCAGTCTCATTATAGCATTTCATTACAAGGATTCATTCTTGATAACAAAGCAATGTCCCTGTCCTGGTAAGTGACCTAAAGAAAAAGCATTTTGTTGATCAGTGTACAATAAATGCTATGCAATGAATACTCTCTCTGCTGCTTGTTCACTTAACAGCCATTTGTCATTAGAAAGGAATTGTCTTCTGAACTGGAGATGCGCACAGGGATGCCAGGCTACTGTAGCAACTCTGACTGTTCTGCCCCCCCCCCCCAACTCCCTCTTCTTTAAACTTCCACACTTCCCGCCCTCAGGGAGCTCACACTGAAGAGGTGGACCACTAGGCAGCTGACTAACGCAGGCTGAGCCCCCTGAAGGCCGAGCTCAGGATTCTTGTTCGTCCTCTCTCCGTGTAACCAGCACCTCACACAGTACCTGGTGCGCAAAAGCTGTTCAGTAGAAATTCTTTTTTAATTTGGAAATAATTTCAAACTTTCCGAAAAGTTGCCGTGTAATACAGAGTGGACCCGTATACCCTTTAGCCAGATTCATTTATTGTTAACATTTTCCCTCTTTTTGTGGCCGCCCTCCTCTCTCTCTCTCTCCCTTTGTGTGTGTGTGTGTGTGTGTAGACACTTTTTTTTTTCTGGGACCATTTGGAAGCAAGTTGCATACCTCATGTTTCTTCTAAACACTTAACTGTGTATTTCCTATGAATAAGGACATTCTCTGATGGAGCCCTGGTACTATTACCCACCTAGTTGAATTTCACTTTGCTGCGGTACTTTTATCTATTTTACATGCTGCCCATAGGTCAGTTTTGTCACTTAACCCAACAATGCCCTTTCTAGCATTTTTCTTTTCCTCCAGTACAGGATCCAGTCTAGGATCACTTATTCCATGAATTGTCATGTCTTTAGTTTCTTTTACTCTGGAGCAGTTCCATGGCCTCTTTGTATTTTATGACATTGAATTTTTTCACACATAGCTTTATTGGTGTATAATTTACAGATGACAAAATTCACTGGCTTGAGCATGCAGCTGGATGATCTTTAGTAAATTTAGAGAATTGTGCAAACATGACCACAGTCCAGTTTTAGAACATTTCAGTTACCCTAGAAAAGTCCATCCTGCCCTTTGCAGTCAATCCTCCACCCTCAAGCAACCACTACTCTGCTTTTTCTCGTTAGAGATTTGCCTTTTCTGGATGTTTCTATAAATGGAATCATACAACATGTAATCTTTCGCATTGGGCTTCTTTCACAAAGTATAATGTTTCCAAGGTTTGTCCGTGTTCCCGCATGCATCAGTATTTCATTCCTTTTAATTGCTGAATAGTAGTCCATTGTGTAGATACACCGTATTGTGTTCATCTGCTCACCATTTGATGCATGTTTGGATTGGTTCTACTTTTTGACCCTTATGAATAATGCTGCTGTGTACATTATCATAAACAAGTCCTTGTGTGTATATACTTTTAATTTCTCTAGGATAGATACTTAAGAGTAGAATTGCGGAGTTGCAGGATAATTTATATTTTAATTAAAAAAAATTTATTTTGCTTTAGGTGAAAGTTTGCAGCGCAAATTAGTTCCTCATTCAAAAATTTGTACACAAATTATTTTGTGACAGTGATTGTAATCCGCACAATGTGTCAGCACTCTCCCCTTCTCCACCCCAGATTCCCTGCACCCGTTTGTCCATTTTTCCTGTCCCATCCTGCCTTCTTGTCTTTGCTGTTTAGTCAAGTGTTGCCCATTGATGTCATAGACTTGATTGAACTAAGAAGCACATTTCTCATGTGTGTTGTTATGTGTTTTATACACCTGTCTAATCTTTGTTTGAGAGGTAGACTTTGGGAGTGGCTTCAATTCTGAGTTAGCAGGATGTCTGGGGGCCATAGTTTCAGGGGTTCCTTCAGTCTCTGTCAGACCAGTAAATCTAGTCTTTTTCTGTGAATTTGTATTCTGTTTTACATTTTTTTCCCACCCTGTCCAGTACCCTCTATTGTGATCCCTGTCAGAGTGGTCAGTGGTGGTAGCCAGGCACTATCTAGTTCTTCAGGGCTTAGGCTGGTGGAGGCTGTGGTTCATGTGGTCTTTTAGCCCTTTGGACCAATATTTTCCTTTTGTCTTTTTTTTTTTTTCTTTTCCTTTGCTCTGAATGGGATGGGACCAATAGATATGCTTAGGTCGCCATTCATAAGCTTTTAAGATCCCAGATGCTACTCACAAAAGTAGCACGTAGAACATTTTCTTTATGAGCTGTGTTATGCCAATCAACCATGATATTCCCTGAGATCATGGTACCCAGCTCTCAGCCCCAGTAACATGGTCCCTCAAGTG
Source organism: Elephas maximus indicus (assembly GCF_024166365.1). Classification (NCBI taxonomy): domain Eukaryota; kingdom Metazoa; phylum Chordata; class Mammalia; order Proboscidea; family Elephantidae; genus Elephas; species Elephas maximus. The sequence continues at coordinate 28,509,511 of NC_064845.1, forward strand.
TTTGGATGTGTCTAGGAAACTTTTATGACTCTGCCTTTGTCGAGGTGTTCTGAGGTCCCTGTATTGTGTGTCGTCTTTCCCTTAACCAAAGTTAACACTTGTCTACTATCTAGTTAGTGATATCCCTTCCCCACCCCTCCCCTTCTTGTAAGATTGTTTTTTCTGTGTGTAAACCTTTTCTTGAGTTTTTGTAATAGTGGTCTTGTACATTGTTTGTCCTTTTGTGATTGACTTATTTCACTCAGCATAATGCTGTCCAGATTCATCCATGTTATTAGGTGTTTTGTGGATTCCTCATTGTTCTTTCTTATTGCATAGTATTCCATTGTGTGTATGTCGCATAACTTGTTTATCCATTTTTCTGTTGTGGCACTTAGATTGTACCATCTTTTTGCTATTGTGAATAATGCTTCAGTGAACATGGGTGTGCCTATGTCTATTCATGTGATGGCTCTTATTCTCTAGGATATATTCCGAAGAGTTGGATTGCTGAATCATATGGTATTTGTATTCCTAGCTTTTTAAGGAGGTATCATATCGTTTTCTATAGTTGTACCATTTTACATTCCTACACCAGTAGTGCATAAGAGTTCCAACCTCTTCGCAATCTCTCCAACATTTGTTATTTTCTGTTTTTTTGATTGGTGCCAGTAATGCTGGGGTGAGATGGTATTTCATTGTAGTTTTGATTTGCATTTCTCTAATAGCCAATAACTGCCAGCATTTCATGTGTCTGTTAGCTGCCTGAATGTTTTCTTTGGTGAAGTATCTGTTCATATCCTTTGCTGATTTTTTAATTGGGTTATTTGTCTTTTTGTTGCTGAGGTGTTGAAGTATTTTATAGATTTTATAGATTAGACCCTTGTGGGATATGTCACAGGCCAAAATTTTTTTCCTGATCTATAGGTTCTTGTTTTACACTTTTGGTGCAGTCTGTTGATGAGCATAAGTGTTTAATTTTTAGGAGCCTCCAGTTATCTAATTTATCTTCTGGTGTTTGTGCATTTTTATAGTTTGTATTCTGTTTATACCATATATTAAGGCCCATAGTGTCCCCATTTTTCCTTCCCAGCTGCTATGGGGCAGTTCTGCTGTGTCGTGTAGGGTCACTGTGAGTCGGAACCCATTCCCCGGCACACAACAACAAGAACATGGACATAAAACAATTAAGAAACACTCCCAAACCGCACAGTGTTTTCATGAGCATCACAAGGTAGCGCTTATATTCATTATTATGAACCGTTGTACTTAACTCAATTTTTTATCATAATAGGCTTTATGGCAGTCCGTTCTTAATTGTGAGTTGTCCGTAAATTGGATGTTCATACCCTGGGGACTGTCTGTACTTAATCTGACTAGGTGGTATTGATTGCACTCCAGAAGGACCACCGTCCACCAATAGTTCTTGGAGGGCCTGTTTCCCTAAATCCTCACTCACAATTGGCATTCTCCAGTTCTCTAATTTTTGCTAGGTTAAGATGCATGATGTGAAATCTCATTGTTATTTTTTTGCATGTCTTTCCTCACCAGTGATTGTTTGCAATTTTGCTGTGATTACCAGCAAATTGATGGAGTTTTACTGAGTAGTAATCCTAGTCCTCATGGAGTCTTTCTGATGTCATCCCTCCCGTCATCATCACTTCTCAGATCTAGCACAGCCCAAGGGTTTTCCTTCCTTCTAGGTCATAATATTCCCTCCCTTGCACCTCATTTTTGTAAGGTGATTTTTGCACCTCATTTTTGTAAGGTGATAGGAAAGAGGGGAGACCATTTAGTTCGCCCTGTGTTTTGTTCCTGTGGGAAATAAGATTTCTACTGCTTTGTACCAGCAGTGAGTTCCAGAGGAAGTAACAGATGGCTTGAAAGGTGAGAACAAAGGCATGAAGTCCCATGCAAGTGATGTCCCTTTGAAAATCAGCATTTAAGGGAGAGCAAGTGAAGAAGGCTGAAAGTGTGAGATGTGAGATGGGTTGCTAGGAATGGGGTCGGGGGTATCTGGAGACCTCAAGGTCCAAGGAAGGAGATGATCCGGAAAGGAATATAGCTCTGGGTGATGTGGGGTCGAGAGAAAGAGGAAGACTCCTTGAGATTTGGAGAGGGAGGAAGGCAAGAGGAGAATTTAAGGGTCTAAATTTTTAAATGTATGTATTTTTTAATAAAATAAAATACATGTAGTAAAATACTTTTATTATTATTGTGCTTAAGGTGAAAGTTTACAAAGCAAATTAGTTTTTCATTCAAAAATGTCTACATAAATTGTTTTGTGACACTGGTTGCAATCCCCAGTGTCAGCTCTCTCCCCCTTTCCACCCTGGGTTTCCCATTCCCTTTTCATCCAGTTTTTCTGTCCCTTCCTGTCTTCTCGTCTTTGCTTTTGGACAGGTGTTGCCCATTTGGTCTCATATACTTAATTAATGTAAGGAGCACATTTTTCATGTGTGTTACTGTTTGTTTTATAGGCTTGTCTAATCTGGCTGAAAGGTGACCTTCAGGAGTAGCTTCAGTTCTGAGTGTTCTGGGACCCTTGTCTCAGGGGTTTTTCTAGTCTCTGTCAGACCAGTAAGTCAGGTCTTTTTTGTGAATTTGAATTTTGTTCTCCATTTTTCTCCCACTGTGTCCTGGACCCTCTATTGTGATCCCAGTTGGTGAAAAATACATATGTTCTAGAAAATGTATTCTACAAAATTAAGCTGAAAGTCATAGTGTCGATTCCCAGAGGATTTACGGTCTATTAGCAGGGCTTTTTGGACGTGTTGTCAGGAGGGATGAGTCCCTGGAGGAGGACATCATCCTTGGCAGAGTAAAGGGTCAGCGGAAAAGAGGAAGACCCTCACTTAATGAGGTGGATTGACACTGTGGCTGCAACAATGAGCTCAAGCATAGCGGCGATTGTAAGGATGGCTCAGGACCGGGCAGTGTTTCATTCTGTTGTGCGTTGGGTCGCTATGAGTCGGAACCGACTCGACGGCACCTAACAGCGACAACAAAGCAGGGCTCTTACTTTCTTTAGAAGATGTGAGTTGGAAGAGGCTAATGACAACACTTTTAAAACATGTACTAGAGTTGTGTGACTAATTCCATAGCTTTCAACTTTTATTCTACCCGCTTCTCCAGAAGAATGGGTGAGTAGGTAAAAGATGATTAGTAAGAAAGCAATTGAAGAGAGAAACAGCTCAGAGCAGTGGTTGTCCACTTGCCATTTCAGACATTGCCATTGTCATATCAGTGCCTATCCCTCACTTATTTTGCCCTCACTACAATAAGCACATTTTAAAGAGACCTGGTCCATTTTATCTTGCAGGCAGGGCCCTCTGCAGACAGTTGCTTACTGAACTGCTCCCACATGGTCTTTGAGCTCAGCCATGGCAGACCTGAGGAGCCGAGGGGAAATGCTGTTGAGGAACAGGGTGTAAGGCCCTTAAAGCCTGCAGCTCTGGTCTTGGCTAGCATCCCTGAGTTTCCCTTATTCTGCACCTTTCCTCCCTGGGGTTCCCGGTCCTTGAATCTAGAAAACTCAGGTAGTCATTTAACAGCTAAACTAAGAGGCCAGAGTGAAAGGTTAAGATGGAGAACAGATAATAAATCAGTGAAAGGATGAAAATAATTCCTGTGGCTAGGTGGCAGAAGACGGCTCAATCGAGGCATTCATAGAGCCATAAGGGTTAAAAGGAAATAGAACTTTCCTGTAAAGGCAGGTGAAGGTGCTAATAGTAATAACAATCCCTTACGTAAATGTGTCTGTTGTTTTACAGTTCTGAGTTCTTTTCACGTTTGAGCAATCAGGGTTGTGACCACCATCCTTCTGACACATAGAGGAGGCTGAGGTACATGTGGGCAGAGGGACTTCCTCAAGGTCTCTTGGAAGCTGACACTGGAGTAGCTTGTTGATATTTCAGTGACAAAATGGTGCAGATTGAGGTGGCAGTGCCTGGGCACAAGCAGCTGACATTAAATAGGAGGACAGGAAGGAAAAGGATGTTAAAGGAGCAGAAAAACTGCAGAAGCAGAATGTGTAATGAAAAAATGAGCTGTCTTTGTAGCGTTCAGTCTCTACTAAGGTCCAGTAACAAGCCAAGCTATTTCTCAAAAGGAGAGTAGTTATCTTCAGAGGATGCCAGGGCTTTGCTCCAAAATCCTAAGGGTCTGTGGGGTGGTTCACCAATAGGGGCCTGCCAAAGACTCCATACAGAATCTCCATCTGCCACCGACACTTCAAGCACCATTGAATCAGCTGGATCATAGGGTCCAAGAGGCAGAGCAGCTTGCACAGCAGCCTGAACCTGTTGCAGAGCCTTCTCTTTTTCTGGGCCCCATTCAAAAGTAGCAGCTTTTCCAGTCACTTGGTAAATCGGCTGGAGTATGAGAAATATGTTGCCTCCCAAATCCAAAGAGGCCCTTAGCCATTGTGCCTCCTTTTTAGTTGTGTGAACAGCCAGATGCAATAACTTATCCTTCACTTTAGAAGGAATATCTCCACTTGCCCCTTACCACTGGATCCCTAAAATTTTCACTGAGGTGGTAGAAGCCTGAATTTTTGTGGGATTAATTTACCACGCTCTAGCAGGCAAATGTTTTACCAGTAAGTCCAGAGTCACTGATACTTCTTCCTTAATACATCCAACCAGAGTAATGTTATCAAGGTAATGGACCAGTGTGACATCTTATGGAAGGGAAAGGCAATCAAGGGCCCCTGCTGACCAAATTGTGACATAGGGCTGGAGAGCTCATGGAGCCCTAAGGCAGGCAAGTGGAAGGGGTATTGCTGGCCTTGCCAGCTGAAGGCAGACTTCTGATGGTCTTTCCAAACAGGCATGGAGAAAAAGGCATTAGCCCACTCAATAGCTGCACACGAGTTACCAGGACATGTATTAATTTGCTCAAGCTATGAAACCACATCTGGAACAGCATCTGCAATTGGAGTCACAACCTGCCTAGGTTTTTGATAATCTACTGTCATCCTCCAAGATCCATCTGTTTTCTGCACGGGCCAAATAGGCAAGTTGAACGGGGGATGTGGTGAGAATCACCACCCCTGCATCCTTCAAGTCCTTGATGGTGGCAGTAATGTCTGCAATTCCTCGGGGAATGCAGTATTGCTTTTGGTTTCCTATTTTCCTGGGTAAGGGGAGATGTAATGGCTTCCGCTTGGCTTTTCTTACCAAAATAGCCCTTTCTCCATTTGTTGGGGATTCAGTGTGGGGCTTCTGCAGGTTGCTGAGTATGTCTATTCCAATAATGCGTTCTGGAACTGAGAAAATCACTACAGGGGGATTCTGGGACCCACTGGACCTACCGTGAAAGAAACATGAGCCAAGACTCTATTCATAACTCAACCTATATATGTCCCCACCCTGAGTGGTGGGCTACAGTTCCATTTTGGGTCTCCTGGAATTAGTGTCAGTTCAGAGCTAGTATCCAGTAATCCCCAAAAAGTCTGATTATTTTCTTTTCTCCAATGAAAAGTCACTCTCATAAAAGGTCATACATTCCTTTGAGGAAGGCTAGGAGAGAGAATAGCAATATAAATTTTTGGCAGTGTATTTGAGCCCTTCGTCATGGGGACCTGGCCTTCCCTTCATTCAAGGGGTTGTGGGTCTTTAAATTCTCTCAGGTATGGGAGTTGACTGAGGGCGATTCGAGTTAGACTGCTCTTCACCTGACCTAGAATTCATCTGCTTGTACAGATCAAGTAAATAGTAGATTTCCTATCTATTTCACTCCTAGGAACACCATGACTAAGGAGTCATAAGTCCATATGAGTCAGACTATTCTGATTACTGCTGTGACTCTGCTGTCCATTACTGTTACCATGCCCACCTTGTCCTTCTCGATTGAGTGCCACCACTTGGCCCCTGCTATCACAGGGTCCGATCAGCCCCATTGAATGTAGCTGTCTTAATTCAGTTAGGGCAGTTCCCACTGTCAAATGTGATTTACATAAAATAGGAATCACAGCAGTCTTCAAGGATGCTGGATTTCCCTTCATAAATTTGTTCCTCACAGCTGTGTTAAAAGTGTGTTCTCTGGGCATTCCATGTGTGGGTCTGTGGGTTTAACCTGATAAATCCACCTTAGCATGCCAGTTTTCCTAAGTCTTTGAATACCTTCTTCTACAGTATACCAAGGCAGGTCTGGGACTTCAACTTGATTTAGTGTAGGCCACTGGGTAATGCATGCTTCAGCAACCCAACGAAAGGAACTATTAGATCTTTCCCTAACTTCTCGAGCTAAAACATTGAATGAAGAATGTGTGGTTAGTGGACCTATATCAATAAACTCAGACTGATCCATCTTTATGTTCCTTGCAGCATTATCCTACACCCTTAATAACCATTCCCACACCTATTCCACAGGTTCCTGTTTGTACATATTAGAAAAGTCAAGCAGTTCTGTTGGAGTTACCTTTTGGGGCTCACTGGGACTTAAGTCTAGTTATAGGTCTAGAAGCCAGAATCAGTAGTGTGGAATTGTTTTGAGAACATTCAGCATTGCATTGTAAAGCATCTGCCTCAGATGATGCCCCGGGCAATGACTCAGGCAAGGACTCTTTAGAGGCAGCTGGGCTAGGGCTAATCTCATGAGATGGAAGTGGAGGGGCTAATGCTTTTACTGGGCAGGGTGGTGTGCCAGACAGACACGAGGTCATCTCTTTCAAATGGTGCCTGCATATCATGCAGAGAAACATCTGCAAACCAGACACCAGTTTTCTCTTCCTCAGTCAACTGATCATGAGGCCATAGATGAAGACTAGGAAAGGGCAGGTAATGTAACAGGAGTGGAGACCATGGGCATTTGGGCCATTTCCTCATGCGACTTGGGCCTTCAGGTCCTGCTCAGGCCCGATATCCTGTATACCACTTCTGTTTAATGATGGAGTGCCGCTGAGCACATCCGGCTTTATGGCTCTGTAATAAGACAACACCCAGTTCATGATGGGCAGCTCAGGCACATGGTGACTTGGACTCCCATGGTTAAGTGTTCAGTCTCTACTAAGGCCCCGTAACAAGCCAAAAGCTCTTTGTCTAAGAGTAGTTAAATGCAGAGGATGGCAGGGCTTTGCTCTAAAATCCTAATGATCTGCCCTGTGATTCACCAATAGCAGCCTGCCAAAGACTCCAAACAGCATCTCTATCTGCGACTGACACTTCCAGAACCATTGGCTCTGCCAGATCATATGGCCCAATTGGCAGAGCAGCTTGGACACCAGCCTGAACCTGTTGCAAAGCTTTCTCTTGTGGGCACTGCTCAATACTAGCAGCTTTTCAAGTCAATTGATAAATAGGCTGGAGTAGCATACCCAAATGAGGGATGTGATACCTCCAAAATCCAAAGGGGCCCAACAAGTGTTGTGGCTCCTTTTTAGTTGTAGGAAGGGCCAGATACATCAACTTATCCTTAACTTTAGAAGGAATATCTCAACATGCCCCACACCACTGAAGCTCTAGAAATTTCACTGAGATGTAAGCACATAGATTTTGGTCAGAATAATTTTCCACCCTCTAGCATGCAACGATCTTACCAACAAGTCTAGAGTATTGATACTTCTTTCTTAACTAGGTTCAGTCAGCATAATGCCATTAATGTAATGGACCAGTGTGACGTCTTTTGGAAGGGAAAAGTGATCAAGTTTCCCGTGGAACTTGAGAGTTGATGTATCCCTGAGATAAAATAGTGAAGGAGTATTGCTGGCCTTACCAGCTGAAGGAAGACTGCTTCTGGTGGTCTTTTAAAACATGCATAGAGAAAAAAGCATTGGCTAGGTTAATGGTTGCACACCCCCAAAGATATATTAATTTTCAGGCCACATACCCAAGGAAACTTCTCTTCCAACTGATTGGCTGCTCATATCAGATCACAAAATGGAGCAGGATTACATAATTTTTGCCAAATCCCTGAGAATCATGGCCTCCCCAAGTTGACACATAACACTAACCATCACAGTGGTGATGAAAGTGTTCTGGAGTAGATACTGGTGATGGTTGAATAGGATTGTGAAAGTAGGTAAAGCCACTCTATTACACACTTTCAAGCTATTTAAACAAAACTTTATTTAATGAGAAATCTACCAGTTAATATAGTATAAACTCTAAAGCATAAATTGAGCTGGAAAAATATTACAACAAAAGCAAAAAAATACCTACCGAGGTGAGACGAAGAAAATGTCTGGTTCTGAGGCTAATGTTTCCTGGCCATGAATGAGGAGCTCCTGTTGAGGTATGGCAACTGGCTCAGCCTCTGGTGCCTGAGGCAGAGCTAGAGGTGGAGAACCTAATAGCCTATGGGGCTCCAGTGTTGGAGTAGGATCGGGATTGATATCAGCTATTTGTCTGTGACTGGCCCAGGATGGAAATCCACCCCTCCAGCTGACTCTTTGTCTAGTGCCACTACTGGACCTGGTGATGAAAGAGCTGGTGCTCTAAGGACTTCCAGTGTTGTTGCCGGAGCAGTTGGCTGAGGAACCATTTCTGTAGGTGGCCCAGGATGGGAATCGGGCCCTCCAGCAGGCTCTTCTCCTGGTGCCCGGCCAGAGATCAAGATGGAGGGCTTTGGGGTACAGTGAGCTCTGGTGTTGCTGCAGGTACAGGAGCAGGATTGACATCAGCCAGTGGTCCACGAGCCAGAATAAGAGTCTGATCTTCCAGCTGACTCTCCATTTGGTACCAGTTTTGGAGTTGGTGATGGTGATCTTTGGAGCTCCAGTGTTAGTCCAGGCTTGTGATGGACCTCAGCACGCGGTCCAGGAGCTCATTATGGTCTTGGCCCAGGGAGATAATCCAGTCTTTCAGCAGGCTGTCTGTCAGGTGGCAGTGCTCAACTTGGTGATGTTGGACCTGTTGTTGTACCCAGCTCCAATGTTGCTGCAAGAGCAGGATCTGACTCAGGAAGTGGTCCTTGAGTCTGTTCTGGAAGTTGCCCAGGGTAAAAACCCAGCTCTCTTGAGGGCTCTCCATCTGTTGATGGGATGGGTGGTGCTCTATTGAGCTTCGGTGTCGGTACAGGATCAGGATGGACATCACCAGGCGGTCCAGGATCCGGCTAAGGCGGTGGCCCCGCTTAAGAATGTGAACCTCCAGCGGGTTACCCATCTGCTGCCAGAGCTGAAGCTCGTGACGGAATAGCTGGTGCTCTGTTGACCTCCTGTCTTGGAGCAGGAGCAGGATCGATGTCAGCTGGCGGTCCAGGATCCCGTTCTGGAGGTGGCTCCGGATGGGAATCCACCTCTTCATCTGAATCTCCATCTGATGCTGGTGGTGGAGCTGGGGGAAGACCTGGGCTCCATCAGACTCCAGTGTTGGAACAGGAACAGGAGCAGGATTGACATCAGCCAGTGGTTTGGGAGCCAGTTCTGGAGGTGGCCCAGGAGAGGGATCCACCCGTTCAGCCAGCTCTCTATCTGGTGCCAGTGCTGGAGCTGATGACGTGATAGGTGGTGTGCCATGGAGCTCTGGTGCTGCTACAGGAGCAGAATGTACCCCAGGAGATAGTCCAGGAGCCGGTTCTTGGGGCAAAGTTAGCTCTTGAGCTCCTTTTGCAGTTGGCGCTGGCCCCGGCTCTAGAGCTGCAAGAGGAGAAAGGTTCACCAACATGACTGCCTTTCCTCATGTTTTCCCAGTGATGGGAAACAACCCACTGCCACGAAGAGAAGCCCGTTTCCAAGATTTCCACCCCAGGAAGTCTTCCCAGACTGTAGTCCCCCAGAGGAGGTTCTGAAGTTACTCTGAACTCTGGCTCAACCCCAGCCTCTGGGGGTCTTCCCCCGTGCCCCTCAGAAGCTCACATGCACTCCTGCCCAGTCTTCCTCACCCTCTGGCTCTGCCTCAGTGACCTCCATTTGATCCAGCTGTGCCAAGAGAAGTTGGGTATCATGCTCCAGATGTGAGCCTGGCATGTTCACGTGCACATACTCCACCACGAGCTTTAGGCAGGGGAAGTCCGGGGGCTGATTGAAATCCTCCGAGTATTCCTTCAGCCATGTGCCCAGGATAAAAGAGATGGCGCTAGGGAGGGGTGGTGAAGAGCAGGGTCAGAGGTCTGGCTTTTCCCACCATACTGCCCTCCCAGGACACCCCTGCAAGGGTCCAGTCCCTCTGTCTGCCCCTGACTTTCCAAAGGTCAGTATTGCCCTGCACACGCCCTCTGACTGCCCTGACAGTGGCAGGCCTGGTCACTGACAGGAGGCTAGCACAGAGGCTTGTCCCAAGGAGCTCCCCATCAATGGTCTAACAAATTCTCCCTTCTAGGGAGTCTGAATTACATCCCTTTCTGTCCCCTGGCCCTCTCCCCACTGGACAGTAACCCTCTAAGGGCACGGAGATGCATGTCTGCAGGTTCACCTCACAGCCTGGCACACAGTAGTGCTCCAGGATTATCTGATGCTGGGCGACACACAGAGTCCATCTCCTGACCCAGATGCCCAGGCCATAGGGCCCCTCCTCTGAAGCATGTGCACCAGCGTGCTGCCTGGTTCTCTGCATGTGTGTGAGAATCTCTTCTCCCACGGACACTGTTCTCCCCTGGGACAGGGGCCCCACATGCAGCTGAGCACCCACAACTGGGGATCGGGATTTGGGAGCAGTTTCCTCCAATCCTGCCCCCCCACACCTCCTGTTTTAGGCACCAAATAGACAAGGGAGGAAGCAGTGATGTGAGGGAATTGTGGGAGGATGAATTCTCTCAGGGGCCTCTCTGAGCCCCCAGCCTCCCCTCTGCTGCCCATGACACCCAGGATCCACTCCCATCTCTGTATGACTGCGTACATCCTGCAGGGGTGCCCCTAAACTCATCCCTCTAGTGGAATCTAGATGTGTGGGGCCAGGGTCTGCCAACCCCAATCCAGACACACGACTCCTAAAACCTCCACCGTTCTGTAGAGATAGGAGGCCCTCCTTCTCCACACGAAGTCCACTCACCCTTTCAGCTGCTCCTGGGGTTCACCGTACTCAGCAGAATAGGGATGGTTACATCCATACCTAGAGGTGGTGTGAGGGTGTCACATCTAATGCACTGTGGACACTACTCTGCTTAAGATGTCTAGTGTTCCTGTCTGACTCTCAGACTGGAACAGAATCCTAGGAGGGCAGGGCTTCCTATCTGCTTTTTTCACTGAACAATGCTAAATACCTAGAACAGTGTCTGCAACAGTAGGGGCTTCATGGATGATTGGTGAATGAGTGAACCCAACCAGCACCTTCCCAGGTATCTAAGAGTCCTGGGGCCCCTCTACCAGCCTCCAGGGATCCCTGTTCTGGCTGTACCAAGGAGAAAAAAGGACCCACTAAATTGAATCTGCACCTCCTCTTTACAAATGTTAAGTAGGTTTGCTCAAGGGTATGTCGTCAGTGAGGGGTCACGTGGACAGCTTCTTCACGGGAGAGAGGAAAATAATAAATGTGAACATCCCAGCCCCTCAAGCACCCTTCACCTTAGAGCTGGGCTCCTGTGGCTTGTCTCATGTGGTCCTGACAGTAATTCTAGCTGATTGGACCTTTAGCACCCTACTCAGAGGAGAAAACTAAGGCTCTGAGTGGTGAAGTGACATTCTCCAGAGTCACAGCTGGTAGGGGGTAGAGTCCCCATTGGGCTGTGGAGGGCTCACCTTTGGAGCAGATGTTCTAGGACCTGTTGGGTGGTGACGTAGGTTCTGTAGGCTCCCAGAAAGATTTCAATGTAGGAGAAGTCACCCTTTAGGTAGGCAGGCACCAGGAGCTCCACCAGCTTCTCCAGTGAGCCTGCCTTGAAGGTTTTCATCAGCCAGGCCTCATCCAGGTCCTCGTCAGAACCAGGGACACACTGGAATGGGACAGAGGAGGGACATATTGTCAGAGGGAGCCCCATGAACCACCAGGAGGGTTGTGGGCTCAGAGCTCAGACCAGGTACTCCCTCTCCCTCAGTGATCTGTGTCAGGAGGTGGGACACCAGTGCCTTGAGCAGCAAAGAGGTCTCAGCTTTCGAAGCAGGATTGGAGTTGGGGGATGATTACAAACATTAGGAGCCTGAAGTGATTTTGTTAACGAAGTAACCATGGTATCTCCCTGGAGAAAAAGCTGTATCCCAGTGAGTCCTCACAAAACTCCGCATTTCAGGGATGATAAAAGAGAGGCTTGGTGATATCCATTGTCTGCTTGAAGTCACCTGATCCGAGCCCAGAACTGTCTGACACTAGGGCTCCATGATGTTCCCTCTGTGCTATGTGAGGCCTCTTCCGCTCCTGACTCTGAGGGGAAGGTATGGTTCAAGCTCACTTCCTTCCAGCTGAAGACAGTGCACAGAGCAGACTCACCCATGAGTTAAGCAAGACACAGATTTTTCTTTCTGTACGTGAAAGTGGGTTTTGAGAACCTGAAGCTATGGAAAACCCAGATCCAGCCAAGTGTGAGAGCCTGGAGATCCTGGGGTGGGAGAAAGACCCCTAGAGAGCCGAGGACCTGACCAGATGGCTCAGGGAGGACAAATGTGAATGGTTGGTAAAGGCCTGAGAGGTGGCTCAGCTTCTCAGGGCCAACAGGTGCCTTAGAGCCACCCTGCAGTTCTGTTGCCCACCCTGACAGCAGACTGGCAAAATGGAAAGGAACCATAATACCTGGAATGGGCTTAATGCAGAGACTCAGCCAGCATCACAAATTGCTGGGCCATTGGACCGCGGCAGCTGTTTTGGGAAGGAGTCTGGCTCTAGTGACCCTAACTTGAAATGTGCACATACTTCTGCCCAGCATGCCACTCCTGGGAGTCTGTCCTGGGTGGGTCAGGGTATGAGGACACATGTAAGCGTTTCTGCAGCCCTGCTGAAAGGGCAGCAGAAGGAATCAGTCCAGGGACAGCAGCAGCGAGAGGCTCAGTCACTGTGGGGATAGGCCTCCCTTCTGGAACATTCTGTATCGAGTCAGGGTACAGCCCCTGACCTGAATGAAGGGTCACGTGATATATTCCCTGAGATTGCAGATTGTAGAAAAAGGTGTGTCATAGCCTGAGCCCCACACTTTAGGGTAAAAGAAGCCTGCTAAGTGTGATGATGTGTGAAGCTGGGAGAAGGTGTGGAAGGACAGTCCAGCCGACTGCTGCCTGGGGCTCTGGGGTTGAAAGTTAAGCACTAAAATGGCAGCAACATGCAAAAGATGCATTGGCTTATGTGAAGTGAAGACGGTATAAAAAGCTCTTCTCTCATGTTCCTACAAATACGGGAAGAGTGACTTTGTAGCTGGCCAGGGCAGGGGAGGCAGTGTTGTGGGGGTAAGGTTGATTCCTTTGGGAGGGAACTGGGGACCCTCGAGAGGGAAAGTCCTGAGAGGAACTTGAGGTCTACAGGGTGGTGTCTGGGCCCTGGGCCCCCTCTGGTCATCTCGGGTCCCTGGATGGGAATGCCGCTCCCCTCTAGCCGCACTCACCCAGAACCTTTGCCAGCCCTTCCTGGTCCCTTTCTTGGGGTAGACCGAGTAGACGATGCCATTCTCCTTTTCCTTGGGGATCTCCTGCTGGCAGTTCCGCAGAGACAGTGCTTTCAGCTGCCAGGGATGCATCAAGAGCCCCTCCGAGCCACCTCCTTCCCTTTCTGCCCATCAAACCCTTGTGCCTCCGAGGAGCTCCCAGTTCTCCCATACTGGGTGGGTTGGACTGTGAGCAGCACCATGTAGCCCTGACCAAGTCCATGGATAGAAAAATGAAGCTCTGCCTATTGAAGCAGGATCTGGCAGAAGCTGGGCTGGCACAGGGTCAACAGTGGCTGAGGCAATGCCAGCAGCTAGGGCTGCACCTTGAGTCCCCACTCAGGGTCAGCTGGATCTCTGAGAAGGCCCAAATGAGAGCGCTGACTCAGCTGTGACCTCGACAGTCCCTTCCTAAGTTGTGGTCTGAACTGGAACCCTTGGGTAGACTTAAATCCCAGCATTCTGTGTGATCAGCAGGATCAGGGCAGGGAAGTAAAAGAGGCCTCCACACTTGCCACCGTACCCCTGGTCTCCAAGGCACCCAATCTGATGGACTAGACCCAGCCATGGTCAGACTCAGCCCCATGAATCCAGTATGGTGAGAGACCGTGGGGATGGAGCTTGGGCTTGCCCTCAATGTGTGCTAGTCCTGAAGCAGTAGCCCCATTTTCATCATCCTCATTATCACTCCTCCCGTCCCAAATCTACCCAGATCACATGGCTCCTCCTTCCCTGACCCCACCAATTCTCTCCCAAATGGACCCTGCCTCAGCCAACAACTTTCTACCTCCTCAGTTCTGTCCACATTTCCTCCCAGCCCCCATTACCAGGGACCCCATGAGGACAAGGGCTGTCATGGCCTGGGGGATGGTGTGACCTGGGGGAGGGGTGTGGGACTGCCCAGGTGGGATCACAGTGGTGGCCTGGCCTATATTGGCATCCCTGGGCCACCCTGTGTTACCTTTGGATTCTTTTTGGTGAATGGCCTGAGCTTTCGTGAGTGGGGGACAAGACCATGTCCCAGCCTTGGTGAAAGTGTCGAACTCCTGGGTCTCTCAAGCTTTGATACAAGGGAAGATGGGAGACAACAAGAAAACATGTTCCTAGTTTGAGTATCTCCACTCAAGTGAGCTGGGTAGGGCGCTGGTTACCAGGGTTCCAAGTTCTATGTACTCTGTTGTCAAGGAAGTGAGGTCACGTCCTGCTCTCCTGACTTTGGCCTGATGTCAGTTAAGATGTCCCCAAAGTCCCCACTGTGCTGCTGAATGCTCACCTCTCCCCATGCCATCTCCATAACTATACACAGTGACACCAACACAGCCCTCCCCCCACCCCCAGAGCCTGTGGAAGGCCTGGGTGTAGCCAGGGTCCCAGCTTTGAGCAGATCAGTTTTGTGACCCTGGACAAGTCTTTGTGCTTCTCAGAGCCTCCCCAGTCCTCTACCCACACAGTAGGGAACATTTTAGTATCTTCTTCCTGGGAACCTCAGCAGGTATATGTGAGGTAATACTTACAGAACCCATGGGCTGGAATTTCCTGAAGCTAACCAGGGGTGGATTATGTAGTAGGCAAGGTAAGCACAGGGCTTACCAGCTTACCAGATCATCTATAATAAACATTTTCACCTTTTCATAATTTTTTACCACATCTAATACTCTGCTTCTAGGTATGGTTGGCATCTGTCTCTCCCAACCCCAGAGCACCTTCCTACAGAATCAAAGCCTCTTTTCAAATTTACAGTCCCTGATGGGGGCAGATGACCCTGTAAGCAAGGTAAACACAGGTCCCCTTGTGCTTACTTACTAATCTGTAGTGAACAATTTCACATGGGTTTTGCCACATCAAAGATTTGGTGTTCACCATGTTTACTTGCCTGTTGGATAATCTGCTCCTGTAGCTTATGCACAAACTCAGAGATGGAAGAATTTCAAGCAAGGATGGGAAGATGCATGGAGTACATCTCCAAACAGGGCTGGGTTCTGGTGGTGTGAGCTTGGGAAAGTCACTTCCCCTCTTGGCCTCAATTCCCAGCCTGCACCGGGAGGGGATTGAAATTAAATGAACATCAGATATTGTCACCCTGTGCATAAAACCCTCCAATAACTTCCATTATATAGAATCTGACCCAGTGCCTGATCTCAGACTAGGGGGTGGGCAGCCTGCACGATGGCTCCCAACAATCCTACCTGTTGGTCTCCACATCCTGGGTGATCCCCTCCCCTCCGTGTGGATTGGACTCAGCGGCTAGCTTCTCAAGAATGTTGTTGTTCTTAGGTGCCACTGATTCGGTTTCAACTCGTAATGACCCCATATGGGGCAATGTTTCTTGGCTCTCTTTTATTCTCTCTCTCTCTGTCTAAGTCATCTCTCCCCCTGAGTGTCTTTCATTTATTTCTATCTCTCCCCCCTTCCCCCGGGAAGGAGCTGTGATGTATGACCTGCCCATGGAGAGACTCATGTCACAAACCTGAGGGAGAGTCTTCATCAACAGACAGAGAGAAAGTGAGGCCCCCCAGTCCCACAGCTCAGAATCCTGCTCATGACACGACAGTGAGTAGGGAGCAGATCTTCCCCAGTCAAGAGTAAGTTGAGACCACAACTACAGGCTCCTGAGAACTTGGGGCAGTCACCATGTGAGCCCTGCCTGGATTCCTGGTCCACAGAGACTGTGTGCTGTGTGCTGTTGTGAGTCATTGCTTTTAGGGCTGTTGTTCTCAGCGAGCAAGAGATAACTCCTCCAGCCCACCAGGTCATGGGTCCTGGATCTGTCCTCCTCCTCCCTGCCTCCTCTCCCCCTCAGCTTCCTCTAGCCATATTGGCTGCATTTTAACCACCGCCTCCCCGCCCTAGACAAACTCATGTCCGCCTCCCAGTCTCTGCACCAGCTGTGTCTTCGCCCTGGCACGCTGTCCCCAGACTCATGTAGGGCTGGTCCCTCCTGTCATTCCAGTCACACATAAATGTCACGTTAGTGAGGCCTTTTGAACCACACCCCAGCCTTAGCTCACAGCACCCTACATTATTTTCTCTATAGAACATGCTCTTTTCTTTGCATGTATTTGTTTTCATTCTTTTATCTATCTTCATTATCCATTATGAACTGGAGGTTGTCTGAGAGTCATAAATTTGGACTTGCCCAGCAGCACTCCAGCATTAATGGAAGCAGTATATTCAAGATCGGGCCTGAGCAGGACCTGAAGGCACAAGTAAGTAGCATGAGGAAATGGCCCAAATCCCATGGTCTCCACTCCTCTCACATTACCTTTCATCTCCCAGTCTGCACCTGTGGCCTCATGGGGTGTTCCTTATGATCAGGTGACTGAAGATATGGAAACTCGTGCCTTGTTTACACATGGTTTTGTGCAATATGCAGGCACTAGTTGAAAGTGGAGAGTGGCAGCACTACAGCCCCTTCCTGGGACCTCCCTAAAGGACAGTGGTAAAGGGAAATCCTCCCAATGGGCAGAACTTGGAGCAGTGCACCTGGGTGTTCACTTTGCTTGGAAGGAGAAATGGCCAGATGTGCGATTGTATGTATACTGATCCATGGGCTGTGGCCAGTGGTTTACCTGGATTGTCAAGGACTTGGAAGGAACATGATTGGGAAACTGGAGATAAGGATTTGTGGGGAAGAGGTATGTGGATAGACCACTTTGAATGGGCCAAAGAAGTGAAGATATTTGTGTCTTATGTGAATGCTCACTAAAGAGTGACCTCAGCAGATGAAGACTTTAACAATCCAGTGGATAGGATGACGTGTTTTGTGGAAACCACTCATCCTCCTTTCCCAGGTACTTTCATCATTGCTCATGAACAAAGTAGCCATGATGGCAGGGATGGAGGTTATGCATGGGTCCAGCAACATAGACTTCTACTCATCAAGGCAGACTTGGCGAGAACCACTGCCAAGTGCAGAATCTGGCAGCAGCAGAGACCAACACAGAGTCCCCTATTCGGCCCCATCCCTCAAAGTGATCATCCAGTAACCTGGTGGCAAGCTGTTTACATTGGCCCACTTCCATCATGGAAAGCACAGCGTTTTGTGCTCAGGGGGATAGACATTTACTCTGCGTATGGATTTGCTTCCCCTGCATGTAATGCTTCTGCCATAACTACCACCCATGCACTTAGAGAATGCCTTATCCACCATCATGGTATCCCACATGCATTTCCTTGAATCAAGGGACTCCCTTCACAGCAAATGAAATGCAGCAGTGGGCCCATGATCATGGAATTCACTGGTCTTACCATGTTCCCCATCATCCTAAAGTAGCTGGTTTGATACAATGATGGAATGGACTCCTAAAGACACAATTACAGTGCCAGCTAGGTAGCAGTACCTTGTAGGGTTGGGGCAGTGTTCACCTAGAGGCTGTATATGCTCTAAAGCAGCATCCAGTATACAGTGTTGTATCTCCCGTAGCCAGGATTCATGGGTCCAAGAATCAAGGGGAGAAATGGGAGTAGCACCACTCACTATTACCCCTAGTGACCCACTCACAAGATTTTTAGCTTCCCGTATTGTAGCTTCTTGGTTTGTTTTGTTTTGATATGCCCAAATGGGTTGCTTGAGTGAGCTAGCTGGATTATTTTTGCCTTTGAAGGTCTGATGTCCTGTCACCAGATGGCTAGAGCTGTTATCAGATATATCAGTCTAGGAGTCCATTCACTTTTCTTGTGTGGATTCAGCTCAGGTGTCCAGGTAGATCATCATCTAGTGCGTGGTACAAGCTCTGTCATACAATCTTAGAGGGGCAGAAGTGATTGTTGTAGGTACTGGTATCTGGTTGCAGTAGGGAGTCATGCTGTGAACAAGGCAGGGGGCTAAGAAACTTTCCCCAAGTGTCTGTGAGGAAAGCGGGTCCCTGTTGCCTAGAGCGTACCTGTGGGTGGGTTGTGCAGATGGACCATGGGCCCCCAATGCTTTTGGTTGTAAGGACTGGGAGGTAGCAGTTATTCCTGGACCCTTGTCACAGGTCGCTGGGTGACCTGAGTGGAGCCACCAGTCCTTTTGACCCTGTTTAATAGCCAAGTGGTGGCAAATATTAAACACTCACCTCTCCACCATGGGGATGAAATGGTTGCAGTGTGCCATCAAGTGCCAATTCTCCTAGAATAAACCCTCACAGGTCCATGCAGGGGGAAAAGATACTCAAAGTCCATGAACTGTTTATGCCTAGGCAGGAGCCGCTTCTGTCCTGAGCTCTGCTGGTTAGTGGAACTGGCTAATTACCTTTTCCCCCAACTGTGAATTTATTCCAATCTCATGTGATCCCCCACAAGAAGTACTGCTTATGCCATCAGGAGTAATCTGCTCACCAGACTGCCATTGTAGATTCAGGGCCTAGCCCAGAAGCTCTGGGACAACCCCATGGATATATTGGCCAGCGTTTCTTGGGGCATCTGGTGAACCTATCCATGAGGCGGAGAATTAGAGAGTGTTCCAAAGGACAGAACAGGCAACAAGGTCCCTGTAGATCCCTGCCTGGGCTTTGGGCATCCTGCCCAAATGGTACTGCCCCACCTGTAAGAGGAAGATAGAAAATTTGAAGGAAGCCCTCCAAAGCATAGGTTCCCTGAGGCATAGATCCTGAGAAGGGGAGCCCTTGGCCCATACCTAAGGGTGAAGCTTTTCTGTAGTATGTTTTCCAAGCCTGTCAAATCCACAAGGACTGGAACCTCCTGATAATTTGTTCAAAGCACGTGAGACAGGTCTCGCCATCCTTGCTTCCAAGGAGCATTCTGGCTATGGGCTGTGTTTTTAAGATAAATCTGGGGTATTTGAATCTGTCTTCTCTTTCTCTCTCTCAAATCTAATCACCAGAAGCTTCAAAATAAAAGATAACAGCATCCCTCAGGAGTAGAATACATGTTCAAGATCTGTTCCCTTCTTTCTAGAGGCTGGGGAGAAGTGGGTAGTTCTTCATTCTGAGTTCTTAGGGGAGAGGTCTGAATGAGGAAGGTTGATATTAGCCCTTTTCTTTGCCAGTCCAAAGTCAACGATAGAGTTAGACATTAGTCGTGAGAGTATTTCAGCAAAGCCCTTAATCTCACGAATAACTGGCACTGTTTTCTCAGCATCTCTGTCTGTGAGGTTTTTTCCTTAAACCGTTCAGCTGTTTCAAAGGGTAAAGACTAGAGACCACCGTACTCCCTCTCCAATCCCTGTCTTTGGAGAGGCAGGTTAAGAAGTTTGTCTATAATCAAGTCCTGTGGAAAAGACCTTCTCACTACTTCTCTCCCTTAAGGGTCCTGTTCATTCACAGTGCTTGACAGTGAAAACCTCCAATTACAATTCTTTGCTTCTCATTTGGGCTTCTGTCCTCTTAGAGTGCTTGGTACATAGTAGCAAGCATGGAAAAGTCTCATGATCTAATAATGCAAGATAGCAGAATACTATCATGCTCCCTTCAGTACTCAATGCAATGGTGTGGCCTAACCTTTGAAGGATTGCGTTCTCCTATCAAGTTTTCTGAGTCCATATGCTCAGAAAGGACAGACTTATACCATGGCAAATTGCCAGCAAAGTCTCCAGCCATGTCTGTAGGATTCACCAAGGGTCCCTGGTGCACCACCATTAACTACACCCGAGAGTAGGTTATGTCATATATAACATGGGCATCTGGAATGAAGGGACTCTTTCTTATTTAACTTTTTTCTCTGGACCTTGTCTAGTGCCTTTAATACAGTAAGGAGCCATAAATGTTTGTCAAATGACTAAACGAAAGGATGAATGAATGAATATAAATAAATGAAAACAACATAAGGCCACAATTTCAATGGATTCAGAGACCAACTTGAAGCTCATCTGCATGCCCAAGGGGGTCTGTGTTCTAGACAATAAAAAAAAAAGTAAGCTTTAGCAAAGAATGTTTCAGCTTTAGCTGTCTTGATGAGTCTCCAAACATACTGGACAGTAGTTCTCAGGCTAGACGTTTATGGGAAAGCTCCAGGGGAGGAGGTGAAGTTAGTAGTTAGAGAAGTGGGCACAGTAGCAGTATTGAGCTCTGTGATGGTGTGGACACTATTCTTCCTGGTCAGGGTTGCCAGATAAAACACAGGGTAACCAGTTAAATTTTAGTTTCAGATAAACAACAAATAAATATTTAGTATCAGTGTGTCCCGTACAATATATGGGATATACTTATACTAAAATTATTTGTTAGTTACGTGAAATTAAACTTTAACTGGGTATCCAGTATTTTTATTTGCTAAACCTGGCAACCTTTTTCCTAGTCCATTCTACTTTGGCTGGATTCCCTACCTTGGATTTGCTATACCTCTATCCTCTGTGTACCCATTATTGCCAATGGTTCCTCTTTTATCTCTAGATGCACTTTAGTTTGATCCCACACTGACAAGGATATAATGATGATTTTAGACTGGATGAAATGAGGGCACTTTGTTACTATCATTCTACTCTCAGAAACATAGAAAGAGTAAAACCTCATGTATCTGTGCCTGTGTGTGAGAGAGAGAAAAAGAGAGAAATGACGAATCAGTAAGAAAGAAGTTTAAGGTTTACTCTTTTGAGATGATCATGACAACTAGAAAAGGAATCCTAACGTGCAGTGGCCACAGAAGGAAGTAGTACAACTAATGTGTGATTAAGATAGAGAAGTGGCTTCTGGGAAGAAATTAGGGAAAAACATCCTTGAGGTTTATAGAGAATTGCCAACTTCTTGTCAATGAGAGTGAACTATTTTTGAAAATCAGATGGTGTGGGAGTACTGCTAGTTCCTAATTCCAATCTCCATTCTCTGCTTTTTCATTAAAATCAAAACTCTGAATTCTGACCTTCATCGAGGCAGCAATATGTCTGCCTAAAACTTTCATTTCCCATCAGCTCTTGCATCTAGAAATAGCCATGTGACAAGTTGTGGCCAGTGAGATGTAAACAGAAGACTGGTGGACATCTCTGGGAAATCATTCCTTTCTTAATATAGGTGCTACCTCCTCTTCCTTGTTGCATCCTTCTTATTTCTGCCTCAAGTGCAGAAATAAGGCAAGGGGTGGAATAGTCACCTTGAGAGCATGAAGCAACAGTGAGCGTGAAAGCCAAATGCTAAGAGTGGCAGGTCAGAAAGGTAGAAGGGGCCTAGGACATGATGACTGTGGTGGGCACTGACCTTCTCTACTGAGATCCCCTTCAGGACTGAAGTCTGTTACCCCCCACTGCTGGGAGTGTGGCCAGTTGATAGCCTTCAGCTGTAAGCCCTCTCTGGGAATTACCCTCAGCTAAAGATGGCTTTTTTTTTTTTTTTTTTAAAGATGGCACCCCTCTGAAGGTCATGCCTCCTTCCTGGTGGGCAACCCATGTCTAGTGACTGTCTTTTGAGGAAGTATAAAGGCCTGTTCCCTTGCCCCAACTCAGAAAAATTCTAAAAAACCATCACAGGTTCAGATCTCACGTGACTGGCTGAGGTCCTCTTGTGGCAGCACCACAGCCCAACTTGTTCTCTGTCCAATCCTGCTTTCTTCCATTATCCCATAGGCATTGATCCCAAGAGCGCTCATTAGTAAACTCCCTGTGTGCATTCTCCATCCCAGAGTTGCTTTCTGGGCAAGCAAACTTTCAGCAATGACTTTGCACAGCTGCTGCACCAGCCTACCTCTGGACTTGTTGAGAAGATTTTTAAAAATTTTAGATAAGCCACTGCAACTGGGTTTTCCACATGTATATTCCAAAGCAAGCCCTGTCTAATACAGAAGGGCATTTTATATTTTGAACTGTGGTTTTCAAAATCTAATTAAGATTTGACTCACGAGACTTCGCATGGGTTGCTGAAGGCTAATGTAATAGAAGTGAAACTGCTAGATTGACATGGAAACAGTAATTCCCATTTGATTCCTGCTTTGGAATAGAAGGATGAGGACAAGGCATTCCCTAAAACCACAGGAAAGGGCAGGGCCATGATAGTTCTCACTGGAAGAGTAAAGAAGGATGAACTCCAAAGAGACTTGGCTTGATTGAAACACAAATATTGACTCTACAAAAGCTGGCAGCCCACATCGATGCAAATAGATGAAGGAACACGAGCTGGCCAGCAAGGCCCAGAGTAAACAACTCCAGTAACAGGGATTTAATATGTGTATGTGGATTTGTGTGGCTATTGACAGGTTCCTCGGGCATCATTAAGCCCAAAACAAAAACCGAATCCATTACCATCGCGTCCATTCCGACTCATAGTGAGCCTAAAGGACAGAGTAGAACTTCCCCTTAGGATTTTCAAGGAGCAGTTGGTGGATGCAAAGTGCCGACATTTTGGTTAGCAGCTGAGCTCTTAACCACTGCACCACCAGGGCTCCCAGGCATCATTAGCTCTAGAAAATCCTGATGACTAAAAAAATGTTAATTAAAGATTTCATCATTGGTGGGGGAGAGCTCCACAAAAATGCTGAGAATTGAGTAAAAAGTAAAAATGGAAGCAAATGATTTTTCTTTCTTCCCAGTAAATGGAAAATAAAGTAGAAACTTGATCTTCAAAAAAAATTGAAGAAAGTAAATTCTGGGTAGAAATCAAGAGCAAATCCAGGTCTCTTAAGACTACAGAAAAAGCAACCTAAGTGCCCATCATTGGCCGAATGGATAATCAAACTATGATACATACACACAATGGAATACTAGGCAACGTTAAAGAATAACAGTGACTCTGCAAAATATCTCACAACATGGATAAACCTAGAGGACATTATGCTAAGTGAAATAAGTCAATCACAAAAAGACAAATATTATGTGAGATCAGTATTATAAAAAGTCAAGAAAAGGTTTACACACAGAAAGAAATATTCTTTGATGGTTAC
Source organism: Elephas maximus indicus (assembly GCF_024166365.1). Taxonomy (NCBI): domain Eukaryota; kingdom Metazoa; phylum Chordata; class Mammalia; order Proboscidea; family Elephantidae; genus Elephas; species Elephas maximus. The sequence goes on from NC_064845.1 coordinate 28,532,737, forward strand.
CAGGGATGGGAACAGGCGGGAGGGAAAATCACTGAATAGACAGATATTAACTCGGGTAAAGGGAAAGGCAATAAACAAGAAGGGGGAAGTCAGGAATACGTGACCAAGGCAAAGGAAGGCACTGGCAGGTAAATACACAATTCTGCAATAATGTAACAACAAACAGTAATTGACCAGTGGATATATAGGTAGATATGTAAGCTGAACAAGTGTGGGAGTACACCCACGAGCATATACATACATGTATGTGCTGCCAACATGTCAATGTATACAGTAGAGCACACGGGGCAAAGTTATGGAAACTTTTTAGCCATAACCAGACTCCTTGAGGGACTGAGTCATGGGGCTTGAGGGCTTAGGACCATAGTTTCAGGGGACATCTAGGTCAATGGGCATAACATAGTCCATAAAGACAAGGTCCTATGTCCTACTTTGGTGAGTAGCAACTGGGGTCTTAAAAGCTTGTGAGTGGCCATCTAAGATACAACTATTGCTCTCTTTCTGTCTGGAGCAAAGAAGACTGAAGAAAATCAAAGATTCAAGGAAACAGTCCAAAGGCCTAATGGACCACATGAACCAAAGGTTCCCCTAGCCTGAGACCAGGAGAACTAGATGGTGTCTGGCTACCACTACCAATCACTCTGATTGGGACCGTAATAGAAGGTCCTGGACAGAGTGGGAGACAACTCTAGAACAAAATTCAAATTCATGAAAAAGACCAGATTTACTGGTCTGATAGAGACTGCTGGAACCCCTGAAACTATGGCCCTTAGATACTCTTCAAACCTGGAACTGAACCCACTCCTGGAGATCACCTTTCGGCCAAACAATAGACCGGCCCCTAAAGTGAATAACACCCTTGAGAAACCTACTCCTCAGAACAATCAACCACACAAGACCAAAAGGGCAGCATTTTCCCCAGAACAAAATTCAGAAGGCAGGAAGGAGAGGGGAAGATGGGCTAATGGGTACCCAGGAAGGTACTGGGGATTGGGGGGATTGCAGCTTCTGTCACGAAACAAAACATGCATAAATTGTTGAATGGGAAAGTAATAAGCTCTGTAAAATTTTACTCAAACCACAAGAAAATGTTCCAAAAAAAAAAAAAAAAAAAAGACTACAGAAAACCTGAAACTGATACTCTGCTGAGTGTCTTAACTAGATGTATTGCTCCTATGTTGCTTAAGGCAAAGCCCAGAGAATCTAGTCAGAAAAATAATATGGCAGTCCAGAGGGCTTAATCAACCCCACCCACTGATGTCGCATCATTACTAGGAGATTATTGCCGTCTCTTTCACATTTTAAAGTTGGTACATCTAACTCTTGGATAAGACGGTCACTGACGTGAAAACAAGAAATGTGTACTTGGTTCATACACCTTTTGACTTCAGAGACATTTTCCTAAGTAATTTAAATCCAATGACTCCTCAAGACATTTGCTTGTCTTGAGGCTGGAACAGTAACAGGAGAAGTACATCTGTCACGTCATGAAAGCCCCAGCAAAAGAGGGATTCAGGTTTTAATTTCTTGCACCTGGTATTTCTAGCATATATTTCCTTTCTCATTTGTCTGCTTTCCCCAGACACACCCTATATTGATAATGGCCCCGTTTAGCACAGTGATTGCAGTCCTTTAATTGAATGCAGTTGTGTAATAAAACAGTAACCCAGTACCCAATGCCCTCGAGTCGATTCCGACTCATAGCGACCCTATAGGACGGAGTAGAACTGCCCCATAGAGTTTCCAAGGAGCGCCTGGCGGAATACAACAGTACAAGTCACATTATACTCAGGCTAGTTGCTTAATTTAGGGACCTCCAGGGAACATTCAAGAGCAGGGAGAAAGGAGGTTGCTGAGAAGGTAGATGTTTGTGGAATTCTCTTAGACCTAGTATTTCAAAGCATGGGGCATATTCCCTCCTTTGGATGTGTGGTCTCCTTCTTGCTTAGTAGCTGAATCCAGGTTTTACTACAACAATTTAACCCAGGTTTTACTACAATAATGTATTCAGCTTAAAACAAACAAACAAATAAACAAAAAACCACCTTAATTTCCCAGCCTCCCCTGCACCTAGCAGTGGTCATATGACACAGTTCTGGGAAGGGGTTTGAGAGATTTTAGGCTGGGGAATTGACCCTTTTAGCTAAGGGTTGGAGCTGTGGCTCGTATCTGATTTGCAGATGTGTTGTGCTTGGTCCACAGAGATTTCTTTTTAAAAAATGGGTAAGTTCTCATAAAAATCCAGATCTCCAAAAATATGAGATACGGTAGATATTGCATTCTCATGTTGCAAAAATTGGGTGTAATTTAGAAATACCACAGTCCCCAACTCTTCTTACTGTCTTATCGCTGCCTGTTTCACTTCTCTGCTTCACCAGTCTCACCCTATAGGTGACTGACTTGTAACATCTGCCCTAAACCATAGTTGTGTCTCTCTTACTCTTTTTACCCTTTCTCTGTTTTATGCCATGTTTTATCTGTCTGTGCCTCAGCTATGGGTGACTGCTGCATCCCGAACCTTACACACTTATCAGGACTAATTACCATACCCAAGGAGCACTTCCTCAAAGCTGGGGCATGTGTGAGTGAATGAATGGGATTACTGTTCATTAACTTTAATATTAGGTAAGCTAAAAAACAGTTGGCCCCGAGTTGACTCCAACTGTGGCAACCCATGTGTCTTAGAGTAGAATTGTCTTCCACACGGTTTCTAAGGCTGTGAACTTTCAGATACAGATCACTAAGACTGTCTTCTGAGACACCTCTGGGTGGGTTCATACTGCCAACCTCTGCAGCTAGTAGTCCAGCGCTTAAGTGTTTGTACCACCCAGGAACTCCCATAAATAGGTGTAAGAATATGTAAAGACTATATTTTTTGCACCCTTATTAGCAGGAACTTTTTGCCAGAGGGCTGTTGCTGATATAGCTGGAGATAGCTGATGAAATTCCAGAAGGGAGCCCAGTAGAAAATAAAGGAAAGTTGGGGTTGGGAAGGGAGAGTGGACAGTCTGGAATCTATTGATTGATTTTCTGAAGTTTCATTTATTTACGTAAATCAATTTAAATGCAGTTAACATTTATTGAATGCTTACTGTGTGCTGGGCTTTTAGTTCGTTTTAAACCTGTAACTTTAACTGGTTAATAAATTCATAAGTAATAGTAAGGTCATAAGAGATAAGCAAAAATACAATATGGTGATATGTAATTCTTATCACGCCTAGTCAAACAGCAAGACAATGTATATGATTTTGGAAGTAACCTAGTTAGCAAACACTTAAGTATTTCTTTACTACAGAAGTTAAGAAGTAGGTGTATGTAATGGTAGCCCTGAGGATTCCTACTCTTTGGACTTCATTCAGAGGAGGGCACGTTGCTGTCTATTGATTGTGCAGTATTCTGTGGTCTGTACCCCTGTTGCCATCGTGGAGAGCCCAGTTAAAGTCAATTGGAAAGAAATATACTAGCCCAGAAGATAGTCATCAGTTCTCATTTGTTTAGTGACCGGTGCATCTCTCCTGAAACCAGCAAATTAAGCATGCATTTACTTTTAAAATTCACATTGTCTTTCCTCCCAAAGATGATTTTTGTTTAAATATTCAATGATTTTTTAATCCCTATTGTAGGCTCTGAGAAACCCTGGTGGTGTAGTGATTAAGTGCTACAGCTGCTAGTCAAGAGGTCGGCAGTTCGAATCCACCAGGCGTTCCTTGGAAACTCTATGGGGAAGTTCTGCTCTGTCCTGTAGGGTCGCTATGAGTCGGAATCGACTCGACAGCAGTGGGTTTTGGGGTATTATAGGCTCTGTGACTTTGCCTGTTATTAAAGCAAAGCTCTTCTGATCATGATTCTTCAGGTCTCCTCTGAACTTCACTGAATGGGGTTACAGCTACACATTTGTAGATATAAGCCACCCATCTGAGTCAGCAGATTCTCCATCTCTCTGTCCTGACAGTTTGTCCACATTGATTTTGTCCAGCCTGGTAGAGTATCTTCGAGTAGCATGCAGTCAAGTAATTCCAACTAGTTCATCTTAGAGGACATCATGGGAAAGGAAGCCTCCATTTATTCTTTCAATTTGGCTCAAATAATTCAGCGTGTAAAATGTCCCCTTTTCCATTCTCAAGCAAATCCTTTATCTACAAGGATCAAAGATCCCACCTATTCTTTGAGTGACTTCCTCCCATTCACATGTTGAAACAATCTCCTTTTATTGGTTTCTAAGACACTTGCAAGGTGCTTTTCAGAGTCTTTCTGGTGTAGTTATTATTCTCCTCATTTATAATTGATTGGGTGTCTTTATCCTGTTCACATGAGCTCTCTTGTGAGTTTGGGGAAAATGCCCTATTTTTTCTCCAGTAATTTATATGACTTTACCAGTTCTCTTTTTAGCTTCTATCCCAAAATGCTTGTTATCTTTATTTCTTGGTACAAACTTTTCATGGATAGCAGGGGAAAAAGTGTATAGGATTTTCTTGTGGGTTATTGACTTTTTCAAATACTTCCTTTCAGTTATCTCCTAAATGGGGCCTATGCTGATCATATGTTCCTTTTTAAAAATCTAGAGTTCATGAAATGGGTTTCTTGGTTTTCCTCTGTCTCATGAGGATGCAGAATTTAATTACGTTATTAATTCTTACTGAGTGGCGCACCCACAGCAATCCCTAGAGTCCATTTCTGATCCTGTTTGGAATGAAAGCCCACTCTACTTTCCGTTGGTAAGGGTTGTAGAAAACATCCTCAAATTATTAACCCCTCCCCCATCTCTCATCCTGATTGAGCAGTTGGTCATTTCTGATTGGATGACTAAAGCCTTCTGTTATTATTATCTGGACTAATAGTTTTAGCTTTTCCAATTCTTTTAACATTTTCTGTCTTATCATACTACTCAGGAAATCTATAATATACATGTTTCTGGATATAGAAGTTTTAACATGAATTGTTTTAACAATGGAAAAGCTTTTACATACAAAGTTATAACACAAATTGCTGCTGTGCAATTTATTCAACAAATATTTTTTGAGTGTCTACTATATACCAGGAAAACCCTGGTTGCATAGTGGTTAAGAGCTAACCAAAAGGCCGGCAGTTCAAATCCACCAGGCGCTCCCTGGAGACCACATGGGCAGCTCTACTCTGTCCTATAGGGTCACTATGAGTTGAAAGAACTTGACGGCAGTGGATTTTTTTTTTTTTTACTATATACCATTTCTAGGCATGGAGGATAAGCAGGGAACAAAATCAAGGTCCGTATGCTTACATTCTAGAGACAATAAAGAGATAATTCATGAAATGTTGATAAGAGCTCAGAAGAAAAATCAAGTAGGATAACCATTTACAGTAGACCTTTTCTAATAGTTCCATGGGGTTATTAAACACTAACGCCCTACAACACCTGTTATATACAATGAATTAACTTCTTGTATGCAACTAGAAGGATGTTAGCTATGTACCATCCTTGGGAGGTATGAAAAAAGTCACTGACGTGATTCTCTCTAGGGAAATTCTCTCACGGAACCCTGGTTGAGAAAGGCTTGGTTAGAGAGCACCAGCTGCCGGAGGAAATGCTTCTTTGGATCATTTGACCAGGGAAGGCCTCTCTGACAAGGCCTCCTTAAAGCAAAGACCTGTTCAGTGAGGGAGAGAGGGCCCTGTGCGTACATGGGGGCAGAAGATGCAGGAACACATTACTCTCTCTGGATGGAATCTTCTAAGTGTGTTCCTATTCCCTAGAGCATACAGGTGGGTGGGTTCTGCAGGTGGACCATGGGCACCCGGTGTTTTTGGTTGTAAGGATTGGGAGGTACCAGTTTTCCTTGGACCCCTGTTACAGGTGGCTGGGTGACCTGAGAGGAGCCACCAGTCCTTAGGTCCCTTATTTGGGTAGGTGAGGATCCTGTTGCATAGGCAATGTCAGACATCAAACACCTACCTCTCCGCCACACAGCCAAAACGGCTGGAGTCTGCCAACAAGGGGCTTTTCTCCTGAAATAGGCCCACACAGGTCCATGCAGAGGGGAAAGGTACTGAAAGCCCACGGACTGTTTATGCCTGGACAGGAGCCGCTTCTATCCTGAGCTTCACTGGTTGGTGGCTCTGGCAAATTATCTTTTCCCCCAACTGCAAATTTATTCATTCTCCAAGACTGGGAAGATAGCTCTAGGCACTCAACAGGGCCTATCTCTGACCCAGTGAAATCAGCCACTGAAGGCAGCTTTGGAGTGGGGGTGGTGGGCGGGGGGTGGGGAGTGAGGGGGTGGGGGGTTAGGGGGTGGGGCGCAGTAGAATATACACACGTACTTAGCTTTTGGCGAGTGCACTGTTCTTGTCTGGTTTCGGAGGTGTGAGTAGGCTGTGTGGCTGGCTGCTTCTCCCTGTGGAAACTGCAGCCAAATGGTAGTACCAGCCTTCTGCCGCCGCTTCCGGGAATGGTTCCTGAGGGCTCTCCACAATTCAGGTCCTGTAACTCCTCTCTGCTTGTAAACTGTCTCTTTCTCTCCCTGCTCCTCAGTTTATTTTCTAAGCTTGCCTATGATGTTCAGGGCTCCTAGCTTATTATAAATATACTCGTTTCACTTTTTTTTTCAGGTCTTTGTTGTAAATGGGCTCGCCGGAAGTGTCTGTCTATTTCACCATCTTGGCTATGTCTCCCTGTATATTAAATTTTGAAAATCACTTCTCTGAAAGGCACAAATGAGAGTTGATGAGTCCAGTATCTGAATTATAAATCCAGGATGCTGCCAGATTAGATTAACTTGTGGAAAAAAAAAAAAAACTTGGAGCCCTGCAACATCCCTTTCATTGACTAAAGTAATCGTATTATTGCCCTGACTCCATTTATTCACTATTGCTCAGCACCTACTCTGTACTCAGCACTGTGATTGTTTCTAGGGACATGGCACCCCGAAGCCAGAGCCTTTCCTTTAGAGAGTGGAATAAAAGAAAAGGGAAAAGGAACAGGAAATGACAATACACTGGGATAAGATTATGGTAGAGGAAATGGATGGTATTGTGGGATCACCAAATTAGGGGTGCCTATTTTTTTATTCTAGATTTAGGGAGCAGTGGTGGTGCAGTGGTAGAATTCTCACCTTCCATATGGGAGACCTGGGTTTGATTCCTGGCCAATGCACCTCATATACAGCCTCCACCTATCTGCCATAGGAGGCTTGGGTGTTGCTATGATGCTGAGCAGGTTTCAGTGGACCATCCAGACTAAGACAGATTAGGAAGAAATGCCTGACAATCTACATCCCAAAAAATGATCTAATGAAAACCCTACGGCTCACAGTGGTCCAATCTCTTTGTGCATGACATTGCCATGAGTTGGGGGCCAACTGGATGGCAGCTAGCAAGAACTCAGTGGGGGGTAGGGGCATTTAGGAAAAATTTCAGAGAGGGGCAGTAGTTAGCCAAGGAAAAGTGGAGGTGATGTGGGCAACAGGGTGAGCAGGGAGCATATTCAAGGCAAAGTGAAATCCCCAGAGATAGATCACAAAATGTATCTTTGATAACTTCAAGTAGTTCCATAGGGGAGAAGCTTGGAGAGGAAGAAGTGGAGTGGAATTGCTAAGAGAAGAGCTTGGAGAGAAATAAGCAGGGACCAAGCAGAAGGCCTTGTGTCTTTTTCTTGGATTTTTTCTTCAAAGACAGGGGAAAACCAGAAACCTCTGGTGGGCAGTGATTATTGAATGTGTGTTACTACTAGACCTGGTGCTTGGGGTGTAAGATGCTGGATCAGATTGCTGTTTCAGAAATATCACTCTGACTCTTTCTAATATGAAAATAACAATGATTGGGAGTCCCTGGGTGGTGCAAACAGCGAATGCCCTTGGCTGCTAACTGAAAGTTTGAGTCCACCTGGAGGAGCCTCGGAAGAAAGGCCTGGCAATCTACGTCCAAAAAATCAGCAACTGAAAACCTTATGGAGCACAGCTCTACTCTAGCACACATGGTGTCTCCATGAGTCAGAATTGACTCGACAGCACCTGATTAAATTACTGAAAAGTGCCTATGTGATGGGTGATGAGGGCTTTACATGTTGGAGCTCTTATACAGTAACAATACTTCATGTTTATTAATCACCTGCCCTGGGCTAGATGGTGCCTTTACTTGCACCATCTCATTTAAATTCACCGTAACCCCATGAGGTGGGTACTAGCATTATTCCCACTTCATAGACTATGATGTTAGAGAGGGTAGGAACCTACACATCCTTACACAGTTAAGATAAGAACCAAAAGAGACTCACACGAGGCCAAGGGCTTCTAACGTTGTAAGGCAATGGCTCTTTAATAAAGTACAGTTCCAAGCCAGCAGTGCCAGCATCACCTGGGAACTTACTAGAAAGGGAGCTTACTAGAAGTGCATATTCTCAGGCCCCATCCCAGATGTACTGATTCCGAAAGTCTGGGTGTGGGGCCAGCATTTGTATTTTAACAAGCCCTCCAGATGATTCTGATGCATGCTAAATTCGAGAACTACTGTTACAAGATTGTATATTAAATTATGTTTCTCAATTTTCATCCAATAAACCTTTATTTGGAAACCCTGGTGGCGTAGTGGTTAAGTGCTACAGCCATTAACCAAGAGGTCAGCAGTTCGAATCTGCCAGGCACTTCTTGGAAACTCTACGGGGCAGTTCTACTCTGTCCTATAGGGTCGCTGAGTTGGAATCGACTCAACAACAGTGGGTTTTTTTTTTTTTTTTTTTTGGTTTAGTTAAGTGCTATGCACTGTTCCAGGCTTCCCTAACGATACTGGTGCATTACTTTTTTATTGTTAGGTGCTGTCCAGTTGGCTCCGACTCATAGCGAACCTGTGTACCACAGAATGAAACACTGCCTGGTTCTGCGCCATGCTCACAGTCCTTGTTACACTTGAGCACATTGTTGGAGCTGCTGTGTCAGTCTCTTTGAGGGTTTTCCTCTTTCCGCTGACCGTGTACTTCACCAAGCATGATGTTCTTCTCCAGGGACTGATCCCTCCTGACAACATGTCCAAAGTGTGTAAGGCTCAGTTTTGTCATCCTTACTTCTAAGGAGCATTCCGTTCTGGTTGTACTTCTTCCGAGACAGATTTCTTCATTCTTTTGACAGTCCACAGTATATTCGATATTCTTTGCCAACACCACAATTCAAAGGCGTCAATTCTTCCATCTCCCTTCTTCATAGTCCAGCTTTCTAACGCTTCTGATATGATTGAAAATCCCATGGCTTGGGTAAAGCACACCTTAGTCGTCAATGTGACATCTTTGCTTTCCAACACTTTAAAGTGGTCTTTTGCAGCCGATTTGCCCAATGCAACGCATCTTTTGATTTCTTGACTTCTGCTTCCAGGGGTGTTGATTGTGTGTCCAAGTAATATGAAATCCTTGACAACTTCAGTCTTTTTTTCATTTATCATGATGTTGTTTACTGGTCCAGTTGTGAGGATTTTTGTTTTCTTTATTTTTATATTAAGGTGTAATCCATACTGAAGGCTGTGGTCTTTGATGTTCATCATTAAATGCCTCAAGTCCTCTTCACTTTGGGCAAGCAAGGTTGTGTCGTCTGCATATTGCAGGTTGTCATGAGTCTTCCTCCAATCCTGATGCCCCATTCTTCTTCATATAGTCCAGCTTCTTGGATTATTTGCTAAGCATACGAATTGAATAAATATGGTGCATGGGTACAACCTTAACGCGCAACTTTCCTGACTTTAAACCACACGGTATTCCCTTGTTCTCTCCGAACAACTGCCTCTTGATCTATGTACAGTTTCCTCATGAGCACAATTAATTGTTTTGGAATTCCCATGCTTCACAATTTTATCCATAATTTGTTATGATCCACAGAGTCGAATGAATGTCTTTGCATAGTCAACAAAACACAGGTAAACATCCTTCTGGTATTCTCTGCTTTCAGCCAGGGTCCATCTGACATCAGCAATGATATCCCTGGTTCCACATCCCCTTCTGAATCTGGCTTGAGTTTCTAGCAGTTCCCTGTCGATATACTACTACAGCTACTTTTGAATGCTCTTCAGCGAAATTTTGCTTGAGTGTGATGTTAATGATATTGTTCGATAATTTCTGCGTTCGGTTGGGTCACCTTTCTTGGGAATAGGCATAAATATGCCTCTCTTCCAGCCGGTTGGCCAGGTAGCTGTCATCCAGTGCTGCCTCCGTTTGTTGAAACATCTCAGTTGGTATTCCGTCAATTCTTGGAGTCTTGTTTTTCGCAAATACCTTCAGTGCAGCTTGAACTTATTCCTTCGGTGCTGTCGGTTTCTGATCATATGTTCCCTCTTGAAATGGTTGAAAGTTGATCCATTCTTTTCGGTATAATGATTCTGTGTATTCCTTCCATCTTCTTCTGATGCTTTCTGCGTCGTTTAATATTTTGCCCATAGAATCCTTCACTGTTGCAACTTGGGGCTTGAATTTTTTCTTCAGTTCTTTCAGCTTGAGAAATGCCGAGAATATGCTTCCCTTTTGGTTTTCTATCTCCAGCTCTTTACACATGTCATTCAAATACTTAGTCTTCTCGAGCCATCCTTTGAAATCTTCTGTTCAGTTCTTTTACTTCATTGATTCTTCCTTTTGCTTTAGCTGCTCAATGTTCAAGAGCAAGATTCAGAGCCTCTTCTGACATCCATTTTGGTCTTTTCTTTCCTGTCTTCTTAATGCCTCTTGCTTTTAAAAAAATTTTATGGTGCTTTAAGTGAAAGTTTATAAATCATACCAAAATTTACAAACACCTTGCTATATACTCCTAATTGCTCTCCCCCTAATGAGACAGCACACTTCTTCCCTTCACTATGTCTTATGTCCATTCGGCCATCTTCTGACCCACTCTGCCCTCTCCTCTCCCCTCCAGACAGGAGATGCCAAGATAGTCTCATGTGTCTACTTGAGCCAATAAGCTCATTGTTCCCCAGTATCAGTTTCTATCCCATAGTCCAGTCCCTGTCTGAAGAGTTGGCTTTGGGAATGGTTCCTGTCTTGGGCTAACAGAAGGTCTAGGGACCATGACCTCCAGGGTCCCTCCAGTGTCCGTCAGACCATTAATTCTGGTCCTTTTACGTGAATTTGGGGTCTGCATCCTACTGCTCTCCTGCTCACTCAGGGGTTCTCTGTTGTGTTCCCTGTCAGGGCAGTCATCAGTTGTAGCGGGGCACCATCTAGTTCTACGGGTCTCAGGCTAATGTAGTCTCTGCGTTATGTGGCCCTTTCTGCTTCTTGGGCTCATAATTACCTTGTGTCTTTGGTGTTCTTCATTGTCACTTGCTCCAGGTGGGTTGAGACCAATTGATGCATCTTAGATGGCCACTTGCTGGCATTTAAGACCCCAGATGCCACTCTCCAGAGTGGGATGCAGAATGTTTTCTTAATAGATTTTATTATGGCAAATGACTTAGATGTCCCCTGGACCCATGGCCCCCAAACTCCTGCCCCTGCTATGGTTTCTTCTTCTGTCATGTCTTAGATGTCATTCCACAACTCATCTGGTCTTCGGTCATTAGTGTTCAACGCTTCAAATCTATTCTTTTTTTTTTTATTAACTTTTATTAAGCTTCAAGTGAACGTTTACAAATCCAATCAGTCTGTCACATATAAGTTTACATACATCTCACTCCCTACTCCCACTTGCTCTCCCCCTCTTGAGTCAGCCCTTTCAGTCTCTCCTTTCTTGACAATTTTGCCTGCTTCCCTCTCTCTCTATCCTCCCATCCCCCCTCCAGACAAGAGTTGCCAACACAATCTCAAGTGTCCACCTGATATAATTAGCTCACTCTTCATCAGCGTCTCTCTCCCACCCGCTGACCAGTCCCTTTCATTTCTGATGAGTTGTCTTCCGGGATGGTTCCTGTCCTGTGTCAACTGAAGGTCTGGGGAGCATGGCCGCCGGGATTCCTCCAGTCTCAGTCAGACCATTAAGTTTGGTCTTTTTATGAGAATTTGGGGTCTGTATGCCACTGATCTCCTGCTCCCTCAGGGGTCCTCTGTTGTGCTCCCTGTCAGGGCAGTCATCAGTTGTGGCCGGGCACCAACTAGTTCTTCTGGTCTCAGGATGATGTAGGTCTCTGGTTCATGTGGCCCTTTCTGTCTCTTGGGCTCTTAGTTGTTGTGTGGCCTTGGTGTTCTTCCTTTTCCTTTGCTCCAGGTGGGTTGAGACCAAATGCTGCATCTTAGATGGCCGCTTGTTAGCATTTAAGACCCCAGACGCCACATTTCACAGTGGGATGCAGAATGATTTCATAATAGAATTATTTTGCCAATTGACTTAGAAGTCCCCGCAAACCATGTTCCCCAGACCCCCGCACTTGCTCTGCTGACCTTTGAAGCATTCATTTTATCCCGGAAACTTCTTTGCTTTTGGTCCAGTCCAATTGAGCTGACCTTCCATGTATTGAGTGTTGTCTTTCCCTTCACCTAAAGCAGTTCTTATCTACTGATTAATCAATAAAAAACCCTCTCCTACCCTCCCTCCCTCCCTGCCTCGTAACAAAATTATGTGTTCTTCTCAGGTTTACTATTACTCAAGATCTTATAATAGTGGTCTTATACAATATTTGTCCTTTTGCTTCTGACTAATTTCACTCAGCATAATGCCTTCCAGGTTCCTCCATGTTATGAAATGTTTCAGAGATTCGTCACTGTTCTTTATCGATGGGTAGTATTCCATTGTGTGAATATACCACAATTTATTTACCCATTCATCCGTTGATGGACACCTTGGTTGCTTCCAACTTTTTGCTATTGTAAACAGAGCTGCAATAAACATGGGTGTGCATATATCTGTTTGTATGAAGGCTCTTGTATCTCTAGGGTATATTCCGAGGAGTGGGATTTCTGGGTTGTATGGTAGTTCTATTTCTAACTGTTTAAGATAACGCCAGATAGATTTCCAAAGTGGTTGTACCATTTTACATTCCCACCAGCAGTGTATGAGAGTTCCAATCTCTCTGCAGCCTCTCCAACATTTATTATTTTGTGTTTTTTGGATTAATGCCAGCCTTGCTGGTGTGAGATGGAATCTCATCCTAGTTTTAATTTGCATTTCTCTAATGGCTAATGATCGAGAGCATTTTCTCATGTATCTGTTGGCTGCCTGAATATCTTCTTTAGTGAAATGTGTGTTCATCTCCTTTGCCCACTTCTTGATTGGGTTGTTTGTCTTTTTGTGGTTGAGTTTTGACAGAGTCATGTAGATTTTAGAGATCAGGCGCTGGTCGGAGATGTCATAGCTGAAAATTCTTTCCCAGTCTGTAGGTGGTCTTTTTACTCTTTTGGAGAAGTCTCTAGATGAGCATAGGTGTTTGATTTTTAGGAGCTCCCAGTTATCTGGTTTCTCTTCATCATTTTTGGTAATGTTTTGTATTCTGTTTATACCTTGTATTAGGGCTCCTAGGGTTGTCCCTATTTTTTCTTCCATGATCTTTATCGTTTTAGTCTTTATGTTTAGGTCTTTGATCCACTTGGAGTTAGTTTTTGTGCATGTTGTGAGGTATGGGTCCTGTTTCATTTTTTTGCAACTGGATATCCAGTTATGCCAGCACCATTTGTTAAAAAGGCTATCTTTTCCCCAGTTAATTGACACTGGTCCTTTGTCAAATATCAGCTGCTCGTATGTGGATGGATCTATGTCTGGGTTCTCAATTCTGTTCCATTGGTCTATGTGTCTGTTGTTGTACCAATACCAGGCTGTTTTGACTACTGTGGCTGTATAATAGGTTCTGAAGTCAGGTAAGGTGAGGCCTCCCACTTTCTTCTTCTTTTTCAGTAGTGCTTTGCTTATCCGGGGCTTCTTTCCTTTCCATATGAAATTGGTGATTTGTTTCTCTATCCCCTTAAAATATGACATTGGAATTTGGATCGGAAGTGCGTTAAATGTATAGATGGCTTTTGGTAGAATAGACATTTTTACTATGTTAAGTCTTCCTATCCATGAGCAGGGTATGTTTTTCCACTTAAGTATGTCCTTTTGAATTTCTTGTAGTAGAGCTTTGTAGTTTTCTTTGTATAGGTCTTTTACATCCTTGGTAAGATTTATTCCTAAGTATCTTATCTTCTTGGGGGCTACTGTGAATGGTATTGATTTGGTTATTTCCTCTTTGGTGTTCTTTTTGTTGATGTAGAGGAATCCAAGTGATTTTTGTATGTTTATTTTATAACCTGAGACTCTGCCAAACTCTTCTATTAGTTTCAGTAGTTTTCTGCAGGATTCCTTAGGGTTTTCTGTGTATATAATCATGTCATCTGCAAATAGTGATAACTTTACTTCTTCCTTGCCAATCTGGATACCTTTTATTTCTTTGTCTAGCCGAATTGCCCTGGCTAGGACTTCCAGCACGATGTTGAATAAGAGCGGTGATAAAGGGCATCCTTGTCTGGTTCCCGTTCTCAAGGGAAATGCTTTCAGGTTCTCTCCATTTAGAGTGATATTGGCTGTTGGCTTTGCATAGATGCCCTTTATTATGTTGAGGAATTTACCTTCAATTCCTATTTTGGTAAGAGTTTTTATCATGAATGGGTGTTGGACTTTGTCAAATGCCTTTTCTGCATCAATTGATAAGATCATGTGGTTTTTGTCTTTTGTTTTATTTATGTGGTGGATTACATTAATGGTTTTTCTGATATTAAACCAGCCTTGCATACCTGGTATAAATCCCACTTGATCAGGGTGCATTATTTTTTTGATGTGTTGTTGGATTCTATTGGCTAGAATTTTGTTGAGGATTTTTGCATCAATGTTCATGAGGGATATAGGTCTATAATTTTCTTTTTTTGTAATGTCTTTACCTGGTTTTGGTATCAGGGAGATGGTGGCTTCATAGAATGAGTTGGGTAGTATTCCGTCATTTTCTATGCTTTGGAATACCTTTAGTAGTAGTGGTGTTAACTCTTCTCTGAAAGTTTGGTAGAACTCTGCAGTGAAGCCGTCCGGGCCAGGGCTTTTTTTTGTTGGGAGTTTTTTGATTACTGTTTCAATCTCTTTTTTTGTTATGGGTCTATTTAGTTGTTCTACTTCTGAATGTGTTAGTTTAGGTAGGTAGTGTTCTTCCAGGAATTCATCCATTTCTTCTAGGTTTTCAAATTTGTTAGAGTACAATTTTTCATAATAATCTGAAATGATTCTTTTAATTTCATTTGGTTCTGTTGTGATGTGGTCCTTCTCATTTCTTATTCGGGTTATTTGTTTCCTTTCCTGTATTTCTTTAGTCAGTCTAGCCAGTGGTTTATCAATTTTGTTAATTTTTTCAAAGAACCAGCTTTTGGCTTTGTTAATTCTTTCAATTGTATTTCTGTTCTCTAATTCATTTAGTTCAGCTCTAATTTTTATTATTTGTTTTCTTCTGGTGCCTGATGGATTCTTTTGTTGCTCACTTTCTATTTGTTCAAGTTGTAGGGACAGTTCTCTGATTTTGGCTCTTTCTTCTTTTTGTATGTGTGCATTTATTGATATAAATTGGCCTCTGAGCACTGCTTTTGCTGTGTCCCAGAGGTTTTGATAGGAAGTATTTTCATTCTCGTTGCTTTCTATGAATTTCCTTATTCCCTCCTTGATGTCTTCTATAACCCAGTCTTTTTTCAGGAGGGTATTGTTCATTTTCCAAGTATTTGATTTCTTTTCCCTAGTTTTTCTGTTATTGATCTCTAGTTTTATTGCCTTGTGGTCTGAGAAGATGCTTTGTAATATTTCGATGTTTTGGACTCTGCCAAGGTTTGTTTTATGACCTAATATGTGGTCTATTCTAGAGAATGTTCCATGTGCGCTAGAAAAAAAAGTATATTTTGCAGCAGTTGGGTGGAGAGTTCTGTATAAGTCAATGAGGTCAAGTTGGTTGATTGTTGTAATTAGATCTTCCGTGTCTCTGTTGAGCTTCTTACTGGATGTCCTGTCCTTCTCCGAAAGTGGTGTGTTGAAGTCTCCTACTATAATTGTGGAGGTGTCTATCTCACTTTTCAATTCTGTTAAAATTTGATTTATGTATCTTGCAGCCCTGTCATTGGGTGCATAAATATTTAATATGGTTATGTCTTCCTGATCAATTGTCCCTTTTATCATTATATAGTGTCCTTCTTTATCCTTTGTGGCGGATTTAAGTCTAAAGTGTATTTTGTCAGAAATTAATATTGCTACTCCTCTTCTTTTTTGCTTATTGTTTGCTTGATATACTTTTTTCCATCCTTTGAGTTTTAGTTTGTGTCTCTAAGTCTAAGGTGTGTCTCTTGTAGGCAGCATATAGATGGATCGTGTTTCTTTATCCAGTCTGTGACTCTCTGTCTCTTTCTTGGTGCATTTAGTCCATTTACATTCAGGGTAATTTTAGATAAATAAGTTTTTGGTGCTGTTATTTTGATGCCTTTTTATGTGTGTTGTTGACAATTTCATTTTTCCACATACTTTTTTGTGCTGAGATGTTTTTGTTAGTAAATTGTGAGATCCTCATTTTCATAGTGTTTGACTTTACGTTAGTTGAGTCGTTAAGTTTTTCTTGGCTTTTATCTTGAGTTATGGAGTTGTTATACCTTTTTGTGGTTACCTTATTATTTACCCCTATTTTTCTAAGTAAAAACCTAACTTGTATTGTTCTATATCGCCTTGTATCACTCTCCATCTGGCAGTTCAATGCCTCCTGTATCTAGTCCCTCTTTTTGATTATTGTGAACTTTTACCTATTGACTTCCATGATTCCCTGTTATGTGTATTTTTTTTTTAATTAATCTTAATTTGTTTGTTTTTGTGATTTCCCTATTTGAGTTGATATCAGGACGTTCTGTTTTGTGACCTTGTGTTGTGCTGGTATCTGATATTATTGGTTTTCTGACCAAACAATATCCTTTAGTATTTCTTGTAACTTTGGTTTGGTTTTTGCAAATTCTCTAAACTTGTGTTTGTCTGTAAATATCTTAATTTCACCATCATATTTCAGAGAGAGTTTTGCTGGATATATGATCCTTGGCTGGCAGTTTTTCTCCTTCAGTGCTCTGTATATGTCGTCCCATTCCCTTCTTGCCTGCATGGTTTCTGCTGAGTAGTCTGAACTTATTCTTATTGATTCTCCCTTGAAGGAAACCTTTCTTTTCTCCCTGGCTGCTTTTAAAATTTTCTGTTTATCTTTGGTTTTGGCGATTTTGATGATAATATGTCTTGGTGTTTTTTCTTTTTGGATCAATCTTAAATGGGGTTCGATGAGCATCCTGGATAGATAATCCTTTTCGTCTTTCATGATGTCAGGGAAGTTTTGTGTCAGGAGGTCTTCAACTATTTTCTCTGTGTTTTCTGTCCCCTCTCCCTGTTCTGGGACTCCAATCACATGCAAGTTATCCTTCTTGATAGAGTCCCACATGATTCTTAGTGTTTCTTCATTTTTTTAAATTCTTTTCTCTGATTTTTTTTCAGCTATGTTGGTGTTGATTCCCTGGTCCTCCAGATGTCCCAGTCTGCATTCTAATTGCTCGAGTCTGCTCCTCTGACTTCCTATTGCGTTGTCTAATTCTGTAATTTTATTGTTAATCTTTTGGATTTCTACATGCTGTCTCTCTATGGATTCTTGCAACTTATTAATTTTTCCACTATGTTCTTGAATAATCTTTTTGAGTTCTTCAACAGTTTTATCAGTGTGTTCCTTGGCTTTTTCTGCAGTTTGCCTTATTTCGTTTCTGATGTCTTGAAGCTTTCTGTAAATTAGTTTTTTATATTCTGTATCTGATAATTCCAGGATTGTATCTTCATTTGGGATAGATTTTGATTCTTTTGTTTGGGGGATTGGAGAAGCTGTCATGGTCTGCTTCTTTATGTGGTTTGATATGGACTGCTGTCTCCGAGCCATCACTGGGAAACTAGTTTTTCCAGAAAATCCGCTAAAAAAAAAATGCAGTCAGATCCCTATCAGAGTTCTCCCTCTGGCTCAGGCAATTCGGATGTTAATGAAGCCGCCTGACTGGTACGCTGGCTCCAGGCTCTGAAAACAATCGCTGCTTCTCCGTATTTGTTCGTTCTCCGTCTCTAAGTCTGTGTTTGTTGTTCAGGGTTCGTAGATTGTTATGTATGTGATCGATTCACTTGTTTTTCCGAGTCTTTGTTGCAAGAGGGATCCGAGGTAGCGTCTACCTAGTCCGCCATCTTGGCCCTGCCTCCCTCAAATCTGTTCTTGATATGGTGTGTAAATTCAGGTGAGAGATACTCAAGGTCGTACTTTGGCTCCCATTTACTTGTAATTTTCTTCAGTTTCAGATTGAATTTGTATATGAGCAATTGATGGTCTGTTCCACAGTCGGCCCCCGGCCTCGTTCTCACTGATGATATTGAGCTTTTCCGTTGTCTCTTCCCACAAATGTAGTTGATTTGATTCCTGTGTATTACATCTGGCGAGATCCATGTGTATAGTCGCTGTTTATGTTGGTGAAAAAAGGTATTTGCAATGAAGAAATTGTTGGTGTTGCAAAATTCTACCATTTGCTCTCTGGCATCGTTTCTATCACCAAGGCCATATTTTCCAATTTCCAATCGTCCTGTTTCCAACTTTGGCATTCCAGTCACCAGTAATTATTAGTGCATCCTGATTGCATGTTCAATCAATTTCAGACTGCAGAAGGCAGTAAAAATCTTCAATTTCTTCATCTTTGGCCTTTTTTTTTTTTTTGGCCTTAGTGGTTGGTGTGTAAATTTGAATAATAGTCGTATTAACTGGTCTTCCTTGTAGGCGTATGGAATTATCCTATCACTGCCAGTGTTGTTCTTCAGGATAGATCTTGAAATGTTCGTTTTTCTGATGAATGCAACACCATTTTTCTTCAAGGTGTCATTCCCGGCATGTCCGATTCAGAATGGCCAATGTCAGTCCACTTCAGCTCACTAATGCCTAGGAGATTGTTGTTTATGCATTCCGTTTCATTTTTGATGATTTCCAATTTTCCTAGATTCATACTTCGTACATTCCATGTTCTGATTAATAATGGATGTTTGCAGCAGTTTGTTCTCATTTTGAGTGGTGCCACATCAGCAAATGTAGGTCCCAAAAGCTTGGCTCCATTCATGTCATTAAGGTCAAGTCTACTTTGAGGAGGCAGCTCCTTCCCAGTCATCTTTTGAGCGTCTTGCAACCCGGAGAGTTCATCTTCTGGCACTATATCAGTGTTCTGCTGCTATTCATAAGGTTTTCACTGGCTGATTCTTTTCAGAAGTAGACTGCTGGGTCCTCCTTCCTAGTCTGTCTTAGTCCGGAACCTCAGCTGAAACCTGTCTGCCATGGGTGACCCTACTGGTATTTGAATACTGATGGCCTAGCTTCCAGCATCACAGCAACATGCAAGCCTCCACGGTACAACAAACTGACAGACATATGGGGGTGCATCACTTATACTTACTTTAAAAATATTTTAACATATTATAAAAAAAATGCCAATAGATAATGTATATTAGATATTAGATATGGCTTTAGCTTCTCACATCCAGCTTCATCAACAGATCAACATTTTAAGCCCTTTTATTCCAATACCTTGTCCCCTTCTCATGAAAGTATGTTCCCCTTCTGTGCTCAAGAGACAGTTTATGTTTATTCTCACCTCCCAGGGTAGACCTGGATGCTTGACAGAGAAGTCCTTGACCAATTTACCCAGCTTGGCAGTGCAAGGCAGAAATAACCTAGTTGCCTTTGCAGGTGCTGCATTCTGGGTACATAGTCAGAATAACAGTATGCCAGAGGCCAGTGGAGTTTAGCAAGACACTGGGCTAAGGAGAATGACAGCTCTTCCTTGCCCTTGCCTAAACTCTCAAGGTTGTATTCTGAGCCTACTCTACCTCTTTTCACTTCTCAATCCCCCAAGTCTCTCTTCTGAGATTCTTTGTAGCAGATTTATTTATGTTGGGTTCTCTCTGGCTACATGTTGGGTGAATGATTCCTCTAATGACATGGATAAGAGCTGTACCCTAG
The DNA here is from genome assembly GCF_024166365.1 of Elephas maximus indicus. Classification (NCBI taxonomy): domain Eukaryota; kingdom Metazoa; phylum Chordata; class Mammalia; order Proboscidea; family Elephantidae; genus Elephas; species Elephas maximus. The sequence continues at coordinate 28,552,657 of NC_064845.1, forward strand.
ATTTGGTTAAGAGGTGAAGGGGATTTCTAGAAAGAGATGAAGCTGCTCTCATGATCTGCTTTGGTCTGAAGCTACTTAGGCCTCACTCTACTAGCTTAGGAAAAATGTGTACTTCATGTCATCCAGCCCAATTTATAAGCTTATCTGAGTTATAGTTGGGGCCAGGTAAAGAACGTGCCCAGCTAAAAAGAAAGTGCAGCATTGCTTCACATTTGCCGGCACTGTGCCTAATCTTATTCAGGGACCCCATGGCAAAGGGTAGTTGCCTGTTGATAGAATTTAGGTATCCCTGAGTACCTTGGCCATAATTCCATTGACATACCAATATCACACATCCTTCTAACAGACCTAACAATAGGACAGATAATATTGCTCTTTTTGCCTTGGCTATCAGGAAGCATAAAATTGAGTGACCATCTTAATGCAGCTTCTTGGTAGATTATTTCCCAGCTTTTTTTTAAATCTCATTTATTTGTTGATTAGAGAAATAATAATTAAGTACCTTTTCGATTTTGAATACTTTTTGGTCCTGGGAATACTGTGATGAACAAGCCATGAACAAGGAAGGGGTAGGGGAGACAAACAAATGTTAAAGCGTGATGAATATTGTGAAGGGTAAAATACGGAGAACTGAGAAAATTTAGCAAAGGAGCAAAGGGACTTAATTACTAATTGTCATTTTATGTATTGTTTTATTGAAGTAAAATTTCAGTGCAGTAAAGTACATGGATCCTAAATGTACAATTTAATGAATTTTGACAAAGGTATACAACTGTATAATTAGCACTCTCTCTTAGTTATCTAATGCTGCTTTAACATAAATACCACAAGTGGGTGGCTTTAGTGAAGAGAAATTAATTTTCTCACAGTTTAGGAGGTTGGAAGTCCTTATTCAGGGTGCCGGCTTTAGGGGAAGGCTCTTTCTGTCTGCTGCAAGGGAAAACCCTCCTGACAGCTTCTCTGGCGTTCTTCTCGGCATTCCTTGGAGATCTCCACAGGCATCTTTCTTTCTCCTGTTTCTGCTTGCTTGCTTCTGTGCCTAATCTCCTTTTATATCTCAAAAGTAATTGGCCCAAGACACAGCCTACACTGATATAGCCTCATTAACATACATAACAGAGGAACCCTATTCCCAGATGAAATTACATACACATGTATAACCATTGCTATTGAGTTGGTTCTGACCTATAACGACCCTCTAGGACAGTGCAGAACTGCCCTATAGCATTTCCAAGGCCACATCTCTCTCCCAGGGAGCCGCTGGTAGGTTTGAAGCACTGAACTTCTGGTTAGCAGCCAAACACTTAACCACTGCACCACACACGTATAGGGGTTAGGATTCCAACAGATGTTTTGAGGGATACAATTCAATCCATAACCCACTCATATTAATCTATAGAACATTTCCATCACTCCAGAAAATTTGCTTGTCCCCCTTCCAGTGAATCCCCATAGGGGAACACTGTTCTAGTTTTTTCTTGTGGTAGATTAACTTTGCCCGTTCATAAACTTCATATAAATGAACTTGTACAGTATATACTCTTTTTTATCTAGCTTCTTTTGCTTAACAAAGTTTGTTTCATACATGTTACTGCACGTATTAGTAGTTCATTCTTTTTTATTGTGCGTAGAATTCCATTCTATAAATATGCCACAGTTCTCATGTTCATGGGTGTTTGTATAGTTACTAGTTTGGGGCATTTATGAATAATGCTGCAATAAATATTTTTGCACAAGCCTTGTGGGCATATGTTTTCATTTTTCAAAAATGCTAAGGTAATTAAGTTACTCTCTGTGGGAACAGAATTGCTAAGCCATCGGGTAGATACACGTTTAACCTTCTACGAGACTTCTAGTTGCTCCATATCCTTGCCGACGTTAGATGTTATTGCACTTAAAATTTTTAGCTATCCTAGTGGCTGTGAAATTCTATCTTATTATGGTTTTATATTTTCCTGCTGGTCAGTGATATGCTCATGGACTATTCATTTAACTTATTTGATGAGTAAGGAGCCCTGGTGATGCAATGCTGAAGGGCTTGGCTGCTAACTGAAAGGTTGCCAGTTTAAACTCACCAGCAGCTCCCTGGAAGAACAAACCTGGTGATCTGACAGCAGATAACCACAACAATTTGGAGTACCTGTACCAGTCTTTTGCCTATTTAAAAAATTAGATTGTGTCTTTATCATTCATTTGTAGCAGTTTTTAATATATTCTGAGTGCAAATCCTATGTCATATATATGTATTGCAAGCATTTTCTCCTACTCTGGGGCTTACCTGGTCATTTTTGAAGGTGCCTTTTTATGAGCAGATTTTAGTTTTGATGAAATCCAATATATGTATTTTTTCTTTTCTGTTTTTTTTTGCTTTTTATGTGGTATCTAAGAATTTTTTGCCTACCCCAGGATCACAAGATGGTCTCCTATGTTGTTTCCTGTAAGCTTTATAGTTTCAGCTTTTACATTAGATTTATGGTTCAGCTCTTATTAATTTTTCCATATATTTATCCAGTTGTACCAGCAACATTTATTAAAAAAGACTTTCCCTTCCCCTATTGAATTATTTTAGCATCTTTGTCCAAAATCTGTTGACCATAAATGTCTGGTTCTATGTCTGCACTCCAACCTGTTCCGTTAGTCTGCCTCTCCTTCACCGATACCACACTGTCTCGATCACTGTACCTTTATAGTAAGCCTTGAAATCAGGTAGGATGAGTCTCAAACATTGTCCTTCTTTTTTTCAATTCACTCAGGTCTTCTTTAGTATCTCTGTATTAGTCTGAGTTCTTTAGAGGAGCAAAACCAGTGAAGCATGTATAAAAATGTAGAGAAAGATTTACTTCAAGGAAATGGCTCATGCAATTGTGGAGGCTGGCAAGTCTCAAATCTGTGAGCCTGGCAACAGGCTGAAGACCTCTGCTGGCTCATGTGGTTGCAGGGGCTGACAAACCCCAAATCTGCAGATCAGGCTACAGGCTGGTGGCCTCTGCTGGGAGACCACTGCTGGCTCATGGGGCTGTGGGGGCTAATGAACCCATAATCTGCAGACCAGGCAGCAGGCTGAATACTTCTGCAGGCTTCCATGCCAAGAACCAGAGGTCAGGCAATGAGAGAGAGAGGGCTTTGCCAGAAAGTCCATTGATATACTGGAGGCAGGCCACACCCCCAAGGAAACTCCCTCCTTCAACTCATTGGCTGCTCACATCAGATCCCCAAATGGAAGGCGACTGCACAGTTTCTACCAAATCACTGAGAATCATGGCCTAGCCAAGTTGACCCAACATAGTAGTAACCATCTGTATCTCTCAGCCACATCTTGCAGTTTTTTATGTATAGGACTCGCGTGACTTTTGTTAAATTTATTCCTATTTTATATCTGTGCATATGTATATATAGATACATAACTACTTTAAATGGTATTTTTAAGACTCTATTTTCCAAATGTTTGTTGCCAGAATATAGAAATACAGTTGATTTTGTGTACTGACCTGGTGGTATCCTGTGACTTTGCTAAATACGCTTTTTGGTTCTAGTAGTCGTTTCATAGATTCTTTAGAGTTTTCATGTACATTTTTTTTATCTTGTTGACCGTAAATAAAGACAGCTTTACTTCTTGCCAACCGTTATGCTTTTTTGTTTGTTTGTTTTTCTTGCTTTAATGCATGGCTGAGACCCCAAGGGCAATGTTTGGAAGTGGTGAGAACACACAGATTTGTCTTATTCTGGATTGTAGGGTGAAAGTGTTCAACATTTCCCCATGAAGGAAAACAATAGTTTCAGGTTTTTTGATACTGCTTTTTATCGGATCTGGGAAGCTCTTCTCTGCTCCTGGTTTCAAAATTTTTATCTTGCATGCGCATCGAGTTTTGGCAAATGCCTCAAATGTGCTTGTAATCCTGACTTTTCTGCTTTCTTCTCAATACAGTGACTTACATGGACTAATTTTCAAATATTAAATCTACCTTGCATTTCAGAAACAAATTTCACTTGGTTATATTATCCTTTTTATACGTTGTGAGATTTGACTTGATAATATTTTGTTCAAGATTTTTGTGTCTATCTACCTGAGGGATATTAGTGTGCTATTTTCTTTTCTTTGAATGACCTTGTGAGGTTTTGGTATTAGGGTTCTGCTGGCCATACAACAGTTGGCCAGTGTTGGGAAGTGTGCTTTCCTCCTCTGTTTTCTGAAAGTGTTTGTGTCAGATTGGTATTACTTCTCTCTTGTACAGCCTAGTCCTCAACCAACAACCTAAGGACACCCACCCAAACTCTTTTCCCTCCTCCTCCATCCCCGATTTTCTCCTCTCTGATACCCTGCCCTGCAAATTTTAATTACATCTTCAGTCCTAAAATCTCACCTCTGTCTCTTTAGCATAACAATACATTGCTCTCAGCTTAAATTTCATCTTCCTGCAACATGGTCAGGAAAATGCTGCTAGGCAGAGAGTCAAGGTGAATATGGGACAAAGCTCATATGTTTCCTTTCCCCCAAGGATTATAGTCTTGCATGACCTGTTGAAAATGACTGAAAACTGTTGCCTCATATGTTTTGCCCAGTTTAATACCTATTTAGTGTGGGAGGATAAATCCAATACCAGTTACTGCAAAATGGCTTAGGGTAGACTCTGGAATAAATCTGCCTATCTAGATATAGAGATAGAAATATAACATGTCACTTAAAATACTTTTGAATAGCACAGTATCTCAGACAATACATTTAATCCTGCCATGTAACAGCAGGCCATCAATTAAGGACGTATATACTTTTGTGGAAACTCTGGTGGTATAGTGGTTAAGTGCTATGGCTGCTACCCAAAAGGTTGGCAGTTTGAATCCACCAGGTGCTCCTTGGAAACCCTATGGGGCAGTTCTACTCTGTCCTTTAGGGTCACTAGGGCTTGGAATCGGCTCCACAGCAACAGCTTTGTTTTTTTTTTTTAAATATACATTTACTATCTTTTGCCTTTGCTATTTTCCTATGTATTATTTTTTTCAACATTAGTTTTTTGTCTCATAGTTTGAAGATGGCTGCTGCTGCCGTAGACATTACATCCTCACGTAGCTGGGCAGTAAGCAGGAATAGGCCTCTTTGCCATCTATATTTTAATCAGGGATCAAAATACTTACGATACCTAAAGTCCTCCTAGTAGACTTCACTTTCAGTTTCTCGGTTCAGAACTGGAGCACACCTTCACCAGCCGCTAGCAGAAAGGCAATGGATTTTAAATTTGGCTTAGGGAAATCATGATTCAACCCCTGAGGCAAGCTGGAAGGCCCGCCTTGTCTGTGCATTTTGCTGCCTGGACAAAATTAAGATTTTATAAACTGATAAAGAAGAACAAATGCTTGTTGGGGTTAGCAACCAATAGTGTCTGCCACAATAAGCCCTCTCAACTCAGTTTTAGACTTTTGAGAAACTTATATTACAAATAAACTAATAAAAGAACTCGCTGTGTTCCATATCTTGCTTCACGTACCCAATCATAGAAGACAAACTTCTCCTCCTAAAATGCAGATCTGACCAGGCTACAACTTGGTTCAAAAATTTTGCTGGCTACGTGTCGTTAGAAAACAAACTCCATAACATGGCATTCCATGCCTTTCAGAATTTGGCTTCAGGCTGCCTTTGCAGTATTACCTTTCAATTCAGCTCCTTCTGCATTTGTTAGAAACACAGTTGCCCTTCCTCTGACATGCTGTGTATTCATGTGTCTGTTATTGCAGCACTGCCTTTGCCCTTCTTATTTGCCCTCCAAAATCCACTCATCTTTCAAGGTCCAGCTCAAATACCAGCTCTTCCATGATGCCACCAACAATAGTTCCTGGTGGCAATTAATGTCTGTGATCTCTGCGCTCCTACTCTACTTCCCATTTTCCCTTTCGCCATTGTCCCCCTGTGTTGTCTAGCACAGGGATGACAGATACACAGCACCTGTCTGAGTTTCCTAGTGCTGCTGTAGCACAGATACCACAAGTGTGTGGCAGTAAAGAACAGAAATTTATTTTCTCACCGTTCTAGAGTCTAAAAGTTCAAATCAGGGTCTTGGCTGTATCGATTCATTCTTTATTTGCAGCCCCGGGCATTCCTTGGTTCCTTGGTGTTTCGTGGCTTGTGGATAATCCTCACATGAGCTCTGTCTTTCCCTTTGTGTGTATGTCTCTGTGTCTGGTCTGGTCTTTTTATAACTCAGAAGTGATTAGGTTTAGGACCCACCTACTCAATGCTCTAGTATGACTCAATAACGTAACAAAAGAAAACCCTGATTTCCAAACAGGGTCACAGTCCGTAGGTGCAGAGCCAGGAATTAGCACATATTTTGGGGAACACAATTCAATCCATAACAGCACTGAAGCCAAGGATCCCCATTTGTGAGCCCATGGCAGACATTATTAAAGACATAAAACCCATTGCTGTCGAATCAGTTCTGACTCATAATGAACCTACAGGACAGAGTAGAACTGTCCCATAGTGTTTCCTAGGCCGTAATCTTTATGAAAGAAGACTGCTCTATTTTTCTGCCGCAGAGCAGCTGGTGGGTTCGAACCACAGACCTTTCGGTGAGCAGCTGAATGCTTAACCACTGCACCGCCAGTGTTCCTTATTAAACAATTACAGCGTGATTTCCCACTGAGCCTAAATGTACTTTCAAATACTGTCTCTGGACAGTGCTGCTCCTGACAGTTATACCCAGTCAATTAAATCAAACCTGCATTCCATCTCTGGCTGAATATATGAGTTTGTTCGTAACAAAACATTAATGCTATGGTTGGTTGAAGTGAATGTCACTGCATAGATTCCAAGGGTGGTTTCCACCAAGGTCTAAATTTATGATGCGAGGTAGAAAGTTAAATGATAGCATTGTAGCATGTGAAGTCTCTGATCACACTGAAGAAATTTGTTAGTAAGAGCAGTAATACCTTGCCAGAGGGAGGCCAGGCTCTCAGGCCAATTTTATTTTCTTCTCAAGTAACCAGTCAGGAGACCTTGTTATTTTCTTAGTTTAGAATCCAAGAATCAGATGAAGGTCTCCATCCACTGAGTGTGAGGCCACGCCCTGGGAATCCCATAAGCCAAGGAGAGGAGTGAGAGAACCTCTGAATGTCACATTCCATTTCATTACTGTGGGGCAATATTTCATTAGACATTGCTGTAAGTTTTTCCCCCAGGAACAGCAGGTGTCTCCAACAAATAGAACTCTTTCAGCCCTACAGACGTAATTCTGGCTACTGTTCAGGAGTCAGTTTGGGAAATGACAGTCAGCGGGAGTTTCTTTTTTTAAATATTTTATTGAGCTTTAGATGACGATTACAAAGCAAATGGTTTACCGTTCAAGGATTTGCACACAGAATGTCCCAGGACATCGGTCTCAGGCCCCGCAGTGTGTCAGCACTCTCCGCATCTCTGCCCTGGGGTCCCTGTTACTTATCAGCCGATTTTCCTACCCCTTCCCGCCTTATCATCTTTGCTTTTGGGCACATCTTACCCTTTTGGTCTCCTATAATTAACTGTTCAAAGGAGCTAGTTCCTCTCAGGTGTTATTATTTATTCTGTAGGCCTGTCTATCGCTGAAAGGTGGTCTCTGGGAACGGCTTCAGTTCCATCTTAGCAGGGTGTCTGAGGGCCACAGTCTCGGCAGTTCCTTCAGTCTGTATAAAACCAGTAAGTCTGGTCTTTTTTCTGGGTTTGATTTTTGCTCTACATTTTTCTGCCTCTCTGCCCGGGAACCTCTATTGTGATCCCAGTCAGAGCAGTTGGTAATGGTAGCTGGGCACCATCTAGTTCTTCTTGTCTCATGGTCTTGTCGGCTATGGTTCATGTAGTAGAAGGAGTTTGTTTAAATAGCAGGTTAGTTTTGAATGTTTATCAATTTCTTTGGAACCATTGTAAGTCTATCCTGTCAATTACATTGGCCATTAGGTACATGTTGTTATTTAAATCCAAATTAATTAAAATGAAATAAAATAATAAATTTAGTTCCTCAGCCACACTAGCCACATTTCAAGTGCTCAGTGAGCCACAAATGATTAGTGGATATTATGTGGGACAGAGCAGATAGAGAACATTTCCAGCATTACGGAAAGTTCTAGTGGACAACATTGTTTTAAGGCCTCTTGTAAAAGACTTGACCCCTTTGCCTTATACTTTAGGGTTTTATAGAAGCATGCACGAATTATACTATTTGATATTATCATTATTGACATCATGTAGCTATTATATTTACATTTTCTTCTCCCAAGTATATAATTTTCCCCTCTGTGGCCTTTCTGTTTAATGTCTCATTTGAAAACCATCAAGGAAATATTTATTCCCCATAGTTAGAAGCATGTGTGGTAAGCAATATCCTGTTATTTATCTTCTGTTGTTTCTTTATTGTGGCTGATATCTTCCCTGATACATATGAGGACCTTTTTGCAACCCCTGGCATGCTAAGTTGGTTGTGTCCTGTACAGTTGTTTGAATTTAAATGGCTCACAGTTTTGCGTCACTAGGGAAGATGTAGAGAATTCAATCGTTAAAGGAAGGGACTACTGGGAAATTAATGTGCCTTAAGGCCCCTAACTATTCTATGACATTTTTATTCTTGCTCCTTCTCCCATATTAAATAAAAACTATTGTATACAGAGAGGTGCATTAAAAATAGGTCACACAATTCAATATGGCTAAAGCTTCCACAATAGTTTTAAATGGGGCTCATTTGAAATGACTCCGTCTTGGCTATTCAATATAACCTTTTTTGTTACAGCTCAAAGCCATATGTTTATTTCATTTATTCCTATGAAGACAGGATTAAATGTTTTTCAGAATTTAAAGAAAGGTGACATATGAACAAAGAAAAAATGTATGGTAGGAGTGCATGTGAGACAAAACTTAATCTTTATTTCTATCCATGTAATTGCACAGATTATCTTTCCTTCTAATTTCCTACTGACACCTCTTTGAATATAACATCTGGACTTGGCTATTTAGTATTCACATATTCTCTTCATCCACATGATGCTGACGCTAAAAACGTGGTATATATTTGGAATAAATGAACTAAAAATTTTCCTTTCTAGTTTCAGCTTGTAAAGTGAATCCCTCTTCCATTTGCAAATCTACTTCATTGGATTGTTGTGAGGATTCATTAAAAACATCCAGCATTCCCTTAAAACAGCTCTATTTTCAAAAATTTTATTGTGGTAAAATATATATGACACAAAACTTGGCACTCTGACCATTTTTTAAGAGTCCAGTTCAGTGACATTAATTACATTAACCATGTTGTGCCATCCCCATCACCATGTACTTTTACAACTTTTTCATCACCTGAAACAGAAACTCAGTATTCATTAAGCAATAGCTCCCCATTCCTCCCTCCCCCAGCCCCTAGTGACCACCAGTATATTTTTATTTCAATGTGTTTGCCCGTTCTAAATACTTCATAGAAGTGAGATCATACACCATTTTTGTGTCAGACTTCATTTCACTTAGCACAATGTTTTCAAGGTTCGTTTATGTCACATCATGTATCAGAACTTAATTTTTTATAGCCGAATATTATCCCCTTGCCTAGAGATGTAGATTAATATAGCTCTGTGTTTGGGGAGGAGCCCTTGTGGTGCAGTAGTTAAGACCTATGGCTGCTAACCAAAAGGTTGGCGGTTCAAATCTACCAGTCGCTCCTTGGAAACCTTATGGGGCAGTTGTACTGTATCCTATAGGGTCGCCATGAGTTAGAATTGAATCAACTCCATGGCAGTGGGTTTTTTTTGCAATGGGTGTGTTTGCAGAGGAACCCTGTTGGCACAGTGGTTAAGAGCTCAGTTGCTAACCAGAAGGTTGGCAGTTCGAATCCACCAGCCGCTCCTTAGAAACCCTATAGGGGTGTTCTACTCTGTCCTATAGGGTTGCTATGAATCAGAATTGACCCAGTGGCAATGGATTATGTTTGAGGAAGGAGCCCTGATGATGCAGTGGCTAAAGCACTTGGCTGGTAACCAAAATGTTGAGCGATTCAAAGCTACCAGCCACTCTGTGGGAGAAAAGTTACAGCAGTCTGCTTCTGTAAAGCTGCCTTGAAAACCCTACAGTGAGCTCTGTAGGGTCCTATAGGGTCCTTTAGGGTCGCTATGTATCAGAATTGACTGGACAATAGTGGGTTTGGTTTGCTTTTTTGGCATATGCAGTGATTCCTGATAAGGGGAAGGACTTCTGCCATTTTGTTGTTTGTCTTCTGTGTGTCTTTTACCTGTTTTGTCCTCATTTCTTTCTAAACGGCCATATTTTGTGTTATTAGTTTTTACAGCAAACCATTTTGATTCCCTTCTCATTTCCTTTTGTGTGAATTTTTAAGATATTTTCATTGTGATTACACTTAATATCCTAAATTCATAACAATCTAGTTTTAATTGATACCAATTTAACTTCAATAACAGAAAAATTCTATTCGTATACAGCTTCACCCCCCCTTTATTTTGTTGCCACAAGTTATATTTTTATAAATTATATGTCCAAAAACATAAATTTATAGTTATTTTTAATGCATCTGTCTTCTATGTCACGTGGGACATGACAAGTTTATTAGTGAAAAATACAGTATAAGTGGCCTTTGTAATTACCCATGCACTAATTTCTTCTCGGAATCTTTGATTTCCTTCAGTCTCTTTTGCTCCATACGAGTAGAGACCAATAGCTGTATCTTAGATCGCTGTTTGCAAGCTTTTAAGACCCCAGATACTACTCACCAAACTAGGATGTAGAACATTATCTTTGTGAATGCCAATTGACTGAGTTGTCCCTGGAAACTATGATTCCAAGCCTTCTAATCCAGTAAACCAATTCTGTGAGTTCTTCAGGTATATCTAGGAAGCCTCTGTAATGGTGCCTCCCATATGGTTTGTTATACGTGTGGATATACATGACAACACACAAAGGTATATGTACAGATGCCCACAGATACACCTATACAAGGGCATGCATTTACTCGCATCTGCCTTCCTGTACACGTATGTGCACCTGTATCTCCCTACGTAACCACACACATATCCTTTGGTCATTTTTACTGTTGTTGCAAAGTTGTATATGTTATAGTTTTTACCAAAATTGGCTCTTTTTCTCTAAGTGTACTTCTTAGTGTCTTTATTTAACTTGGTCAAGTTGTGCTGACTTCATCCGTATTTGGGATTGTCTTTCCCATCACGGAAAGTAACAAGTGTCTACTATGTAGAAAGTGATTCCCCTTCCGTCTCCCTCCAGTCCCTGGTGAGCAGCATCAACTTTGCTTTCTGTGTTTATATGTATTCTTGACTTTTTATAATAGTGGGAGCATACAATCTTTGTCTTTTTGTGATTGACTTATTTCACTCAGCATAATGTCCTCCAGATTCATCCACATTGTAAAATGTTACGCAGACTCCTCACGATTCTTCATGGTTGCGCAGTATTCCATTGAATGTATGTACCACAATATGCTTATCCATTTCTCTGTTGATGGGCACTTAGTTGTTTCCATCTGTTCGCTATTGTGAATAACGCTGCAGTGAACATGGATATGCATATGTGTGTTCATGTCAGTGCTCTTATGTCCCTAGGATATATACCTAGGAGTCGGATTGTTAATTATAAGGTATTTCTATTTCTAGCTTTTTGAGGAAGCACCGTACTGTTTTCTATAGTGCTTTTACTGTTTTAAAATCCCACCAGCAGTGTATAAAAGTTCCGATCCCCACAACCTCATCAGCATTTGTTGTTTTCTGTTTTTTTGATCATTGCCATTTTTGCAGGGGTTTGATGGTATCTCATTGTAGTTTTGATTGACATCCCTTTAATGGCTAATGATCATGAACATCTTTTCATGTATTTGTCGGCTGCCTAAATACGCTCTTTGGAAGTATCTGTTCATGTCCTTTGCCCATTTTTTGAATGGATTATTTGTCTTCTTGTTGTTGAGTCATTGAAGTTTTCTATATATTTTAGAGATTAGACCCTTATCAGATATGTTGTTGCCAAAGATTTTTTTCTCAGCCAATAAACTTTCTCTTTACTCTCTTAGTAAAGTCTTTTGATGAACATAAATATTTAATATTTATATGGTCCCATTTATGTAATTTATCTTCTGTCATTTGTGCATTTGTGATTTTGTTTGATGGGCTATTTATGCCAAAAATGAGGTCCCCTGGTGTCTTAGGCTGGATTCTCTGGAGAAGCAAAATCAGTAAAGCCTAATAAATATATACAGAGAGAGACAGAGAGATTTATATCAAAGAAATGGCTCACAGCATTGTAGAGGCTGGAATGTCCCACATCCGTGGATCAGGATAGAGGCTTCTCCTGATTCACGTAGCTGCAGGGGCCGGCAAACCCGAGATCGACAGGCTGTAGAGCAGGGCTCTTGTTCATGGGATGTGAAGATTGATGAAGCCCAAGATCAGCAGGTAAGCTGCTAGCTCAAGTCCCAAGAAACGGAGGTCGGGTGAACAGGAGGCAGCTGCACGATCCAGAGCAGGCAGTAGCCAGAATGAACACTTAGGTTCCGATGCAGGCCACAAGCCCAAGGAAACCCCGTTTCAACTGACTGACTACTCACAGCAGATCCCATAATGGGGGTGATCACATATAAACACCAAGAACCATGGCCCAGCCAAGTGGACCTTCAATTTTAACCATCACACCCAGTTTTGACCCTGTGTTATCCTCCAGGAACTTTACGGTTTTAGCTTTAACACTTAGGTCTTTTATCCATTTTGAGTTGCTTTTTGTGCATGATGTGAGGTGTGGGTCCGGATTCATTTTTCTACATATGGATATCCAGTTTTGCCAGCACGATTTGTTAAAGAGATTGTTTCTTCCTCATTGATTGGACTTTGACCCTTTGCCAAAGATCAGCTGCCCACAGATAGATGGATTTATTTCTGAGTTCTGAATTGTATTCCATTGGTCTGTGTGTCTGTCATTGAACCAATATTAGGGTGTTCTGATTACTGTGGCTGTGTAGTAAGTTTTAAGAGCTGGAAGTGTGAGGAGTCCTACTTTATTCTTCTTCTTAATACTGCTTTAGCTATTCGGGTCCTCCTTCCTTTCCATATAAAGCTGGAGATTAGTTTTTCCATTTCATTAAAGATTGTTTTTGGGATTTGGATCAGAGTCGCATTATTTTGGTAGCATTGACATTTTCACAATGTTAAGTCTTCCAGTCCATGACCATAGAATGTTCTTCCATTTATGTAGATCTCTTTTAGTTTCTTGCAGTACTGTTTTATAGTTTTTCTTGTATAAGTCTTTTACATCCCTGGTTAGGTTTCTTCCTAGATATTTTCTCCTTTTGGGGGCTATTGCAAATGGTACTGTTTTCTTGATTTCCTTTTCAGAGTCCTTCTTGTTAGTGTAGAGGAAGCCAACTGATTTTTGTGTGTTGCTTTTGTACTCTGTCAATTTTATGAATCCTTCTATTAGATCCAGTGACTTTCTTGTGGAATGTCTGGGATTTTCTATGTATAGGATCATGTCGGAAACCCTGGTGGCATAGTGTTTAAAGCTACGGCTGCTAACCAAAAGGTCAGCAGTTCAAATCCACCAGGTGCTCCTTGGAAACTCTATGTGGCAGTTCTACTCTGTCCTATAGGATCACTATGAGTTAGAATCGACTCGACAGCAGTGGGTTTTTTTGTTTTAGGATCATGGCATCTGTGAATAAGCATGGTTTTACTTCTTCCTTTCTAATTTGGATAAACTTTATTTCCCTTTCTTGCATTATTGCTCTAGCTAGGACTTCCAGTACAATATTGAATAAGAGTTGTGATAAAGGGAATCCTTTTCACTTTCCCATTCTCAAAGGGAATGTTCTCAATCGTTCTTGGTTGAGAATAATGTTGGCTGTTGGTTTTTTATATGTGCCCTTAATTATGTGGAGGAATTTCCCTTCTATTCCTATTTTGTTGAGAGCTTTTATCAGGAAAGGGTGTTGGATTTTATCAGAAGCCTTTTCTGCGTCAATTGAGATGATGATATGATTCTTTCATTTGTTTTATTTATGTGATGAATTACATTGATTGATTTTCTAATGTTGAACCATTCTTGCATCCCTGGTATGATTCCCACTTGATCATGACATATTATGTTTTTGATGTGCTGATGAATTCAGTTGGCTAGAATTTATTTTTCTTTTTTATTATACTTTAGGTGAAGGTTGACAGAATAAGCAAGTTTCTCATCAAACAGTACACACATTGTTCTTAGGTGAAGGTTTACAGAACAAACTAGTTTCTCATCAAACAGTTAGTACACACATTGTCCTATAACATTGGTTAACAACCCCACAACATGTCAGCACTCTTTGTTCTGAACCATGGGTTCGCTATTACCAGCTTTCCTGTTCCCTCCTGCCTCCCAGTCCCTGCCCCAGGGTTGGTGCACCCCTTTAGTCTTATTTTGTTTCATGGGGCTGTTTAATCTTTGGTGAAGGGTTAACTTCAGGAGTGACATCATTACTGAGTTGACAGGGTATCCGGGGACCATACTCTCAGTGTTTCTCCAGTCTCTGTCAGGCCATCATGTCTGGTCTTTCTTCTTGAGTTAGAATTTTGCTCTACATTTTCCTCGAGCTCTGTCTGGGACCCTCTATTGTGATCCCTGTCAAAGCAGTCAGTGGTGGTAGCCAGGCAGCATCTCATTATACTGGACTCAGTGTGGTGGAGGCCACGGTAGATGTGGTCCATTAGCCGTTCCAAGTAAACTTTCCCTTGTATCTTTATTTTTCTTCTTTATTCCTTGCTCCTGAAGGGGTGAGACCAGTAGAGTATCCTAAATGGCTGCTCACGGGCTCTTAAGACCCCAGATGCTACTCATTAAATAGAATGTAGAACATTTTCTTTATAAACTATGTTGTTTATGCCAATTGAAGTAGATATTCCCCAAGGTCATGGTCCCCACAGCTCTTAGCCCAGCAGTTAGGTCCCTCGGGGAGTCTGGATGTGTCTATGGACCTACAATGACCTTACCTTATACAGGTTGTGCTGGCTTCCCCAGTACTGTGTACTGTATTACCCTTCACCAAAGTTTGCACTTATCTATTGTCTATTAAGTGTTTTTCCATCCCCACCCCTCCCCTCCATCATAACCAACAAAGATTGTTTCTTTTTGTGTGTAAACCTTTTTGTTTTGTGGTTTCCTACAATCTTTGTCCTTTTGTGATTGACTTATTTCACTCAGCACAATGCCCTTCAGATCCATCCATGTTATGAGAGAGTTCGCAGATTCATCGTTGTTCTTTATCGTTGTGTAATACTCCGTTGTGTGTATGTACCACAGTTTATCGATTCACCTGTTGATGTTCATCTAGGTTGTTTCCATCTTTTTCGTATTGTGAACAGTGCTGCAGTGAACATGGTTGTGCATATGTGTATTCATGTGATGACTCTTATTTCTCTAGGATATATTCCTAGTAGTGGGATTCCTGGATCATACGGTATTTCTATATCTAGCTTTCTAAGGAAGCGCCATATTGTTTTCCAAAATGGTTGTATCATTTTGCATTCCGACCAGCAGTGCACAAGAGCTCTGATCTCCGTGCAGCCTCTCCAACATTTGTTATTACCTGTTTCATTAATTTATGCCAGTAATGCCGGGGTGAGATGGTATCTCGTTCTGGTTTTGCTTGGTGTATCTATAATGTCTAGAGATCATGAGCATTTCCTCATGCATCTCTTGGCCCCTTGAATATCTTCTTTGGTGAAGTGTGTGCTCATGTCCTTTGCCCGTTTTTTAATTGGTTTGTATTTTTGTTGTAGAGGTGTTGGATTTTCTTGTTGATTTTTCAAATTAGACCTTTGTCTGATTTGTGATAGCCAAAAATCATTTCCCAGTCTGTAGGTTCTTTTTACTCTTTTGGTGAAGTCTTTTGATGAGCATAAGTGTTTAATTTTTAGAAGGTCCCAGTTATCTGGCTTATCCTCTGGAGCTTGTGTGTTGTTGGTTGTGGTTTGTATCCTGTTGATGACGTGTATTAGGGCCTGTATGAACTTCATGGTTTTTGGCTTTATATTTAGGTCTTTGATCCATTTTGAGTTAGTTTTTGAATATGGTGTGAGGTATGGATACTGTTTCTTTTTGCAAGTGGACATCCAGTTTTGCAAGCAGCATTTGTTAAAAAGTCTGTCTTTCCCCCATTTGATGGACTTTGGACCCTTGTTGAACATCAGGTGACCGTAGGTGGATGGATTTGCATCTGAGTTCTCAATTATGTTCCATCGGTCAATGTTCTGTCATTGTACCAGTACCAGGCTGTTTTGACTACTGTAGCTGTATAGTAGGTTCTGAGGTCAGGTAGTGCAAGTCCTCCTACTTTATTCTTCTTTTTTAATAGTGATTTACTTATCTGGGGCTTCTTCCTTTTCCATATAAAGTTCATGATAAGTTTTTCCATCTCTTTAAAGAATGTTGTTGGTATTTGGATTGGTATTGCAATGTATATGTAAATCGCTTTGGGAAGAATTGTCATTTTCACCATGTTGAGTCTACCTATCCATGAGCATGGTATGTTTTTCCATTTATGTAGATTTCTTGTTTTCTTGCAGTAGTGCTTTATAGTTTTCTTTGTATAGGTCTTTTACATCCAAACATTTGATTTTTTTAAGGGCTATTACAAATGATACTGTTTTCCTGATTTCCTTTCCATTGTTGTCTTTATGGATGTATAGAAATCCTACTGATTTTTGTTTTTTTTATCTTGTATCCTGCTGCTCTGCTGAATCTTTGTATTAGTTCCAGTAGTTTTCTCATGGAGTCTTTTGGGTTTTCTATATATAGTATTATATGATCTGCAAATAGGGAGAGTTTAATTTCTTCATTGCCAATTTGGATGCCCTTTATTTTTGTTTCTTGCCTTATTGCTCTAGCTAGGACTTCTAATACAATGTTAAATAGGAGTGGTGATACAGGGCATCCTTGTCTTGTCCTGTTCTGAAGGGGAATGTTTTCAGCCTCTCCCTATTAAGAATGATGTTTGCTGTTGGTTTTGTGTATATGCCCTTTATTATGTTGAAAATTTTCCTTCCATACCTATTTTATTGAGAGTTTTTATCAGGAATGTGTGTTGGACTTTGTTGAATGCCTTTTCTGCATTGATTGAGATGGTCATGTGATTCTTTCTGTTTATGTGGTGGATTACATTGATTGATTTTCTACTGTTGAACCATCCTTGCACACCTGGTATGAATCCTAATTGGTTGTGGTGTATTATTTTTTTGATGTGATGCTGATTTCTATGGGCTAGAATTTTGGTGAGAATTTTTGTGTCTATATTCATGAGATACATTGGTGTGTAATTTTTTTTTTTTTGGTGTCTTTGTGGGTGTGCCTGGTTTTGGTATCAGGGTTATGCTGGCTTTGTAGTATGAATTTGGGAGTATCACTTCCTTTTCTGTATTCTGAAATAGTTTGGGTAGTACTGGTGTGAGCTCTTCTCTGAATATTTGGTAGAATTCTCCAGTAAAGCCATCTCGGCCAAGGCATTTTTTTGTCAGCAGGTTTTTTTTTGTTGTTTTTTTTGTTTTTTTTGCCTTTTCAATCCCTTATTATGTGTCTGTTCAAATTTTCAACATCATTTTGTGTTAGTTTGAGGAGGAAGTGTGTTTCTAGAAATTATGTCCATTTCCTCTAGGTTTTCAAATTTGTTGGAGTATAGTTTTTCATAATACTGTGTTATGATCCTTTCTATTTCAGTTGGGTCTGTTGTAATGTACTCTATTTCATTTCTTATTTGGGTTATTTCCCTCCTGTCCTGTTTTTCTTTTGTCAGTTTGGCCAGTGGTTTGTCGATTTTGTTGATCCTTTCAGAGAACCAACTTTTGATTTTCTTAATTCTTTCTATTCTTTTCCTATTTTCTATTTCATTTATTTCTGGTCTGATCTTTATTACTCCCTTTCTTCTGGTGTCTGTGGGCTTTTTTTTTTTCTGTTTGTTCAAGTTGTGTAGTTAATTTTTGATTTTTTTTTTTTTTTGGATGTGTGCATCTATTGCTGTAAATTGACCTATGAGGACTGTCTTTGGTGTGTCCCAAAGGTTTTGGTATGATATGTTTTCATTCTCATTTAATTCTAGGAATTTTTTGATTCCATCTCTGATTTCTTCTATCGCCTAGTAGTTTTTAAGAATGGTATTATTCACTTTCCATGTAACTGATTTTTTTTTTCCTTAGTAATCCTGTTGTTAATTTTACTTTGATGGCATTGTGGTCAGAGAAGACAGTTTGCTTTAGATTTTGTTGAGGGTTGCTCTGTGGCCTACAATGTGGCCTATTCTGGAGAATGTCCCATGTGCATTGGAAAAGAATGTGTACTTTGCAGCTGTTGGGTGGAGTGTTCAAAATATGTCTGTGAGGGCAAGTTGGCTGATTGTGCTCTTTAGCTCTTCTATATCTCTGTTGAGTTTCTTTCTAGATGTTCTGTCTGGTGTGTTGAAGTCTCCCACTCTTATTGTGGAACTGTCAGTTTCTCTTTTCATTGCTCTTAGTGTTTGTTTTATGTCTTTTGGAGCCCTGTCATTGGGTGCATAGGTTTTTATTGTAGTTAAGCCTTCATGATGAATTGTCCCTTTAATCATTATATAGTTGTTGGTTGGCTAGAATTTTGTTGAGAGTTTTTGCATCTATATTCATAAGGACTCTTGGTCTGTAATTTTCCTTGTTAACAGTGTCTTTGCCTGGCTTTGGTATGAGGATATTGCTGGCTTCATAGCATGAATTAGGGACTATTCCTTCCTTTTCTATGCCCTGGAATAGTTTGAGTAGAATTGGTGTCAACTCTTCTCTGAATGTTTGATAGAATTTTCCAGTGAATCTGACTTGGCTGGGCCTTTTTGTTGTTGTTGTTTTTTATGACATATTCAATTTCTTCTTTTGTTATTGGCCTGTTAAAATTTTCTACCTCTTTTGAGTTAGTTTAGCTGGGTGGTGTGTTTCTAGAAATTAGTCCATTACTTTTGGGTTTTCGGATTTGTTGGAATATTATTTTTCATAATATTCTCTTATGATCCTTTTTACCTCAGTTGGTACTGTTGTAATATCACCCATCTTATTTCTTAGTTTGATTATTTCCATCTTCTGATTTTTTTTTCCTTTTTCAGTTTTGGCCAGTGGTTTTTCAGTTTTATTGAACCTCTCAAAGAACCAACTTCTAGTCTTGTTGATTCTTTCTATTTTTTGTTTTGTTTTCTGTTTCATTCTTTTCTGCTCTGATTTTTATTACTGTTTTTGTTCTGTTGAATGGGGACTCCTTTTGCTGCTTCTTTTCTATTTGTTTGAGTTGTAGAGTTAAACTATTGATTTTGGTCCTTTCTTTTTTATTGATGCATACATACTCTGACCAATGCTTTTGCTGTATCCTAAAAGTTTTTGTTGTGTTTTCGTTCTCATTTTTGTTATTGTACTTTAGATGAAGGTTTACAGAGCAAACTAGTTTCTCATTATACAATAAGTACACATATTTTTTTGTGACATTGTTTGCCACCCTCACAACATATCAACAGTCTCCCCTTCTCCACCTTGGGTTCCCCATTACCAACTTCCCTGTCCCCTTCTGCCTTCTAGTCCTTACCCCTGGACTGGTGTGCCAAATTAGTCTCATTTTCTTTTATGGGCCTGTCTAATCTTTGGCTGAAGTGTGAACCTCAGGAATAAATTCAGTACTAAATGTGCCTGGGGACCATAGTCTCATGGTTTCTCCAGTGTCTGTCAGATCAGTAAGCCTGGTCTTTTTTTGGAGTTAGAATTCTGTTCTACATTTTTCTCCAGATCTGTCCAGGACCCTCTAATGTGATTCCTGTCAGAGCAGTTGGTGGTGGTAGCTGGGCACCATCTAGTTGTGCTGGACTCAGTCTCATGGAGGCTGTGGTAGTTGTTTTCCATTAGTCCTTTGGACTTATCTTTCCTTTGTGTCTTTGGTTTTCTTCATTCTCCCTT
Source organism: Elephas maximus indicus (assembly GCF_024166365.1). NCBI lineage: Eukaryota > Metazoa > Chordata > Mammalia > Proboscidea > Elephantidae > Elephas > Elephas maximus. The sequence continues at coordinate 28,572,595 of NC_064845.1, forward strand.
GCTCCAGATGGAGTGGAGCAAGTGGGATATCTTAGATGGATGCTCACAAGCTTTGAAGACCCCAGACACTACTCATGAAGTAGAATGTAGACTATTTTCTTTGTAAAATATGTTGTGCTAATTGAGGTAGATGTCCCCTGAGACCATAGTCCCCAGCCCTCAGCCCAGTAATTTGGTCCCTCAGGGAGTTTGGCTGTGTCTATGAAGCTTCCATGACCTTGCCCTGATTAAGTAGAGGTGACATCCCCAGTATTGTGTACTGTCTTACCCTTCGCTAAAGTTACCACTTATTTATTGTCTAGTTAGTGTTTTTCCATACTGACTCTTCCCCTCCCTAGTAACCATCAGAGATTGTTTGTTTGTGTTTGTAAACCTTTTCGTGAGTTTTTATAATAGTGGTCGCATGGAATATTTGTCCTTTTGTGACTGACTGATTTCACTCAGCATAATACCCTCCAGATTCATCCATGTTGTGAGGTGTTTTGCAGATTCATCGTTGTTCTTTATCGTTGGGTAGTATTCCACTGTGTGTATGTACCATAGTTTGTTTATCCATTCATCTGTTGATGGGCACTTAGGTTGTTTCCGTCTTTTAGCTATTAGGAATAATGCTGCAGTGAACATGGATGTATGGATGTGCATCTGTCTATTTGTGTGATGGCTCTTTTTTCTCTAGGATATATTCCTAGGAGTGAGAGTGCTAGGATGTGTGGCATTTCTATTTCTAGCTTTTTAAGGAATCCCCATATTTTCCAAAATCGTTATACTATTTTATGTTCCCACTAGCAATGAATAAGAGTTCCAAGCTCCCTGCATCCTCTCCGTTATTTATTTATTTATTTATTTTTTTATTGACAGAAATGTCAGGGTGAGATGGTATCTCATTGTAGTTTTGATTTCCATTTCTCTAATGGCTTTTTTTTTTTTTTAATGGCTAGTGAGTGTGAGCATTTCCTCATGTGTCTGTTAGCTGCCTGAGTATCTTCTTTGGTGAAGTGTGTGTTCATATCCTTTGCCCATTTTTAAATTGAATTGTTTGTCTTTTTGTTGTAGAGGTGTTGGATTTTCCTATAGATTTTCGAGATGAGATCTTTGTAGGATTTGTCATAGCCAAAACCTTTTTCCCAGTCTGTAGGCTGTCCTTTTACTCTTTTGGTGAAATCTTTTTATTATTACCATTTTTTCTTATTGTGCTTTAGGTGAAAGTTTACAGCTCAAGTCAATTTCTCATTCAAAAATTTGTACACTTATTGTTTTTGACATTGGCTGCTGTCCTGACAATGTGACAGCACCCTCTGTCTTTCTAGCCTGGGTTCCCTGTGTCCATTTGTCCAGTTCCTGTCCGTTCTGGCCTTCTTGTCTTGCTTTTTGACAGGAGCTGCCCATTTGGTCTCGTATATCTGATTGAACTAAGCAGCGTGTTCCTCACATGTATTGTTTTTTGTTTCATAGCCCTGTCCATTCTTTGTCTGAAGAATAGGCTTTGGGGATGGTTTCAGTTCTGGGATACAGAGCATCCGGGGGCCCTAGTTTCTGGGTTCCTACAGTCTCTGTCAGATGGTTAAGTCTGGTCTTTTTACATGAATTTGAATTCTGTTTTACATTTTTCTCCTGCTCTGTCCAAAGACCCTCTGTTATGTTTCCTATCAGGGTGGTCGTTGGTGGTAGTCAAGCACCATCTAGTTCTTCAGGTCTCAGGCTGGTGAAATCTTTGGTTCATTTGGTCCTTTAGTCCTTTGGGCTAATATTTTCCCTGCGTCTTTGGTTTCCTTCATTCTCTTTTGCTATGAGTGGGATGGGACCAATCAGTGGATTTTAGATGGCCGCTCACAAGCTTTAAGACCGCAGATGCTACTCACCAAAGTGTGATGTTGAACATTTTTATTTATAAAGTATTATGGCAGTTGACCCAGATGTCCCCCAAAACTATGATCCCCAGACCCCACTCCAAGCTGCTCTGTCCCTCAAAGTGGATGTGTCTAGGAAACTTCTTTACTTTTGTTTTGGTCCAGTTGTGCTGACTTCCTCTTTATTGTGTGTTGTCCTTCCCCTCATCGAAGTTGATCCCTGTCTACTATCTAGTTAGCAGTTTCCCCTACCCCTTCCTCCCCACCCTTGTAGCCGTCAGAGAATCCTTTTTTCTATTTAAATGTTTTCTTGAGTTCTTATAATAATGGTCTCATATAATATTTGTTCTTTTGTGACTGAGTTATTTCACTCAGCATAATGCCTTTCAGATTCATCCATGTTGTGAGGTATTTCACGGATTCATCGTTGTTACTTATCGCTGATAATATTCCATTGTATGTACCATAATTTCTTTATTTATTCTTTTAATGACGGGCATTTAGGTTGTTTCTATCTTTTTGGTATTGTGAATAGTGCCACAGTGAACATGGATGTGCAAATGTCTATTCATGTGACAGCTCTTATTTAGCGAACCGAAGATAGGCAGGTCAAAGAGCAGGGCTTTTGCTCACAGGTTGTGAAGGCTGATGAATCCCAAGATGGGCAGATAAGTTGCTAGCTTAAGTCCCAAGAACCAGAGGTCAGATGAACGCGAGGTGGGTGTAGGGTCCAGAACCAGCCAAAAACCTTGGTGAGGCAAGCAGGGAGGAAGTAGGCATCGGAGGGAGGAGTGATGAAGGCTCAGAAGGCAGTGAACTGCCACATGCCCTGCACCCACTGATACCACTCAGCAGATTCCATCACGGGGGTGATTACATACCAAATTTCAACAGGGAATTGATCACAACGCTATAGAATTGCCAAAACACTGATAATCATGGCCCACCCACAGTTGACACGCCACTATCACAGTCCAGTGCTTGTCAACTTGGCACTAGTACACATCTTCCCAAACCATACAAAATCTCTGAATAAAGACAATTACAGAGTCACACCTGCACCTAACATGAAACAACTAACACACGTCCATCCAAAAACACACTAGCCCTGTTTACGTCTTGTATATTATAAGTGAAGAAGACAAAAATATTTGCTGCACACAGAGAAAGCAGAAATACTCATAACAATTACAGTCCTTGTTTCTGCAACTGGTCACATGGCTGTAATTGGTATTTAGAACTACCTTCTACCACCACGCATTCCATATTCCCTTTACCTTCAGCAAGCGCCTCAGCAGGTCATGGTTTTTGCCTGGTGGGATGACCCAAACCTTCATTCCTGAAGGTTCTGGGCCATTAGTAGTCATGTCAGAATTAGGTTGCTGTAGTTTTCCATTGACTTTAATCACAGGGCATGGTAGTACTAAGAGATGCCCTAAGGGATCTCCTGAATTCCAGGTGTAGTCTTCTTTTCTTCCATTATGTAATATCAATCCAATTTCTTCTTGGTAATCAGAATCAGTCACATCAGCCAGTATGGTAACTCTCTTCCTTGCCTGTTGATCCAGAGGCATAAGGAGCCCAAAGTGGCCAGGTGGCATTCTTAGATTCCAGTTCAGTGGAATCAGTGATGTGTCTACAGATGGGAGCATCCCTCCCTTTGGAACTAAGACCTCTAGACCTGCAAAGCATAAGGTTGCAGAGATAGGAAGCAAAAATCTTATGAGTGGATCACTAGGGGTAATAGTGAGTGGTGCCACTTCCATTTCTACCCCTTGATTCCTGGACCCATGAATTCTGGTTACGGGAGAAACAGCATCATATATTGGACTCTGGTTTGGAGCATATGGAGCCTCCTGGACAACACTGCCTCAAACCTGCAAGGTATTGCCACCCGCCTAGCACTGTAATTGTGACTTTAGGAGGCCATTCCATTGTTCTATCAAACCAGCTTCTTCGGAATGATGGGGAACATGGTAAGATTAGTGAATTCCATGAGCGTGGGCCTACTGTGCTTCATTTGCTGTAAAGTCAGTCTCTTGATCAGGGAGAAGGCTGTATCTGATACCACAGTGGTGAGTAAGACATTGTGCAAGTTCACGGAGTAGTTTTGGCAGAAGCATTGCATATTGGGAAGGCAAATCCTTATCCAGAATAAGTGTCTATTCCATTAAGAAGAAAGCACTGCCTTTTCCATGATGGAGGTAGTCCAATGTAATCAACTTGCCACCAGGTTCTTGGCTGATCACTTCAAGGGATGGTGCCATATCGGGGGCTCAGTGTTGGCCTGTGCTGCTGGTAGATTGGATGCTCAGCAGTGGCTGTAGCCAAGTCAGCCTTGGTGAGTAGAAGTCCATGTTGTTGGTTCCACGCATAACCTCCATCCTTGCCACCAGTGCCACTTTGTTCATGAGCCCATAACAATGACGGGAGTAGCTGGGGAAAGAGATGACTGGTTTCCATGGAACACATCATCCTATCCGTTTGATTTTTAAAATAACCCCCTGTTGAGGCCACCCTTTGGTGAGCATTCACATGAGACACAAATATCTTCACTTCTTCGTCCCATTCAGAGAGGACTATCCACATACCTCTTCCCCGTAAATCCTGGTCTCACAATTTTCCAATCATGTTCCTTCCAATTCCCTGATCATCCAGCCAAAGCATTGGCCACAGCCCGTAAATCAGTATACAGTGTCACATCTGGCCGTTTCTCCTTCCAAACCGAGTGAACAACCAGGTGCAGTGCTTGAAGTTCTGCCCATTGGGAGGATTTCCCTTCAGCACTGCCCTTTAGGGAGGTCCCAGAAAGGGGGTGTAGTGCTGCCACTGTTCACTTCTGAGTGGTGTCTGCATATTGCACAGACTCACCTGTAAACCAGGCACAAGTTTCTCTTTTTCATTCAACTGATCAGAAGGAACTCCCCATGAGGCCGTAGGTGCAGACTGGGAGATGGAAGGTAGTGTGATAGGAATAGAGACTGTGGGCATTTGGGCTATTTCATCATGCAACTTACTCCTGCTTTCAAGTCCTGCTTGGGCCCAATCTTGTATATACTGTTTCCATTTAATGATGGAGTGCTGCTGTGTGTATCCAACTTTATGGTTCTGTGGGTCATACGCCACCCAGTTCAAGATGGGCAGCTCAGCCTGTATGGTGACTTGGTGGCCCCTGGTTAAGTGTTCAGTTTCTACTAAGACTTAGTAAGAAGCCGAAAGCTGTTTCTCAAAAGGAGAATAATTATCTGCAGAGGATGGCAGGGCTTTGCTCCAAATCCTCAGGGCCTGTGTGGTGGTTCACCAGTAGGGGCTTGCTAAAGACTCCAGACAGAATCTCTGTTTGCCACTGACAGTTGAAGCACCATTGCATCAGCTGGATCATACGGTCCAAGTGGCAGAGCGGCTTGCACAGCAGCCTGAACCTGTTGCAGAGCCTTCTCTTGTTTTGGGCCCCATTCAAAACTAGCAGCTTTTCCAGTCACTTGATAAATAGGCTGGAGTAGCATGCCTAAATGATAGATATGTTGTTTCCAAATTCCAAAGAGACACACTAGGCATTGTGCCTCCTTTTTAATTGTGGGAGCGACCAGATGCAATAACTTACCCTTCACTTTAGAAGAAATATCTCGACGGGCCCCATACTGCTGGACCCCTAAAAATTTCATTTAGATAGTAGGTGCCTGAATTTTTATGGGATTAGTTTACCACCCTCTAGCAGCCAAATGTTTTACTAATAAGTCCAAAGTCATTGATACTTCTTCCTTACTAGGTGCAATCAGCATAATATCATCCATTTAGTGGACCAGTGTGACATCTTTCCAGAGGGCAAGGCAAGCAAGGTCCCTGCGGACTAAATTATGACACAGGGCTAGAAAAGTCATGGAGCGCTGAGGCAGGCAACTGAGGGTGCACTGCTGGCCTTGCCAGCTGGAAGCAAACTTCTGATGGTCCTTCCAAACAGGCATGGAGAAAAAGGCATTAGCCAGGTCAATAGCTGCACACGAGTTACCAGGACAAGTATTAATTTGCTCAAGCAATGAAACTACATCTGGAACAGCATCTGCAATTGGAGTCACAACCTGGTTAGGTTTTTGATAATCTACTGTCATTCTCCAAGGGCCATCTGTTTTTTGCACAGGCCAAATAGGCGAGTTGAATGGGGGATGTGGTGAGACTCACCACCCCTGCATCCTTCAAGTCCTTGATGGTGGCAGTAATGTCTGCATTTCCTCCCGGAATGCAGTATTGCTTTTGGTTTACTATTTTCCTAGGTAGGGGTAGTCATAATGGCTTCCACTTGGCTTTTCTTACCAAAATACCCCTTTCTTCATTTGCTGGGGATTCAGTGTGGGGCTTCTGCAGGCTGTTGAGTATATCTATTCCAATACTGTCTTCTGGAACTGGGAAAATCACTATGGGGAGATTTGGGGACCCAGTGGACCTACCGTGAAACAAACATGAGCCAACACTCCATTAATAAACTGACCTCTGTATGTTCCCACCCTGACTGATGGGCTACAATGCTGTTTTGGGTCTCCTGAAATCAGTGTCAGTTCAGAGCTAGTATCTAGTATTCCCCAAAAAGTCTGATTATTTTCTTTTCTCCAGTGAAAAGTCACTCTCATAAAAGGTTGTCGATTCCTTTGGGGAAGGCTAGGAGAGAGATTAACAGTATAAATTTTTGGCAGTCTTTCCTCATGGGGACCTGGCCTTCCCTTCATTGAAGGGATTGTGGATATTCAAATTGGCTCAAGCGTGGGAGTTGACTGAGTGCAATTTGAGTTAGGCTGCTGTTCACCTGACCTAGAATTCATCCGTTTGTACAGATCAAGTATATATTTAGTAGATTGCCTATCTCTTTCACTCCTAGGGACACCATGAGTTAGTAGTCGTAAGTGCATATGAGTCAGACTGTTCTGATTACTGCTTTGATTCTGCTGTCTGTTACTGTAACCACGCCCACCTTGTCTTTGTCCACTTTGTCAATTCAGTGCAACCACTTGGCTCCCACTATTACAGGGTCCAGTCAGCCCCATTGTGTTTAGCTGTCTTAATTCAGTTAGGGCAGTTCCCACTGTCAAATCTGACTTACATAAAATAGCAATCACAGCAGTCTTCAAGGATGCGGGATTTCCCTTCACAAATTTGTTCCTCATAGTTGTGGTAAAAGTGTGTTCTCTGGGCATCCATGAGTGGGTGTGTAGGTTTAACCTGATAAATCCACCTTAGTATGCCAATTTCCCTAAGCCTTTGAATACCTTCTTGTACAGTATACCAAGGAAGGTCTGATACTTCAGCTTGATTTAGTGCAGGCCACTGGGTAATGCATGCTTCAGCAACCCAACCAAAGGAACTATTAGATCTTTTCCTGTCTTCTCAAGCTAAAACACTGAATGGAGAATGTGTGCTTAGCGGACCCATATCAATAAACTCAGACTGATCCATCATTATGTTCCTTGCAGCATTATCCTGCACCCTTAATAACCATTCCCACACCTATTGCCCTGGTTCCTATTTGTACATATTAGAAAAGTCAAGCAGTTCTGTTGGAGTGTAGCATACCTCCTCCTGGGTCACAGTTTGTACTTCACCTTTTTGGGGCTCTCTGGGACTTAAATCTAGTTATAGGTCTAGAAGCCAGAATCAGTAGTGTGGAATTGTTTTGAGAACATTCAGTATTGTGTTATATAAAGCACCTGCCTCAGATGATGCCCCAGGCAATGACTTAGGCAAGGGCTCTTTAGAGGCACCTGGGCTAGGGCTAATCTCATTAGATGGAAGAGGAGAGGATAATGGTTTTACTGGGCAGAGTGGTGTAGCAGACACACATGACGTCATCTCTTCAGATGGAAGTGGTTCTATAGGAAGGTGTGATTAAATGAAATTTAGGGGCTCAGTGTCTCCAACTTTCTAATTATCTGCCCATATGTCCCCATCCCAAGTTTCAGGATCTCATTTCTTCCCAATGAATGCCCTCACTTGAACTTCAGATATCTCTTGAGGCTGGCAATTGAAGTGGTGTTGCAATTCAGCCACTCTTACAATAAGACTTTTTTGGTTTTTGGCAATATCAGCACTGTTGCTACAAGAAATAAGGCTTTCTTTCAAAGCAGAAGTAGAAACTTTGAGGTTGTTTACGCTGCACTTGAGCGTTGACACCGAAGCCCTGAGCAAACGTCTTTCTTTCACCAGTTCGTCTAGTGAAACTAGGACCAGCCAACCAGCTTCCTTAAACATCTCATTATGAGAAAATTGTTGAAAGGTATCATATATGCAATCACTCCAAGCCTCGCCTTTTTCCAATACCTAATCTTTGGTGGTGATAATTTGCATATTTGAATTGCCACCTCATGCCGTGGATTAGCAGTGCCCTCTTTACTACTGAAAGCAGAGTCATCAACATCTTTGAGACTAACCAGACTTGAAAACTAATTTAGAAAACTCATCCTTACAATTTTGTTTCTCTAGAACCACTCTCAGTACCAAATGTCTTAGGCTGGGTTCTCTAGAGAAGAAAAACTAGAATAGTGTATAAATATATAGAGAGAGAGATTTACATCTGGGAAACAGCTTACATGATTGTAGAGCTGCAAGTCTGTGGATCAGGATAGAGGCTTCTCCTGATTCATGTAGCCACAGGGGCTGGCAAACCCAAGATTAGCAGGCTGGAGAGCAAGGCTCTTGCTCACAGGCTGTGAATGATGGTGAATCCCAAGATGAGCAGGTAAGCTTCTAGCTCCAGACCCAAGAACTGGAGGTCAGAGGAACAAGAGACAGGTACAGGATCCAGAACAAGCCAAGAACCTTGGCAAGATGAGCAAAAAGGAAGTAGGTAGTAGAGGGCAAAAAGATAAAGGCTGAGGGGGAAGTGAGCCACCACAGGCTCTACCTGCACTGACACTACTCAGAAGATTCCATTATGGGGGTGATCACATACGAAATTTCAACAGGGAGGTGATCACAACATCAGACAACTGCCAAAACATTGAGAATCATACCCTAGCCAAGTTGGCACATTCTTAACCATCACACGTGCCCCGTGATTAAAGTCAGTGGAAAATTACAGCAACTCTGTTCTGAAATGACTACTAATGGCCCAGACCCTTTAGGAATGACGGTTTGGGTCACCCCACCAGGCAGAGAGCCACGACCAGCTGAGGTGCTTGCTGAGGACAGGGAATATGGGATGGGTGGTGGAAGGAGGTAGTTCCAAATACTAGTTATGGCCACGTGATCAGTTGCAGAAATGAGGGCTGTAACAGTTATGAGTATTTCTGCTTTGTATGTGTGCATCAAATATTTTTGTCTTCTCCATTTATATAAAATATAAGATGTAAACAGAGCTAGTGCAGTTTTGGTTGTATGTGTGTTCGTTGTGTCATGTTAGGCACAAGAATGACGTTGTAATTGTCTTTATTCAGAGATTATGTATGGTTGAAGGACATGTTTACAGGGGCCGAATTGATAAGGGGTAAACTGTGATAGTTAAGATTGTGTGTCAACTTGGCTGTGTCATGATTCTCAGAGTTTGGGCAGTCATGTTGTGGTCACTTCCCTGTTGAGATTTGATATGTGATCACCCCAATGGTGCAATATGCTGTGAATAGCCAGTTGCTTGAAGGGGAGTTTCCTTGGGTGTGTGGTCTGCATCCAATGTGTGCAGACATTCTGGCAGGGCTCCGGGGCTTTTGCTTGCTCGGGACTTCAGCTGGCTGTTTACCTACAGTCTTGCCTGCCGATGTTGGGATTGGTTGATCTTCACAGCCTGTGAGCAACACCTGTGTTCTCCAGCCTGCTGATATTGGGTTCACCAGCACCTGAGGCTACAGGGATCAGGAGAGGCCTCTATCCTGACCTGCAGACTTGGGATGTTATGGCCTGTAAAACCATGTGAGCCATTTTCTTGATATAAATCTCTCTCTCTCTATGTATCTTTATACATTTTACTGGTTTTGCTTCTTTAGAGAATGCTCCCTATGTCAGAGCATTCACACAAGATATAAATATCTTCACTTCTTTGGCCTGTTCAGAGAGCTCTGTCACATGCCACTTTTTCATACTTCCTTAGCTCCAAATTTCCAATCATGTTCCTTCCAAGTCCCTGGCTATCCAGTCAAAAAATTGGCCACAACCCACGACTCAGTGTACTATTGCATATCTGGCCATTTATCCTTGCAAGTAAAGTGAAAACTCATGTGCACTGATTGAAGTTCTGCCTATTGAGAGGCTATCCCCTCACCACTGTCCTTCAGGGAGTTCCCAGAAAGGGGCTGTAGTGCTTTGCTGCCACTTTCCACGTTCAGATGGTGCCTGCATATCATGCAGAAAAACATCAGTAAACCAGACACCAGTTTTCTCTTCCTCAGTCAACTGATCATGAGGCCATAGATGAAGACGAGGAAAGGGCAGGTAATGTAACAGGAGTGGAGACCATGGCCATTTGGGACGTTTCCTCATGCGACTTACTTGAGCCTTCAGGTCCTGCTCAGGCGTGATATGATAGATACCACTTGCATTTAATGATGGAGTGCTGCTGAGCACATCCAGGTTTATGGCTCTGTATGTCAGACAACATGCAGTTCATGATGGGCAGCTAAGGCGCATGGTGACTTGGTGTCCCACGGTTAAGTGTTCAGTCTCTACTAAGGCTGTGGAACAAGCCAAAACCTGTTTCTCAAAAGGAGAGTAATTAAACATGGAGGATGGCAGGGCTTTGCTCCAAAATCCTAAGGATCTGCACTGTGATGCACCAATAGGGGCATGCCAGAGACTCCACAGAGCATCTCTATCTGCCACTGACACTTCCAGAACTGTTGGTTCTGCCAGATCATGTGGCCCACGTGGCAGAGCAGCTTGGACATCAGCCTGAACCTGTTCCAAAGCTTTCTCTTGTTGTGGGCCCTGCTCAAAACTAGCAGCTTTTCAAGTCATGTGATAAGTAGGCTGGAATAGCACACCCAAATGAGGGATGTGATGCCTCCAGAATCCAAAGAGGCCGAACAAATGTTGTGCCTCTTTTTTGGTTGTCGGAAGGGCAAGATATATCAGCTTACCTTCCACTTCACAAGGAATATCTCAACATGCCCCACTCCACTGGAGCCCTAGAAATTTCACTAAGATGTAGGCACCTGAATTTTTGTCGCAATAATTTTCCACCCTCTAGCATGCAAAGGTCTTATCAATAAGTTTAGAGTATTGATACTTCTTTCTTACTAGGTTGTCAGCATAATGCCATTAATGTAATGGACCAGTATGACGTCTTTCGGAAGGGAAAAGTGATCAAGTTCCCTGTGGACTGAATTATCACATAGGGCTTGAGAGTTGATATTGCCCCGAGAAAAACTAGTGAAGGTGTATCGCTGGCCTTACCAGCTGAAGGCAAACTGCTTCTGGTGGTCCTTTAAAACAGGGAGAGAGAAAAAGGCATTGGCCAGATGCATACCCCAGAAGATATATTAATTTTCAGGCCACATCCCCAAGGAAAATTCTCTTCCAACTCATTGGCTGCTCACATCAGATCACAAAATGGAGGATGATTACATAACTTCTGCCATATCCCTGAGAGTAATGGCCTACACAAGTTGACACATAACATGAACCATCATAGTGGTGATGAAAGTGTTCTGAAGTAGATGCTGGTGATGGTTGAATAGGATTATGAAACTAGGTAAAGCAGTATATGGCACATTTTAAAGATATCGAAACAAAACTTTATTTAAGAAGAACTCTACCAATTAATATAGTATAAGCTATAAAGTATAAATTGAGCTGGAAAAATACTAGAACAAAAGCAAAAAAAGTACCCACTGAGGTGAGAAGAAGAAAATGTCTGGTTCTGAGGCTGATGTTCCCTGGCTGTGAATGAGGAGCTGCTGTGGAGGAGGTAGGGCAACTGGCTCCGCCTCTGGTGCCCGAGGCAGAGCTAGAGGTGAAGGATTTATTAGCCCATGGGGCTCCAGTGTTGAAGGAGTAGCAGGAGGATCGATATCAGCTGTTTGTCCGTGAGCCAGTTGGAGGTGGCCCAGGATGGAAATCCACCCCTCCAGCTGACTCTTTGTCTAGTGCCATCGCTGGACCTGGTGATGAAATACCTGGTGCTCTAAGGACTTCCGGTGTTGGTGTAGGAGCAGGTGGTTGAGGAACCATTTCTGTAGGTGGCCCAGGATGGGAATCGAGCCCTCCATCAGGCTCTTCTCCTGGTGCCTGAGCCAGAGATTGAGATGGAGGGCTTTGGGGTACAGTGAGCTCTGGTGTTGGTAGAGGAACAGGAGTAGGATTGACATGAGCCAGTGGTCCAGGAGCCAGCTCTGGATGTAGCCCAGGATAAGAATCTGATCTCCCAGCTGGCTCTCCATTTTCTGCCAGTGTTGGAGCTGGTGATGGTGCTCTGTGGAGCTCCAGTGTTAGCCCAGGTGCATGATGGACCTCAGCAGGCGGTCCAGGAGCTCTTTATGGTCTTGACCCAGGGAGAGAATCCGTTCTTTCAGCAGGTTCTCTGTCAGGTGCCAGTGCTGAACTTGGTGACAGAGGACCTGTTGTCGTACCCAGCTCCAGTGTTCCTGCAAGAGTGGGATCTGACTCAAGAAGTAGTCCTTGAGTGTGTTCTGGAAGTTGCCCACGGTAAAAATCCAGCTCTGCTGCGTGCTGTCCATCTGGTGATGGGATAGGTGGTGCTCTATTGAGCTTCGGTGTTGGTATAGGATCAAGATCGACCTCACCACATGGTCCAGGACCCGGCTCATGCGGTGGCCCCGGTTAAGAATCAGAATCTCCAGCGGCCTATCCATGTGCTGCCAGAGCTGAAGCTCGTGACAGAATAGCTGTTGCTCTGTCGACCTCCTGTGTTGGAGCAGGAGCTGGATCGCCATCAGCTGGTGGTCCAGAATCCGGTTCTGGAGGTGGCTCAGAATGGGTATGCACCTCTCCATCTGACTCTCCACCTGATGCTGGTGATGCAGCTGTGGAAAGACCTGGGCTGCGTCAAGCTCCAGTGTTGGAAGAGGAGCGGGAGCAGGATGGACGATAGCCGGTGGTCCAGGAACCGGTTCTGGAGGTGGCCCAGGATACGAATCTGAGCCTCCAGCTGGCTCTTCGTCAGGGTCCACTGCAGGAGCTGGTGATGGAATCAGTGGTGCTCTGTGGAGCTCCGGTTTTGGTGCAGGAGCAGGATCAACCTCACCAGGTGGTACAGGGGCCGGTTCTGG